>NC_134708.1:14952450-15326200 GCF_043290135.1 Rhipicephalus microplus | reverse complement strand
CTGATTTTAATGCGATAGTTAAACCTTCCTCATTAGTTCTTCGTATATCATCTATTCTAATGTACCTGCGATCTACTAATTTTTTATGATACGCTCTTTAGCAATATACATATCAATGTTTTTTTTTCATCTTCATAATATGCTCCTATGTTCATTCTGTGAGAGGCAAGGTTAAGGCATTTCAGGAGCTGGTGTTGGCTGAACGCATTGTAATAGTGGGAAAATTCTTAGTAAGAAAAGACTGAGATGGGGAGGAAAGCCAGTAGCGCCTCTCTATGTTTTTCATCATCATCTTTCTTTTACTGCCAACTTTCTTGTTACAGTACCATCTTTTGCTGTAAAATATGTGTATATAACGATAGAGGGAAAGAGTTACAAAGAAAAGCAGGAAGTTTAACCAGACGTACTGGCAGTTTGCTACTTTACCCTGGAGTACAGACAGAAAAAAAAAACAGAGACCGCAAAAATAAAGATAAACGCAATCGCGAGCACACTTGGGGCAGCATATCAAGTCTACAGGTGGTCGCTCGGGTTAGCTAAGCTGCTATTACTTTACCACATGGTCTCCCCAAAACTTCATCTTCTCCATTGTTTAGTAATGAAAAATTATTTTATATCTAATCTGATACTTCAGAGTAACTTTTATCAAATAATAAAATATACAGCAAATATTTTCGCATTTGTTATTTGTCTTCCGATTGTTCCCTGTTGTATTACTGCAATAAAATAAGCATGATAATACTAACTAAATTATACGGCACAAAAATAAAATTCAAACAATTAGTAAGTCGTAAACGAAGCGCTAAGTAACTTTACTTACGTCATGATTATTGCGACTACGAAGATTAGAAGTTCCACCTTTATTTCCGACATCGTAGGTTTTAACCTTACGCCTTTTTTTCTTGTTAAAGGTGCGAGCTTCCTGCTAGAACCTCAGTATTCTTATATACTAGTGGCGATATGAGGAAAAGTAGCTTATAACACACTCATTGTATTTTAATACTATCCTAAGAGCAGCAACAATTGGCTGCCGGTTTTTATGGTGACTAGAAATAGTCTCGGCGAAAAGGAGTTCAAGAAGTAAGCATTTAGAGATCCCACACAATGTGCGCACACTGCCGCTTCCTCAAATTCATTCTTGTTGAAGAAAAAAGTACCTTATGGTGGTTTATGCTAACTCATATGATTCTTCATCAAGTGGCACCGATGAATGGTAGCTTTGTTATGTTCTCAACAATAGAAACGGAGAAGAACAATAGAATGCCGAGTTTCAAAAAGTGCTACTGTAAAGCAAGGGTACACAAGGTGAAGGCAACAATAAAAATGCTGTCTCAAAATAGGTTCATTAGAATAATATAAAGTAAAGAGGAAGTCCACGGGAGCACGTCTTAAAAACCATGAAATCAACAAAAAACAGAAAAACACACATGACCACTCTCAATCGTGTTGTCGCCTGCACTTCTTATGACATTGTTTTTTAGGGCTCTCCATAGAATGTCGTGCTAACTAACCCAATAATTATTATTCCTAAAAGTAGTGGCTCTGTACGGCTCAGTCGAAAAGTGGCTACGGTGCTCGGCTGCTGACCTGAAGGTCAAGGATTCAATCCCGGCCATGGCGGTCGCCTTGAAATGGAGGCGAAATAATAGAGACCGGCATTTAGTGCGATGTGAGTGCCCGTTAAAGAACACTAGATGGCGGAAACTTTAAGAGCCCACAACTATGGCGTCTCTCATCATCATGTGGTGGTTTTGTGACGTAAATCCTCTGCTATTATAACAAATACTGACTCTAGGGTTTCTCGAACTATTACAAACTACAAGAACTATTACAAACTACAAGAGCTTGTAGGAAAGATGTGTATATTTCAGGGCTTGTTTTTCTTTGTTAGACTTAACAATAATGAGATCTGAAAGACAATCATACCAAGGAAAGTATAGGAGATGTTATTATAAGTAATTGTTATGTAATTGTGAGATTGTGAAAAAAAATAGTGAACGAAAAAATAACTTGCTGTAGGCAACAACCACACCTACAACCGTCGAATAACGGGTTCGATGCCCTACCAACTGAGCTATCATGGCGTCGCACGCGAGAAGGCGCCACTCCAAGATATCGAGGCCAATTGTGCAAATGGTGGCTATCACATCGCTTCTCAATCATTAGGTTAAGTGCACTTCTATGTGGATGCCCCAACCATGCCGCATGTAAAATAACGTCACTGCGTGTTACCGTGGCTGTTTCCTACTATCCTGCCTACTGCACGTACTGTGACGAAGTGCACAGTAAGCGTCCGTAAGTTGGCACGCGCACCAGTGATGTTCGTGGCGATGATGATAATTAGTTTTGTGTGGTTGCATTTTAATTATTGGGCCTTTAAACCAACCAGTCATTGTGCCATTCACGCGTTTTGAAGACTGTCCCGATATTATGCTTCTACCAATCAATAGTACATGCATTGTGCTCCTCTGACTCCATGACGTTCGTATTGTTTTTTTTTCTGCAACAGCTTCAAGGATGGGCGAGGCTCTAGGTAGAACGTCTCGTTACCTCGCGAAAGTTCCCGTTTCAATTTCCACTCGCACAAAAAGGTCACTTCACGCCAAACTTCCCAGCCATTTTAGCGACCATCTCAAATGTATTCGAAAAAAATCATGCTAATTTACTGCATTGAAGAGAGTGAACTGCTAGAATCTTTCAGAGAGAAAAATTTTTGGTCACGTGGCTGCCTTCTTAGCTTCCTGGAATATCGTCTGGGTGTTCTTTCTAAAAAATATTTTAAAAGCACCGCTCCTACTTCCAATACCAAATTTGGTCCACATGTTACGTAATGGTGCTTGTGTAAGGTGTTTGAAGCTCCGTAACATTAGAGCAATTTTACTGGCACATACGCCTCCAAGAATTTAGCCAAAATATGTTTTGTTTGCATTTTTATTGCAATACTGCACTTCGTATGAATATCTAAGTAGTGAGAACTTATTCTACAAAAGATATAATTTGAGGAGACAAAAATTTAGGCCTTTCAAGCCACTAACCCTTACAAAAAATCACAAATTTTGCAAAATCACCATTTTTGTCCATATTGAGACGCAATTCGCACCATGTGGTGGTCCAATTGAAAATCATCTTTATACCTAAATTAAAAGCCAATAAGCAGTTCTTTGATATGGCAAATATTATCATTTCATTTTTTTGTTTTAACTAGGAAAATAATTTTTGAACTTTCTCATTGGCGCCTATCTTCCCATTTGGTCATACGACAGCTGCCGCCTTCAAATTCCCCATTGCCGTCAATGAAAAAAGCTCGAAAATGGTTTTCTTCCTCAAACAAAATTGTACTGATAAGATTCGCCACATGAAAAGAACTGTTTGTTTTTAATTTGGGTATAAAGGTGATTTTTAATTAAACCACCGCATTGTGCAAATTGCGCCTCAATATGGACAAAAATTACAATTTGTGAAATTTGTTAATGTTTCTCCTAAATTTTAGCAGCTTGAGAGGTTTAAAATATTTTTGCTCAAAACATACATTCTGTGAAGTAAGTATTTTCTACTCGTATATTCATACAAAGTGCAGTATTACAACAAAAAATACAAAAATAACACATTTCGGCTTAGTTATTGGAGGCTTATGTGCCAGAAAAATTGCACTAATATTACTAAGCTTCAAAGACCTTACACGAGGACCTTTACTTAGCATGTCGACCAAATTCGGCATAGAATGAAAAAGTGATACTATTAAAATAAATCTTTCCACAAAAAACGCCCAAACGACATTCCGGAAAATTCAGAACGCAGCCACATGACCAAAACTGTTTTCTCTCGAAAATATTCTACCACAAAAGTTTCACTGTTTTCAAAACAGTAAATAAGCGCATTTTTTTTCTAATACATTTGCGATGGTCGTCAAAATGGCTGGTACGTTTGGCATGGAATGACCCATAAGTGCTCTCTATTTATTAATTTATTTATTTATTTATTTATTTATTTATTTATTTATTTATTTATTTATTTATTTATTTATTTATTTATTTATTCATTTATTTGCATTTACTCACGCAAAAGCTTTTACTCACGCAAAATGCCGCTTTTTCACTCGCAACCAATGACACCGACACCAGCCGCGAAATTCTGGGGAACGATCTTTTAACGCTGTCACATTAGAAGTTCCACATGCTGGCTGAGGAGGGAGGTTGGACGCTAGAATTGATAACTAATAATAATTAACAGGGTTTAACATCCCAGAACCACCATATTATTATGAGATACACCGTAGTGGAGGGCTCCGGAAATTTCGACCACTTGATGTTCATTAACGTGCACCCAAATCTGAGCACACGGGCTTGCAACATTTTCACCTTCATCGAAAATGCTGCCAGGATACGATCCCGCGAGCTGCAGGTCAGCAGCCGAGTACCTTAGCCACTAGACCACTGCATCGGGGCTGCACTAAACATGTACAGCGTATCCACGGAGTTAATGATGATGAGTAGTGGGGCGAAGCTTGGGTGCATCCGTTCGTGCGTCCGTGCGTTCATAGGCACGTCCGTCCGTGTACCAGTCCATCTGCACCTCGGGATCCTGCCGACGAACACGAGCCGCAGCGGCTTTGCGAACCCGGCGTTGCTCGTCGTCCATGGTCCACCAAGCACGATCCGGCAAGCGCAGCTCCTCCACGTGCGGCGACGATCAAGGAAAATGAGAGATAACCCCCCGCGCAGCAGCCAATCAGAAAGCAGCGACACGTCCACCGTCATCTAGTGTCCATTCACCCAGCCAAGTTATTGCACACATCTCCATACGACAGCGCCATCAAAGAAACTATACGATAAATGACGATGATGACACATAATGCGTACAGCGCCATTTAATATATCATCACCCAACTGCAGTTTGCATGCACCTTTATGGGACAGTGTCATCTATTGTATGAAGAAAGAGACGCTACTGAGGCACTGGAGAGAGTGTTTGCCTTAGAGCAAAAGGAGATTCACCCCCAATAATGTGTGGTACAAACTTACATTGCCATCGGGCCTCAGAAAATGTGATTTATGGTTACTTTGTATTTTAAACCCGGTCATCCACTACGCAAGGCACAGGCGATACTTAACCTATTCTCCTAAGACCGCGTATTAGGTGCAGAGCAAGTTCGAAAATATTTCGTGCATAAGGGACTCATGTGTCTTGAAGCCGCAATAAATGAAATCCTCTCTAGAAGACAGAGCGCAATGTTTAGACCGCTGCTTGATTGCTAATCTTTCGGCTATCCGCCCCTTGCTGGTAAACTTGCATGAATGTCCAGAAGTTTTTTTAGCTGAATTGAGTCAGACAGTATTATGCTTGCCGAGGACAGCTCCCAGACCACATAGAACTACGAACTCAATGTTAAAAATTTTACGCCAGAAATGACCTAATCTTCTGCTAGAGCTTCTGCATTATTCGTTAGGGAATGCATAAATACTTCCAGAATGAAAACTTGCCAAAGTTATATAGTTGCTCAAAATTGACATCGAAGCATAAATATTGGATAACATAAGGCCAATCGCACTATCATCAATATACAAATAATGAACTTATTACCGAGAGGCCAATTCTAAGGCCCTGTCATACTGGGTTCCGGGCTGGTTGTTCTTTTTTGAATGCCCACGTTGATTTAGAAAGTCAGCTTCAATTAGCTTGGCTACATAACAAATATGCAGCTTTAGTTACCTTAGACATCGCTAAAGCATATGATGCCGCGGAGCACTGTATTTTGACAGATCGATTAGAATACCTTGAGAGGGAGAGAGAGAGAATGAAAGGCCGGGAGGTTAACCAGATATTGGCATCTGGTTTGCTACCCAGCACTGGGGGTGGAGAAATAGGGGCATATGGCAGTGTGGGTTCACAATTTTCTTGCAGACAGGAAATTTTATTGTTTTAAAGATGGGTTTTCATCATCTACTCACACATAAATGAGCAGAGTACCGCAAAACTCAGGGCTTTCCCCGGTGCCACTTAATTTGCAAATGAGCACCATTCTACGTAAACAGAACATAACAACTTATGTTTATGCGGACGATATCACGTCTTTTGCAATGGCAGATAACATTCAGGCGTTATATGAACGGCGGCACACTAACCATAATATTGATACAAAGTATCACTACCAGGAAAAACAAGGGAAGCGTGGGCAGAGAAGGAAGACGACGTTGCCTCCACTGCGATCCCCCTGAGTGGGTACGAGCCATGGCGGTGATCATCATCATTGGACTGTGATCGCGGACTCAGGGCCCATTAAATACCCCCATTAATTTACCTCGCCTTGTGTTATAAAGTCATTGTTTCTTTTTTGAAATGACATTTGTTGGAAAGTTTTTATCAGTGAAAGCCGAACATGATACTCCGTAGTTACGGATCTATATTTTTAAGTTATGAGAGAGAAAGAAACAACGTTAATCGAAATGGCAAGCTTCAGAGGAACTATATCCTCTCCACCAGATGGCAGTTAAGGGTCCTTGGGCTCTAGCGGCACCTTAGGTTTGCCTGATCACTTGTAGCTGGTCCTGAATGTTTGAGCTTAGCGGCATGGTCTCCCACTGCTGTGCGTTGAAATATTTGGTATTTGGCCCCTTCACGAGGTTAGCACAAGCCCAGATAATGTGTTTCAGGTGCGCCCGGTGATTTTAGAGTTTACATGCGTCAGAGTAGACATTTGGATAGTGTTGTGACTCTTGTTCGTGGGTGCCATGCTGGCCATGAGATGCATAGAGCATAGCCAGGCTGCGTTTCCACGTCCTGAAACCCAAGTGCTTTTCTGTCGGGATGAGCGCCAAGCAGCGGGAAGCAACAAATGGATCAGAATGTGGTAGCTTCGACGGTCCTTGAGCCATACCCCTACAGACATTTCCGCCATGATGGCTTGTTTGGCGAGGTGGCGAGGCAGACCGACCGTGCAGGTCACGTCTAAGCATTTAAAGTCGCTAATCCTATATGCTGCCCTTCCAGGGAAAGACGGCAGGAAGCGTTCATCCACCAACTTGCTTCGTGAAGGACTTCACTTCCCCTCTCTTCAGTGAAAATGACCGGAGGAGCATTGCGTCATGAGGTGAAATGACTATTCGGTGGCCGTTTGTTATTAGTTATGCCGTGGTAGGTGGAGTCATGTGTATGATTGATGTTTTTGGTGCTCCAATTGAGAGGAGGAGCCCAACAGGGCTTATAACGACGCTACAAAGTGCTGAACGCTGCTCCGAACCATGGTTTAACGGTTCATATACTACGCTCATGGCTCGCTGAACGCTAACCTCTTACGCTGTAAATAATTGTAAATAGTGCCAAAAAACCTGTTTGTTTTTCGTATCCGCAACTTGTAAGAATCGTTGGCTCCACCCAAAGTTGCGCCACTCTACCACAGGAGTCCGGTTTCGACGTAACCCTGACGTCTCGGCAACCCACGTCAGCGGGGACGCGTCGTTGAGACCCCGGCTCGCAGCAATAGCAATGACTGTAAGCGGTTAGGTTCTGGAAGGTCCTTGTTTGTAATGGTCGCCATGCTGTCGCCCGCTGCTTTTCTAATGAGGAATGTGTTGGCGGGTAATGCATCCTTCATAATCGGTAGTGTTTGGTAATTTATTTGTATGAGACGATGCGCTATTTGTCAGCACATGCGAGCTTCGCGTGATTCTTGCACTTACCTGGCTCACTAACTCTCGAGCAAGGGTTTGCGCGGTATCGTTGCCAAGGGGGGGGGGGGGGAGAGTGAGCGCATCAGAATTTTTTTCACCTCCTTTGAGACTCCATCATGACAAAAATGATTAATTGCGGCATTAAAATCGCTGATTATAACGCTGGCTGTTTTAGGTGCAAGCGACAACGCCATGGCAGCTTTCTCAGTGATTTCAGACTTTCCTGATATAGAACTGCTTGCGACCAGGTGGTCGCTTGATTAAAAGTGACCAGTGCCATGTTTCGACTATCCAGATTCTCCGCCACATCCACAGAGACCACAGCCACATCGTTTTGAAACTTATTGTGTAGTGATTTCGCCCTAACATTCCTTCGCTCCCGATGATACTCGGGGTGCATGTTCCTGAATAACGGCTGCATTATGATATACTCTCTGGTTTCTTTTGGAATATCGTATTGATCCTCACTTTGGTCAGCGCGCGTGATGCCAAGTTTGTGCGTGATGGTTTTTCCTGCGTCGCTTTGTGAAAGCTGTTCATATTGCGCACTTATATAGGCTTTAATCAGTTCGTCTAGCTTCTTATACATACCTTGTGCTTCAAACCTTTCTTTAGATGTGGTGATCAGTTTGCTGAGTGCGTGCTTATATTTATTCTTCATGACGCAATCTATCTTTATTTCTTTGCTGCTTGTAACTTGAGGTATGGTGTCACATACACAATACGACTCACGACGAAGGCTTGTATGATCTGCACGAAGTTGTGTTCTTTTATACCGCAATTCTTGTTGGCGATTTTTCGGATCCGCCTAATGGTCTGCTGGATGTTGCTATTCAGCGTGCTCATTGCTTCCCCATTATGTCCGTTCCCAGATATGCGGAGGCCCAGTATTCTGATGAGTTAGTATTGTGGACCGAATAAAGTTGTTTCACTCACTCACTTACTCGCCTTGTGTAACATTAATTTACCTCACCTTGTGTAAAAATTTGGTGGAGGTGCTGGGTAGGACGAACCCAAAGACGGGAGCTTCACTACCAGGACTTCGTCGCAGCCGCCGCCTGCCGGACTTCCACCTTCACCGATCGTAATGGCCCAAGAGCAGCCATCCAACGCTTCGAGGCCAACTACGATGGGTTCTGTGCCGTACTACAGAGTGCCACCAAACTTCGGCGGGACCTCAGGAGAAGACGTCGACGTGTGGCTCAAGAACTACAAGCGGGTGAGCAGAAGCAATGGCTGGGACTCGAACGAACAGCTCAATCATGTCGTATTCTCGTTAACTGACACCGCCCTTATGTGGTACGAGAACCACGAGGACATGTTAACGACTTGGGAACGTTTTGTTGAAGAAGTGCAGAAGTGCTTCGGCGATTCAGACGCAAAGAAGAAACGCGCGGAGCAGACATTGTCTCAGAGGGCACAGCTTCCAGCAGAAACATGTACGACATACATTGAAGAAATATTGAAGCTGTGCAAGATCGTGAATGGGAGCATGTCTGAAGAAGACAAGGTTGGACACGTTCTCAAGGGTATAGCCGAAGACGTGTACAATTTCTTAATTGGGAAAGACTGCTTGAACTCCGTGTCCGACGTTATGAAGCACTGTCGTACCTTTGAATCCCTCAAGATGCGACGAATTTCTCCGAAATTCGGCCGCCTGTCCAACGTCCTCACTGTGGCTAGTGTTGAAACAGTGCCGCCTAACGACCTTGCTTTGACCATACGGCAGATCGTTAGAGAAGAGCTGCTTCGATGTCAGCAGAGCTATCATCGCCCCAGCGATTTTCAGGATGGGTACGTAAGCGAACCAGATCGTGTGCGAACTCTTGCTTCTCTTCCACCATGGCAACCATCGATAAACGCAACAGACGCTTATGAATATCAAGGCACACGGCAGGCTGGATTCCCCCGTCAACCACCTCCCAACTACGAACGAAGTTTTCGCCCACCTGTTTACCCAACATCGCCTCCCTACAGGGCCCCCGAAGGACGGTACCACTATCCCATGCCTTCCGAGAGGAGTCGTTACTCTGAGCAACAACGTGCCCCTCGACCAAATCCGGTATGCTACAACTGTGGTGTCCCGGGTCATATCGCACGTTTTTGTGACCACCGCCCATATCAGCGACAGTCTTGGCCTTTGTATCACCAACATTTCGACTATCCGCACTCCACTTCACGGAAACCACGCGCACCTACCGGGTCACGCTACCCCTCGCCGGCCTCTGATCGAAGTTTGACGCCACCTCCAGCTCCCCGTGCTCCACGATCGCCGTCGCCACGGCGACGCGCACGTACACCGCCGCCGGAAAACTAGTCGGTGCGGCCAGTGGGGGTGAAGCCGCAAGATCACAGGTGCTATCTACAGATATACCCCCGTCAGCGTTTATGTTGAAGAACAAAGTTCGTGTAGTTGTCGATGGAGTGGCCACTATGGCACTTGTGGATACAGGCGTGACAATTTCGGTGATGAGTGTAAATTTTAAGAACCTGCTAGGACCAAAAGTGATGTTTTGCCTGAACCGTGGGGTGACATTTCGTGGTGTAAGTGGTGACGTGTTGTGTCCGGTGGGATATTGTACTGTGGACGTGTCGCTGTGTGGCAAGGTGTTTTGCACAGAGTTCGCGGTTATTCCGCGGTCTACACATGACGTTATCTTGGGTATTGACTTCTTGTGTGAGTGTGGGGCAACTGTAGACTGCAGAAGTGGGCATCTTTTTATACACGGTACTTTCCCAACGGCGCTCTTGGAAAATTCTTGTCCGGAGGAATGCATCTTTTTCGTCTCCGTGGATACAGTCGTTCCTGCATTTTCTGCTGTGTGTGTTCCTGTGACATGTTCCAGTAACAACTGTGGCACGTTTGACGCCACGCTCGAACCGATTCCCTCGGCATGCCTGAAAAAGAACATTCTCATTCCCCATTGTATAGTGTCAGCCGTTGATGGACGGGCAGGTGTGTGGACAATGAACAGTTCCATGGAGCCTGCAATTCTGCCAGGCGGCATGAAACTTGCAGTATTTAGACCCGAGTCATGTACGACGCTGGTTGCGCTTGTTGATGCTACAAGCCAAAATGAACATCTGGGCTTAGAAGGTTCAGAAGATGCCCAATTGCTACAAATGGTCAGCAAGTCACTTGACCAAAGCAAACGTCATACCCTGCTCGACGTTCTGTCTAAGCACTCGAAAGTGTTCGATTTTTCTAAATACAGCAAAAGGCCCTTAATCCCAGCGTCCCGGATACGTCATCAGATCCACACCGAATCGGTGCATCCCATTAGGCAGAAACCTTACCGAGTGGCACCATCGGAGCGCAAGATCATCAACGAACAAGTTCAAGAGATGCTGGAAAAGGGAATAATACAGGAATCGGCGAGTCCGTGGGCTGCTCCCGTCATTCTAGTGAGGAAGAAGGATGGTACGTGGAGATTTTGCGTTGACTACCGCCGACTGAATTCTGTTACCAAGAAAGACGTCTATCCACTGCCGCGCATCGATGACGCTCTAGACTGCCTGCATTCCGCGTCCTACTTTTCATCTGTTGACCTGAGATCAGGTTACTGGCAAATTCCGATGCACGCAGCTGACAAAGAAAAGACGGCATTTGTTACGACCGACGGACTTTACGAGTTCAACGTTATGCCATTCAGATTATGTAATGCTCCTGCGACATTCGAAAGATTTATGGACTCTATATTGCATGGTTTAAAATGGCATATATGTATGTGTTACCTTGATGATGTCATAATTTTTGGCCGTACGTTTGAGGAGCACAACACTCGCCTAGACCTCGTGCTCAGCTGCATTGAAAAAGCTGGCCTTGTATTGAATTCAAAAAAGTGCCACTCTGGCGAGTGACAGACATTGGTGTTAGGACATCTCGTCGATAAAGATGGCATTAGACCTGACCCACAAAAGACCGCGACCGTTGAATCGTTCGAGCGTCCTAAATCTGTGAAACAACTGCATAGCTTCATCGGGCTCTGCTCGTATTTCCGCCGGTTCGTACCCAAGTTTGCGGATGTGGTTCAGCCCCTGACGAGCCTTCTACGCAAGAACAGCCTGTTTCAGTGGACCTCCGAGTGTGATGCCGCTTTTCACAAGCTGAAGTGTTTGTTAACTTCGCAGCCAATACTCCGGCACTTCAATCCTTCGTCGCCCACGGAAATTCACACAGATGCAAGTGGCATCGGTATCGGTGCCGTTCTCGTTCAGCGTTCTGGCAAGAAGGAACACGTTGTGGCGTACGCAAGTCGTTCTTTCAGCAAGCCTGAACGCAACTACACAGTGACCGAACAGGAATGCCTAGCGGTAGTCTTTGCCGTGCAACGGTTTCGCTCATACATCTATGGTCGCCCGTTCACTATCGTCACAGATCACCATTCCCTGTGTTGGCTGATCAACCTTCGTGACCCATCCGGCCGCCTCGCACGATGGGCCATTCGTTTGCAAGAACATGTCTTCACCATCTCATACAAGACTGGCCGTCTACACGCTGATGGGGATTGCCTCTCCAGAATGCCACTACCATCGATAGATTGTGAAGGCGATAACTTTGACCACCTTATCGCTTCGCTGTCGTCTGGCTTTCCCGATGCCGTGGCTTTCGCCGCTGAGCAGCGTAATGACCCAAGCTTGAAAGCTCTCTTCCCTGGAGCGAGAAATTCATTAAGCGAAGGCCGATTCTGCGTCCGAAATGGTCTTCTTTACCAGAGAAACTTGTCCACGACGAGCGCCCGCTTTCTGCTGGTTGTTCCTGCGTCCCTCCAAACGTCTGTCCTGCGTCTCACGCATGATGACCCCACCTCTGGCCATCTAGGCACCGCACGAACACTTAGTCGCACGAAAGAGCGGTTTTATTGGCCGAAAATGAGCAAAACAATTCAGAACTACGTGGCCAGCTGTATGCAGTGCCAGAGCCACAAGCGGCCCTCCTCGGGTCCAGTTGGTCACCTGCAACCTGTAAAGCCTCCCGGTTCCCCTTTTGAAGAGGTCGGCATTGATCTGATGGGACCATTTCCACGCTCCTCAAAAGGTAACCGGTGGATAATTGTATGCGCCGACTACCTGACGCGGTACTGCGAGACGGCTGCCTTATGCTCCGCCACGGCAGTCCAGGTTTCGGAGTTCCTGTTGAATTCAGTCATCCTCCGACACGGACCTCCTCGCGTGATAATAAGTGACCGTGGACGACAATTTGCCGCTGATATTGTCGAATCATTACTTCATTTGTGTGCTTCCAAGTTCCGACACTCAACTGCGTATCATCCACAAACTAACGGCCTCACTGAGCGCACAAACCGAACGTTGATCAACATGTTGTCAATGTACGTCGCCTCTGACCACAAAAACTGGGATGAAGTATTACCGTTCGTCACGTACGCCTTCAACACGTCGAAACACGAAACGACAGGCTATAGCCCTTTCTATCTGCTCAACGCTCGCTCGCCTCGACATACGCTGGACACTATCTTTCCTTTTGTCATCCATGACGATTTACCAATTGCTGAAACCTTGTGTCGTGCGGAAGAGACCCGTCGACTTGCCTGCTTACGTACACTGGCAGCGCAAGAGTCATCCAAAACTCGCTACGACAGTCAACACAGGCAGGTAACCTATGCCCCCGGTGATCTAGTGTGGGTGTGGACCCCAATACGCAGACATGGCTTGAACCAAAAGCTACTGGCACACTATGCCGGTCCTTTTATGATACTCCGTCTTGTCAGCGAGGTCAACTATGAAATTGCACGTGTCACCACTAGTGGCCGACGTTCATGCAAGACGGAGGTGACGCATGTTGCCCGCCTGAAGCCGTTTACACGAAGGATGCAAGAATGACTCGCCCAGAGGGCTTCGTCTGAGAGAGGAGGAATGATACAAAGTATCACTACCAGGAAAAACAAGGGAAGCATGGGCAGAGAAGGAAGACGACGTTGCCTCCACTGCGATCCCCCTGAGTGGGTACGAGCCATGGCGGGGATCATCATCATTGGACTGTGACCGCGGACTCAGGGCCCATTAAAAACCCCTATTAATTTACCTCGCCTTGTGTAACATTAATTTACCTCGCCTTGTGTAACAATATAATGGAGAGCTGGCTCGACGGTAATTGCTTTCTACTTAATCCGCGTAAATGTGCCCTCCTTGTTTTCCCGCTTCGATATCCTGTGCACATCTTTCTGTCTTGCCATCATGAAGATATACCACAGGTGGAATCTGTTAAGTACCTTGGAGTAATTTATTATACGATGCCTAACAGGTGAACTCACATCGAATACATTGCAGGAAAACGTGCGCGGGCAATTGACATAATACGTAGGATAAAAAACTACCGCATAGGTATGAGAAGAGACACACTGGTAATAATATATTGCATGTATGTTCGTGCTATTTTGGTATTTGGTTGTGTACTTTTCTCTGGAGCTCCAGCTTACAAATTACCGCCTTTAGTTCTTCTGGAAAGAGAACCTTTGCGCTTATGCCTTGGCCTGCCTAAAACAGTTGCTAACAATGTGCTGCATCTCCAATAGAGGGTCCCTTACCTTTCCTGCAGAATTCGCCTTCTCACTGTAAAGAAATTTTAAGAATTTATCAATCACCGCTACGACAATCTGAAGCAGCCTCTGTTTTCACCTCGGAATCATTTTGCGGTGCAAGATGGTCGCATTTCCACATCCCGGAAATTATATTTGCACAAAATTTACGCAAGCCTCTCAACGTAAGTATATGCGGTATCATGCTGAGCCGTGATAATTCATACTCTATGGAAATTCATTTTGACGACATATTTCCTTAGAACGACAAATTATACTTCCTCATAATATTTTGATGGTTTACTACAAGATCACCTGCACGGTATTACAACAAACGTTGTTAATGGTACAGACCATCGCGGTGTGACGAAAAGTCAGGGGTTGGTATTTTCAGCCCGATTTTAGAGTGGTCTTATTTTATTCCCTTCGACTGCCCGATTTCATACCCGTATTTGTGGCTGATTTTTCGGCTGTAGTGCTCGCCTTACGCAAGTTGGATACGGCGATTGAATCAGCTGTTATAATAGCAGATTCTTTATCTCTCTTTGTGGCACTTTCTGTTGGGGCTGATAACCAAGTATCAAAGGTGCTCCGTGCACTAGTGGCTGCGCATTTGAGGAAAGTCCGATTACTCAGGGTGCCTGGACACAAAGGCTTATCTCTAATTGAAATAGCTGATTTCTTAGCTAAGTCGTCAATGTGGGGACCGATTCTACCACACTTTCCATCATCCACTTATGTGACTGCTGCTCGATTCCGCAGACGTACGCTAATGGAAGTCTTTAAAGGTACAGCACTGATAAACTCTACTGAATATAGCAATTTAATATATTTCCTGACTAAAAGCCTTTTGCCAAACTCGTAAACAAGAAATAGTTATCACAAGACTGTGTTGCCGGGTACCAAATCTAAATTTCTACAAACACAGGTCTGCTCAGGCGCCTTCGCCACTGTTCACGTTCTAATACATCATTTCTTTTTTACCTTCAGGCGCGTTAACACAAGACAACAAACCCTTTCAGAAAAATATCTTTACGTGGTATTGGTATGAATTTATCTGTGCCTGTCATTTTGTCTTTTGGAGCTTTCATTTCTGGATTCTCTGGTGCGACAGTATGCGCAGCCGTCCGGGACTATAATAATGAAACTAATAGGCTGACCAATTATTCTGTAATAATTTTCTAATGAGTCTACAAAATTATATACGTATAAAAATCAGAGTATTGCTCTACTTGTTGTAATAAAACAAGGAGAATAAACTCCTTGTTTTATTCAACTAATTATATGCATTAGATCAAGCACCACAATTTTCTAGGTCTTCGGTAATCTTTTTATTATGGGACCTCTATTATTTTAAAACTACACAATATTTTATAAAACTGCTCAATTCTTGACCAATCCTCAACATTGGCTATGCGCCACGGACAACATGTTAACAAGAACAAGAAGGACTGAAGTACACACTCGGACAGGATATCACTATAGCGTTCAAATCTTAAATGTGACCATTAAGGGTACAACAATTTTTCTCTCTCTTTTCAGTATCAACTCTCTCAGACCGGTGCAGGAGGAAGAAGAGGAATAAAATTGATTTTTATAAAGGGGAGTGCGGTAGTCATTAGAGGAAAGCAGCGGCGCTTGTTTCTAAAATTTATGAGGAAGCGTGAGCCAAGTCATAGTAGGGATGAAACAGGATAAATGCACAACTTATTCTACAAAACACTGCTTCACTTCATTGTCACAAAATGTCACAGAAAGCTGTTTGCAGATGCAAAGAACGTGTCACCGTAATAGTAACGCAACAGAAATACTTATCAGTTCGCTTTCAAAGCTATCGCTTTTTCAACACCTACGCTACCCATCAGAATAACTTATTCTTCACTCTGCAAAATTTTTAACTGGCAATTTTTCTAAGTAGTAGCCGATGCTAGGCTCCTACCTGGTTAGCACGAAATTCAGCTGACAGTTTTTCTGCAGAATATCAAAAATATTTATTGCTTCAATACTCCCAACAAGCCAACAAACCGATGATTTTGATATGTGGGGTTTAACGTCCCAAAACCACTATATGATTATGAGAGACGCCGTAGTGGAGGGCTCCGGAAATTTCGACCACCTGGGGTTCTTTAACGTGCACCCAAATCTGAGCACACGGGCCTACAACATTTCCGCCTCCATCGGAAATGCAGCCGCCGCAGCCGGGATTCGAACCCGCGACCTGCGGGTCAGCAGCCGAGTGCCTTAGCCACTAGACCACCGCGGCGGGGCAGACCAACAAACCGATGATGTACCGGGTAGTTCCATGCATATACTCGAAGAGCAGCCGGGTCTATGACTGAGTTCTCCAGTAGGGCACCGCCGTAAACGATTCCATGCATTGATACGAATATCCACCATACCAGTTTCCGAGATATTCACACGTGCAAGTTCCCTTGCAGCTGAAAGGACCGTGGCAAGGCTAGAAAAGTGCGAAAAAAAATTTTTACAGCCTTTGAGGTCATTTAATAGGTATGCTCCACATATATTTATTTCATTTTCACTAACTTAATAATCATCAGTCTTAAACTACTGTTTCAGACTACAACAACCATGATCATCAATTTTAGTTTTACCAACGTCTTGCATTCTGATGCAACATCGTTCGTCTCATGTGACACATTCTTCACTATAGTGTTTTCTGAAGTACGCAATGTAAGCTTCTAGGTTCATGGGGCATCAGCGAAGTACCTCATTTTGCATTCCCCTCGTAGACAATAATAGTATTTGTGACTTTCGAGCAAAGACAAGAATTTTTTGGTGGGCTAGTTGGCTCATGAATTGTGACAAAACTGCACGGACAACAGGACGAAGCATGTACAAGACACAGCTCTGACTATCAGCTGATCTCTTTATTGGAAAGGCATAGAATGTAGAGGCAGTTTAACAAAGATCTAAAAACGACATAAGCGCTAAGGAGTGACTCGGTCGGCCGGCATTACCTGCCATTCGGATAAAGATTTACAATGTGGGGAAAAGCAGGTTCATGAAAACATAAGGACGAGCAAGAAAATTGACGTCCGACATGATCATTTCTTCAAATAAGGCTCATACCCGCTCAAAAAAATTGGGCAAGAGTCAGTTACATGAGTTAATACATTTTTATGCGAAAAAGTAATGCACGTAAAACGAAAAAGTGGAATAACTGTTTTTTTTTCCTTTCAGACCAGGCGGTGTAGTTATTTTACCTATACAAATTTATTCGAACTTCTTCTTTCACTTCTCTCCCTAATTCACATCGTATTTCTGGCACGCTTATTGCAGGATGCTTCATCACGGTTCCTAAAAACGTTACGATAGGGCTAATACCCACCAAAAGTAATCATAAAGAATTGTATTCACAAAAAAAAACATTCAGATAAATACTTTCCGGGATTTCATTGTTCTAATTCACCTTACATTGCATTTTTCAAATATTTTTACTGAAACCTCTCATCTGACATATACTCACATTAACGTCTGCGTAGAAGTATGTAATTTTATTCCCCACAGAAAGAGACCATTAAGAGAGTGCAAAAATATCCGCCTTCTGACTTAAAAATTGAATGACAAATTCGTAGCTTCACTTTTACTGTAGTTGTTTGCAATCAGAAGTTATACTTGTTCCCGCTTTGTTTACTCAATAGCGTCGCTCTATTTATTGTTTAAGTTGATATTTTTACTACTTCAGTTAGCTCTTCAGGCTACCGGCCATGTCTTGGTCAGCCTATTTTCATAAAGACGTGCAAGCAGCATGCTGGTTATACTGGCAATAATGGGAAAGGTTCACCAAATAAGTACGAGTAGATATTACTATTGGTGATAAATACTGTTGAGTGCGCACGAGTGTTCTAGATATGCTCTTGGAGTTTTCTCGCTTTTTGGGTTTTAGTTTTTTCTGTTTACTACATACAAACTTAGTTTGGACGTTCAGTAGGTATTCCCCGTCATTCCAGGTAGTATTGTTATAAACGAGAATACCAGTTTGTTACCTTGTACTTCTAGAAAATAATTAAAGTGAACAAAGTGGAAAAAGTATAAGCATGCAACTACCAATGTGAATAGGGCACGCTTGCCCAGAAACCTTCAGGATCAGTGTTCGCTCCTCAGCCACAGGCTCTCGACTTGTACATTTTTTAGCGGCTTACGTTTAATCAAACGGCATAGTTGTTATTGGGCTTTATCATAGTCCTGACACATCAAATCGTACCAGAAGCTGCACAAAAAAAGGGTGTACTTGTGCTCTAGAGCGAAAAAATGAACAGGCATTTGAGTAATAACAAAGATGTATGATTATCTACAGCACAGCAAGATATATAAACATGAACGATTTGGTTATAAACAGAAAATAGATCATTGCTTACTCTTCCAATACTCTTACATCTGAAATAGTTGCCACCTCCCCAGGTGTGTCTGCTTGAAGAGTTACTTCTGCACAAAAATAGATGGCATATAGACAATTTTAGCAATGCTACCAACTTTTTCCTGCAAGTGTGCGCCCCATTAATGGTTCGAAGTTGAAGAAAGTCAATAAGTGGGGGAAAAAATATTCAAAATGGTACGGACACACTCACTCTAATAGACTACCACGGTTAATTGAACTGCGTCTCAGATCGTTTAGAGCGCAAATAATATCTGATGACAGAATTTGCCGGTTTCGTTTAATCATGAAAGAAGACCGCATATTACGTTCCAGTTGGGACATTCTCCGCTGCATGTAAAACTTCAAGACAGAACTATTTTGGGAGTGTCTGTCAAATTACAGGGTAATAGGGAGCTTTTTTCTTCTTAGCGAACACTGCTTAGAGATTTATAACGTTGGTAAAATTGAAAACAGAAAACAAAACTAAATTATAGTGACTGCTGCGAGGAGGTTCTCACTTTTGTTGGTGTTTGTTTAAACATTTATGAACTCAATTAAAAACAGGTAGCTTCAAAATATCACTTCAAGAAATTAACTTCTATAAGGTTTATAACTACCAAACTTAGTAAAAGATATCACAATTTTGCTGAAGGCCTCTCACTTAATCGAAACCATAAGGGGACAAGATGGATTTGGGCCCACTGCTCTGATGTTTTCAGTACCTCTCATGTAACTCCTGTAAGCGAAGTAAGGACTTTACGTAGGCTTTTGATTTAATGTGGAGCAGGACAGTTCTAAGTGCTTTAAATAATTCGTTGCACAGATGTGCGATACCTATTTATGGTGCACTGTTTCCAATTTATGAACCTTCTATGTTATGCTGACATAGTAACTCAGTAAAATTTAGTGTGGGTGGGATGAGACAGTGATCAATCCTCTCTTCCTCTCGCCCCATCGAAAAGAAACTGTCGGACCTGTTTCAAATAAAGTTTAATAATTTATGGTCTCAAGTACAGAAAACTTCAATTATATCAAAACTGTGAAAAACATTTCTGCAGAAGCTACGGCTTAAACTGTTGCACCAGCACTCTAACACAGGAATCAATCAACATAGCCACCTTGTTCAACTCTCTTACACATCCACTCACTGTGACAATAACAAAAAGACACCTACCTGCAAATGCAGATCCAACACTTTTTTTTCTACTCATTCTTTTCAAAAACGATAAGAGAATGTAACAGCCTAACTGACGAATCAGTTAAAAAACTATTAATGATTTATTTTTCTATGCTGTGAAATCGTTCTTGTATTATGTATGTACTGTGTGTCTGAAAACGTATTTTGTGATTCATTATAATGTTCTGATAATTGTGATGGCCGAAATTTCCGGAGCCCTCCACTACGGCGTCTCTCATAATCATATGGTGGTTTTGGGACGTTAAACCCCACATATCTATCTATAATTGTGATGGTGGTTTTTGTATGTGTTTACGCATTTTGCTATGAATTCCTATGTAATGATTGGTTTCCCCCCCCCCCACGCGATGCCTGAATGTCGATGTAGGTATTCTGTAAATAAATAAATGAATAAATAATAAACAAATAAAAATTTAAACAGGCAGAGTTGCCATTGGTTTGAGAATAAAAGTTATCATACATAAGCATGCCATTGCTTTCAGGGGGGTTTCGACATGCACTTGTTCATGAATGATCTCGATGTGGATTGTCGTGCCCAAAAAACAGGGACATCAACCAGATATGTAAGCTGCATTGATGAAATTGTGTGTCTTATTAAGCTGATACTTGAGCTGATTATTGAGCTGATTGAACTGGCGGAACATGGGAAAGGCCTGTGTCCTGCAGTGGACGTAGTCACGCTGATGATGATTATGATGATGATGATAATTGCGTGTACATAGGTCAAACAGGTCTATCTATCAAGGACCTCCTCCGCGAGCATATGTGTAAAGTTATAAAAAAAGCAGCAGTTGGCTGGCTGTTCCCTGCGAGAAATTTCGTTGCAAGTCTGAATTCAAATTGGTGCTGGACTTGCAAAAAACAACAGTGGGAAAGCACACCTAATCCATGAAGCTAACAAAGCATCGTGTATCAGCACGCTATCCACCCCAGAATTTTGATATCTCGCTGGTTCGACGGGTGCGTGTTAAGGTTTTTTTTTTTTTGCTGCGTTTCCCAATATGCAATGACTGTTAGAATAATGTCACATTTCCACCAATAAATTGTAGTGAGCAAGCGCTTCGTCTGTCTATTTGGGTTCCTTCTGGTGTCCCAGTTGTTTTGTGTGCAACAGTCCATGACATAGCTTTCGAAAGAAAAAGCTGCGATTTAATTTCTTAAATGCGAAGCATTTCTTTGCGTACTGCAGGCACCTTGAGCGTATATCTGCGGAGCTTTCTATCTATATAGCCTCCCTTTGGGTGCTCTCGTAATCACCCCCATAACTTGGGGTAACCTAAATTAGTATGGGAGGGTGAGATGGTTTGACCAACACGACTCGCTGGTTATGACATGAATAATGTCACAATTCCCTCGCGTACGTCACCAAACACTTGCCGAAAAGCAGTGGCACATACCCGGGGCCGGGTATGTGCGACTGGTATGCGGGTATGAGCCAAAAGTGATTGGCAGTTTATATCTGCTCCGCAACGGCGAGAACACGCATGGGTAATTTTAACAGCAATTACATCAGCAGTATTGACAGGACGAATGCAAAGAATAAATGTCAGAGTTCCAGCAGGCATTGAACCCGAGCATTCTGTGTGTCAATGAAGTATTCTACCAACGATCCCCGCCGTGTCTTGGAAATCTTTTTTTAATAGACCCTAATGTTCGTGAAACGTCTATTGAGGTTGCAATATAGGCTATCAAATTCGATAAACAATACATAAGTATTCCTATGATACAGCCGTCATATCAGGTTACCATCAATTGTAGCTGAGCGCCGTCCGCTGAAGGTCATTTCTGTAGCAGTGTCGAAGGCCACCTGCCTCACGAACACTAGCGTAAGCAAAAGCGCTTCATATCAGCTTACCGTTTCTGGTGTTACTAAAATGCATGTTGGTGTTATCATCGCTATGCAACTGTAAACAACCACTAATGTATAACATGCACCTGTTTAACGTTATATGTGCGTGCATTTGTACACATATTCAGCATCAGTTCACAATATTTCGCTGAATAAAAATTACAACACCGTCACCTTCCATCCCCATGTTTCACATAACATCAATTCCCAAGGTACATGATATTCTTCCAAATTTTTCGCAATTGGGCAGTAAATGTCAGTGGACGATCGTCAAAGTAACCTGGTATCTTCATTCATATCGACTTTTCTTATATGCTGCCACGGGACACAATTAGATTAGGTCATTGTGTCTCGCAAGTCGGTGTGGGCAGTGAGACTTGACACAGCGTCCAGGGTTGGACTGCACTTTAAACCACTCTAGAATAATGGCAAGAATACATTTATCAAAGGGTGGCGGGATTGCACCAGCCGGTATTATACCCTGGTCAAGCGGGCGAGTTTTGGGCCCTTATGGGGAGTATGCTTCCGAGCCCTGGGACCACGTCAGGTAAGCGGTGCTAAATAATAAAAAAAAGAAAGCACATTGGTAGCGAAGAATATATTGTTATTATTGCAGGTGCCTTTTTTGATAGTGTAAATGAAAAAGTAATGAAATAAACTTCACCAGGTTAATCGTGACCAGTGGGCGAAACTCCGGGTATTGTATCGATGAGTAAGCATGCCTTATTCAAGTGTTGCCCCATATAATGCGAATTGAGTGACATAAAGTGTATGTGGAAATGTAAACCTATTTCGTCTTTCAGTCATCTTAGGCAATTTAAGGAGGATTCAAAAAGTTGCTGGAGTGGATGATATGCCTCGAAAATGAATCCAAGAACCCACAAGAACCGATAAGTTACTTATAATAAAATGGTACCTTCACACCAGTAAGGTACCATTTCATTATGATTAATTAGATGGTAAATGTAGTGAGATCAACTCAGCAATACTTTTCTGGAGACGTTATTTTCGCCAGGAACTGCTATCTTTTGCCTTATATTTAGCCCATATTTGCATGGTGAAGTCTATTGTAAAACTTTGTGTGTGTGTGTGTGTGTGTGTGTGTGTGTGTGTGTGTGTGTGTGTGTGTGTGTGTGTGTGTGTGTGTGTGTGTGTGTGTGTGTGTGTGTGTGTGTGTGTGTGTGTGTGTGTGTGTGTGTGTGTGTGTGTGTGTGTGTGTGTGTGTGTGTGTGTGTGTGTGTGTGTGTGTGTGTGTGTGTGTGTGTGTGTGTGTGTGTGTGTGTGTGTGTGTGTGTGTGTGTGTCATATATCTTTCGGTATAGCAGCAGTTGTTCCCCGTGACAACAATGGCAGACACGGCTAAGTCCAAAAAAGCTTCTCCCCTAAACTTTGATTGTTTTACGTACAAATATATGTAACAGTAGTCATCTTTTGCCACCACAAAATGCAACTATATTTTACACCAGGATTGCAAATCAATACCGACCAATACACGTGCAAAGTGCGTACATGAAACGCACTACGACCTAGTATGCCTTTCTCCTACTAACACCCCCCTCGCGTCGTAAAGATTTCATAAATCCTGGAGTGCGTTTGCCTTGCCCGCTTAACACGGGTACTAACTTTGCATTATTACCAATATCATCACAGTGGACATTTGTTGGTCACACATTTATCCACAAATACAGCAGATGCCACATCACGTGGTTGTTATTGTTACACCCACGTACAGTATCACCGAGTGTACTGGGTATACTAAGTTCGTGCTCTTTCAAGCCCTACATTATCACATGTCTGCTAACAAAAAACACATCGTCCTCTCCCTCCCCCCCCCCTCCAACAATCTATATATGATTCGCAATCTACGATAGCTGTTTTCATCACACTTTGCCTTTTGCCGGGCCTCACGATATGTGCCGTGCACCCAGAAGTACTTTCTTTGACGAAAGAGTGCCGACGTTTGAGCATTAGTCGCGGAGCATCTGAATATACACGTATTAAGAGGATGTCTTTGTACATCATTACTAATATACTTGGTCACATTGTGCTACTTCTTAAAAACACACTGAAAGCAGCATATTTAACTAGCTAACGAGCATATATATATATATATATATATATATATATTGGCCGTAGCGTTGCATATAGTCTAGTAGATCTTCCGTGAGCGGTCACAACGTGGTTTATTTCGACGTTTCGGCCTAGAGTCTGGCCTTCATCAGGAATAAAGATACAGTTTGTCGGTGCTCAGCTTTATACAATCTCAAATCAGAGAGCAAGGAAAGAGGGGAAAAAAGGAAAGAAAAAAAGAAAAGAAAAGGAAAGAAAAAAAGAAAAAAGAGAACAATAATATACGGTGGACGCCCCTCGGGTACCCCCCTTCCACTTTTCCTTCCACTTCTCCCCTCATCTCTCTCCCCCTCTCCCCTTCACCTTTCTGATGTCAGTGGTCTGTGTATGTTTCCGTTCACTAGCGCATACCTCCCGATCAGACGGCCCCTCCTGGCACTGGCGGTTCGGTGTGGGGCAAAAAAGAGCTTTTCAGGAAGTCCTAAGCCTTTAACTACTCGGGGTCCCGTAAACAATTCGTCTTAGAAGGACGGGGGCCGCGTATTGTGGCAGAGGCTGGTCAGCGGGCATTTTAGGAAGTTCTAAGCCTTTAACTACTCCGCGCCCTGTCAACATTTCGTCGTAAAAATAGGGGTGCCCCGTATTGCGGTAGGCTGTGCAAGCGCGTGCAATGCGAATTCCTCGCCCGCTTCTAAATTACGCGTGTCGTGGGGGCCTCCCGGCTGTGCACATGGTTGCTGTTGGGCATGTCGTGCATGGCACAATTGATTGGGTAGTAAAATAAAACAGAAAACAGATGACAGCTGCACTTAGGAAGAGTAGTTACACTTGGAATTGTTCTGGGTTGTCCAGTGCCCTTCGCAGCTGCAGTGCCGTGAACTCAGTTACTATTTTCATTGTTGCCGTTATTGTTTTCTAATGCTTTAATTGTTGCAAGTGTACCAGGATTCTCATTTATTCCTCTATCAAGGGTGTTAAATCGGTGGATAAGGTATGACTCTCGTTGTTCACGTTCTCGATTGGATTTAAATCCCGTCTCTAAGAGCGTTACTGATAGTTTGTCGAATGCATGGTCGGGAAGATTGAGATGTTTTGATAGAGGTAGACTTGGGGCTGATTTCGCATGGGCTCTGTGATTATTGAAGCGAATCCTAAATGGTGTTTCTGTTTGTCCGATGTACTGCATACCACACACGTTGCATTCGAGTAGGTACACCACATTAGAGGAATCGCATGTTAGGTTTCCTCGTATGTTAATCGAAAATTTGGATTGCGTGCTGGTTGCTTTGTCTGTTTCTCGCATCGCCTTACATACAAGACATCGTGGCTTTAAGCAAGGGCGGCATGAATTATTGGGGGGTGATGTGTTAATTTGGGAGTGGACAAAGGTGTCTTTGAGGTTACGTGGTCGTCGGTAAACGACGCCTGGAGCGGATGGGAATGCGCGTTTCAGACGTTCACTTTGTTCCAGAATGTTGTAATGTCGTTTAAGGATTTTGTTTACATTGGGGAAGTTTGTGCTGTATGTCAAGCAGAGGTTTGTTCGTTGTGGGTCTTCTCGTGGTGGTCGCTTCATAAGTAAGTCTTCACGCTTTAGTTTTCTCGCTTTTTGAACAGCGTCATTAATTACATGTGGGGTGTATTTTTGTTGCTCGAGCATAAGTTTTAGCCTCTGTGAGCTCGTGTCAAAGTCAGCGTCTCTAGAGCAGATTCGCTTAAACCGGTGAACCTGGCTGTATGGAATACTGTTTTTACAGTGGCGTGGGTGATCGCTTAGGTAATGAAGGTATTGTTGTCGATCCGTTGGTTTGCGATATAGAGTTGTAGAGAGCTTCTCTTCTTCTATCGTTATGGTAACATCAAGAAAATTTACGGTAACTTGCGAGTATGTGTGTGTGAAGTGTATGTTCGGATGTACAGCATTGTAAGTGTCTATAAAGCTGAGAAGTTCGTCCTCGCTGTGGGTTCAAATAAGAAAGATGTCGTCTATGTATCTTCTGTATAACATTGGTTTCAAGGAACTTTGTGCAAGAAATTCAGATTCTAGCTTTTCCATAAATATGTTGGCATAATTAGGTGCCATTTTGGTGCCCATAGCGGTCCCGCTGATTGGTCGAAAATACTCTTGGTTAAACTCGAATGAATTTAATTCGAGGACCATCCTCGTCAATGTTGCAATGGCAGAGAAATCTGGGGTGTTAGATTGTCTATGGTTTGTGTACATGTTTTGTAATGTAGCTATGCCATCATCGTGAGGAATATTTGTATATAATGAAGAGACATCAAGAGTAACCAAGTACGAGTTTTTCGGCACACAGATACCCGCAATGTCTCGAAGAAAATGTGTGGTGTCTTTTATGTACGACGCGAGGGTGCATGGAATGTGGCTTATTAGTTTGTCCACGTACCCTGATATGGGTTCAGTTATTGTACCGATGCCTGATATGATTGGTCGACCTGGTTACCGGGTTTATGAATTTTTGGGAGGATGTAGAAGGTCGCTTCTACATATATATTTCGCTTCTATATATATTTATATAGTCGCTTCTATATATATATATAAATCACGATAGCGAAGTGAGGGAATTCTTCTCGATCCACAAATTTAACACCATTCGTTCAGGTATCAATGAAAACGTAGGAAAGCTCATCTGCCTCGCACTATAACAACACGACGTCTTAGATTAGTAAAATATTTTAGTGTATATTAAAATGTATATTAGTCAACCGTGGTTTCTTTACTTCAGAGCTCTTTTACATGTCCTGCCAACCATACTGTGCCCCACGTGTCGATGCGGAAGAAAATTTGAAACTTGCATATTCATGCACCCGTCGCATGTCACTCATGTCAACACAAGGTTCTGACAGATTACCATTTTTTTTACTTTGATTGTCCTAGCTGCTATACCGAGAGTTCATCACGTGAGCCTATAAAAGCGGCACCATATATATATATATATATATATATATATATATATATATATATATATATATATATATATATATATATATATATATATATATATATATATATGGTGTCCCACATAACTTGAGCCAAGAATTTGAAAGTGAGAAAGTGAAAGGCACTTAGGAGGTGAATTGAACCAAACGCATACTACTCGCACTAGCCTTTCTCCCCATACTAAGTAATCAATAATTTTAAATATCTATTTTTTTAATTATGGGCTGGAAATCCAAAATATGAGCACTCTGATGTAGAGCACTTTCAGAAACCACCGACTGAATTGTTTCCTGTATAGTACGTCTCGCGCTGTTATTTTTTCCACGTTGTAAAGAAAGCCCGCGAAACGTGAAAAGAAGCCGTGTGACGGACCGTGAGTGCCCTGCTATAGTGCTGCTATACGCTTTCTTTACAACGCGGGAAAAAATAACAGCGCTAGATGTATCGTACAGGAAACATGTTTGCCGGTGGTTTCTGCCCATAATTTAAAAAATATGCACTTAAAACTTATTAATTGAAATATTATTCATTAGTGTGGGGAGAAATAAAAATTACTCTGAGTACCTACAGGCTAATGCGAGTAGTACGTGTTCGGTCCGATTCGCCACTGAAGTGTCTTTATTTTCTAATTCTTAGCTCAACTTATGTGGGACACCCTTTATATATAATAATAAAGCGAAATCAGGCATTGTAATCTCATGTTCAGGAAATAAGCATCACCGAAAACAGTTAGCTTGAAAGAACTCAGCTGAAGCCGTGACTTAGTGTAGGGAGCATCTCCGCTATACTTACATAATCAATAACGTGATTGCGAAAATTAAGACAAATGCGCAGTTCAGTGCTGACATCCTAATGCTGGAGTTTGTGCCAGCCCTGCTTCCTTGGGAAATAGGTTTGCGTTGCAATTTCGATGTCTTTATACAGTGATGCTAACGCAAGTGTAGGACGCGTCACACCCATCTCCCCTTTATTTTCAGTACACATTAACCTCTTACATAAAGAATAATTGGTCTCGATTGTGTGGTGCTTCTGTGGCTAGGAAAAGGTTGCCATACGTTGAACTTGTAAGCATACATTGTTTTGCGTCCAGTGACACGGTAAAGAAGCGCGAACATAACGAGATAGGCCAACCGCTTTCAACGCACAATAGCTGCATGCTAACTCATTTATTTCAACCTCCAATGACATCCAAGTGAGTGTAAGGCTAACGATCCAAGCAAGTTCACCATGAAGCATTCGAGTTAAGTTTGAAATATCCATTGTAGACGAAAGAAGAAGTGCGCCATTCCAGCGCATACTTTAAAGAACAATCAGCGATCCCACGCACTGTCTGAACCAAGCCCATACTCGTGAATCATAACGCTTACATACAATTTCTTCACATGAACGTTCAGACTTAGCAGTAATTGGAGAAGTGCAATACAAGGCTGGCTCAACCATGCCTTGCCGCGATAACTAATTTCACATTTTGACCATAAGAAACATTTTGGTAATTCCACGAGTGATCTAACATGCATATCTCGTCGATATTCTTGTTTTCTTTGGATTTCTGACATGTTATGTGGCTATGAAAAATGCTCAGAATGAAAAACTTTATTTCCGAAAAAAGCTCCTAGTGTTCGGAAAAATATATTTCAAGGTGGCGGCACGGGTGTATTGTTTTTCCTCACCGCTATATTTTTTTTAGTTTCACGGCTGAATTTAATGTGAACGTTGGGTCAAAACCTTTTTGGCTAGCTTCAATGGAAAATTCAGTGAACTACATCCATGATTTTTTTCACGTTCTCCTTAAAAAGAAAACAACGTAAACAAATATAATGCAAGGCCTAAATCGAAAATATTTGCATAGTTTGATGCGTCTTGGTATGATTGTTGTTTCACACAGAATTTTGAGAGCTATGTCATATAAAAACAACAGCCTTTAAAATCTTTCTACGAAAGATCTTTTTTTTATAGCAGCGCAAAAAAAATGTTTAAAGAACAATTTTTTTTTCAAAAGCCCCATTTAAGAAAACAAAAAACTGTGGTCTTCATATTAACTAAACTTTTCACCGAAGAGCGCTTATGTCAGTCATTTCACGGTTTACATATCACACGTCGTCATTTGCTTCGTTAACAAGCTATATCGGGCCGAAACGATCCTCGCTGTATGTTAATTCTCATTTCAGTGCATTGGATGGTTAATCAAAGTGGACGACTGGGCCAGTTGGTGATACTTGATCTAAGTATACTACACGGTTGAAAACACGGACGGGAAAAAGACAAGGACAAGCGCAGACTATCAACAGAAGGTTTACTTAACCCGATTTGCATTTGTGTATGACAACCAGGAAAAAAGAAAGGAAAGGAAAATTGGAACAAACGTCACACTTTATACACCCGAAACATGAGGCAGAATGTCAGATTCGTTAGACACATGTGCCATTTGCTAGGTAATGAAGCTATTTATTGAGGAGGGCAACCAATGGTTTGCTCACGCAGTTGTCAGGTTCCCTAGCCATCTATTCTGCTTTAATAATCATGCGAGTGTGATCATCTTTGTCCGTATACAATACAACTGTATTTTCAAACAGCGCAAGACAACCACATCTGCTGACATGCTGAGCCAAGAAGCCCTCGTTGCCATTGCGTACATGTGTGTACATGTGTGTCACATTTGTGTAATGAATCTGATATTCTACCTCGTGCTTCGGGTGTATGAAGTGTGACGTTTGTTCAATTGCTACTTTCCTTTTTTTCTAGTTTTCCTACATAAATGCGATGCGGGATAAATAAACCATTAGTTGATAGAGAGAAAGAGAAATAATTAAAAGGAAGAGACAGGGAGGTTAACCTAGACGAACTGGTTTGCTACCCTGTACGGGGGTGGGGAAAAGGGTCGGAAAGATGATAGCTATAGAGATATAAAATAAATTAGAAAAAAAAACACATGCACACACATTCAGGGAGTTCCAATCACAGTCGTTTGGACAGGCCGGTTGAACGCAAGAAGCGCATGAGCGCCTTCACAGCCTTCTTCTGCGACATAAAGTCCTGTCGGCAGCGCAGGAGTCTTTCTTCCGAAAGAGGCTGGTTGTCCAGTTCATCTAGTGCATTGCAGAGTGACTGTCTCTGCGAGCAGTATTGTGGGCATTCACACAGAATGTGCCAAGTTGTTTCATCCCTGCCACAATGGTCGCAGGCAGCAGTGTCAGCCATGCCTATGCGGAACGCATACGCTTTGGTAAATGCGACGCCCAACCATAATCTGCACAGCACAGTAGCGTCTCGTCGGCGTAATTCCGGAGGAATTCGAAGACTGAGAGTTGGGTCTAAAGTACCTAACCGTGCATGGAAGAAATGTGTTTCGTTCCATTGTGACGTGGTGTGCTTACGAGCAAGCATGCGGAGTTGCCGTGCAGCGTCAGTTCTGGAAAGCGGAATTGATATTTCATCGCTTTTAGTATGGGCAGAACGGGCTGCTCGATCGGCCCGTTCATTGCCAATTATTCCACAATGACTTGGCAGCCATTGAAAGGCTATTTCATGTCCTTCCTCAATGAGTTGGTGAGTCTTTTCTGCAATCTCAAATACCAGCTGTTCGTACGGGCCGTGGCGTAAAGGTGATATAAGGGATTGCAGTGCCGCCTTTGAGTCACTGAAAATTGTCCATTTTTGTGGCTGTTGATCTCTAATAAATTGCAATGCAGCGCGAAGAGCTGTGAGCTCTGCTCCCGTTGATGTCGTAAGGTGGGAGGTCTTGAATTTTATCGTCGTGTCTTTTATTGGTATAACAAATGATGCCGTTGAACTCTTCTGTAAAACAGAGCCGTCGGTGTATACGTGTATACAGCCTTGATACGTCTCGTATAACAAGAGCAGAGCAAGCTGTCTAAGAGCAGGTGACGACATATCTGCTTTTTTCTTGATGTCAGGTATAGTTAGCCTGATATTAGCCTGAGTCAGGCACCAGGGAGGAGTCAAAGGCCTGGCAGCGGGTGTGAAGCATGTTGGCAAAGAATCGCGGTATGTGGTGACCTTTTGGCAAAATGACGAACGTGGTCTGTCTGCTGGTAAAGAGGCTAGGTGGTGGCAGGGTGTCCGAGCAATATGCCTTATATGTGTCCGGAGTACCTCAACGTCGATATGTGTTGTGATGAGGTGGTCACCGGCCGGAGTACCTCAACGTCGATATGTGTTGTGATGAGGTGGTCACCGGCGATAGCTATAGTAGCCATTGTTGACGCACTACGAGGATAGTCTGCTATCTTACTATGCATGTGGTACTGTATTTATTCGGTGTAAGTGCCAATGGGACGGGACAAGTGAACGTTTCTGCGTGAAACTATTGCATACAATGGAGAAATGCAGATGGCAGAAAATTGCAATAAAAACACTGAGTACATTATTTTATACAGATCGATAGGTAATTCTACCTTACTTTGGTTAATAGTGAATCCTTCATTTTCTTGACAGAAAGGTCGCGTGTCCCAGAATTTCTCATGTCTGTATGTTTTATAGGCTCTCAATGAAACACTGAAAATATTGCGCTCCACTGAAGGTGACGTAGTTGACCCATTTAAAAGCTACAGGTAAATCAGATTCGAAAGCATTGTTATTAGAACGCAGACAGAGCTACACCAGGTGTCTGAAATCTCGGAAGATGAAATTGTCAGACAGGGTAGCCACTCTAGGCTCTGGCAGCAGTGTAGCATCTCTGCCACATATATCTACTTGAATGGCTGGTCGTTACACAAGTTTCAAGGCTAATACCCAAAGAAAACATTCTGTCGGCCAGGTCGCCAACAAAAGACACATCTTTACCATGCATGTTGCAGAAGTTCTACGTCACAAGATTGACTATCAGCGCGTCGCTCGGCCTACACTTCACAATGCACGCATTGCATTGATTTATATGTGGGGTTTAACGTCTCAAAACTACCTTATGGATATGAGAGACGCCGTAGTGGAGAGCTACCAAAATTTTGACCACCTGGGGTTCTTTAACGTGCACCCAAATCTGAGCACGGGGGCCTACAACATTTCCGCCTCCATTGGAAATGCAGCCGCCGCAGCCGGGATTCGATCCTGCAACCTGCGGGTCAGCAGCCGAGTACCTTATCCACTAGACCACCACGGCGGGGCGATACACGTATTGTAATGTAATCAAACCATGTCATAATTTGAGCTGTACTCGTGCTGAAAATTGGACCCCACGTCACAAAGTACGTAAAGAGGTATGTACCACCACGAAGAATTTTACAGCAAAAAAGAATGAGTTAGCTTCGTAGGACACGTTCGTTTCAACCACAAAGCAAAACCAGATGAGCGAGAATAACTGAGACATATAACAGGCTCTGTTATACAGTTCTTAGAACCTGCAACCTGCCCTCATTTGAAATTATTTTAGTAGAATGCAAACAATAACTTTTAGATTTCACAGGCTCAGAAATATTTTGAGCTCAAACCGTCATAATACCATTTATTCTTTTTCACACTTCATAAGTTATTCATTGTGAACGACGCAGCCTTGTGAGCGCCTTGCATCATTAGTCAAGCAACGTGAGCAGCTGCTCAGTCGCACGTGCTTCCTTGCGTATACTTGGAGGATACCTTACCAAATCCGAAAAAAAAAAGCGTTAGGTGTAAATGGCACTCCGCAACTGTACATGTAGAAGCCATTTAAGGTCACGCAAACCTTCCTTCCTTGCGGCATGGTTGAGGCGTCCACCGAGAGGCGAAGCGAGGCTAGAGATTCAGAATCTGATGCGAATGGGCCCCATTACGCTATCCCGTTCTCCTTTTTAAGGCTAAGATGAAAAGCCGCTGATTTTTCACGCGATTTCATTACCGAGCATAGTGGTGCCTTTTTAGACTGTATAATACTATTCTTTTTTTCCTCACTTCCTTAAATCACAACCACTTCGGCGGTGTTGGTTGCAGTAATAAATAAACAAAATAAATAAATATTGCGGAAATTCTGGCATCGATGACGGCGTTGTTGGTGTTGAGCGAAAGTGAGCCGCAGGTCACGGGATCGAATCCCGCCTGCGGCCGCTGCCACAGGCGGGAACACTTTCGCTGTAGGTGAAAATGTTGCATGTACACGCCCATGTGCTCAGATTTGGATGGACTTTAAAGAACCGCAGGTAGTCGAAATTTCCAGAGTCCTCCACTACGGCATCTCTCATATTTATATGGTAGTGTTGAGACGATATACCCTACCTATCGTTCAATCAAATCAAAATCATTGATGTTCAGCGAAAAATAAATTATGTCCGTGCAAATGAAATAAATGCAAGTATAATAAGTGATAAAGATATTTGGTTGAATGAAGAATGAATCACAGGCCCCCTACGTCGCAAGCATGTGTTTTACAAGAGAGGCATGAGATTGTTTGAAAAAGCTTCGAAAAAGAAAAACAGTAGGAATGCTGTGTAGGGGAACAAGTCTCCCTAATGCGTGTAACATTGCGTGGGGGAAGCTTTAAATTGTACCAGGTGTCATAACGTGTGAATTGCGCAACGAATAGTTGTTTTGAAAGCCCACCCATTGCATAGAGCTTAGGCATATTCGATTATCATCATCAGCTAGAGCAGCAACAAAATAAGCAGCTGCGTAGGTTTGCTTGTGGCCTGATGGGTGTTTTCAAAAAAGTGTTACGGCATAGTAGGCACTGCGCGACAGTACCTGGAGTGGACGTTCTGGAATAGTTTCAGACGGCTGAAGTTACAAATCAGTTCTATTTTCTACACGGGCAACTCCCATACCAGCTTCCATCCTAAACCTAGTTTTATGCTCTACTGGTTTCGGTTGGTGTATTCCTGAGGTCCATGAGAGGATGTCTGACCTCGTGTGTGCCCTTCAACGTGAATACATTTATGCAAAGCGAAATCAATACATGCGAAAAATTATGACGCAGATAATATTTGAAGTATCAAACTTCATTTGGAAGCTACCTTTTTTATATACTTTTGGTAAGAGATATTACACATTTCCGATAGTAACATACTTTATTAACATAATGTATTTCACAAATGTACTTCCTGCCACCTCGGGAGGCGGGGGAGGGGGGGGGCTGTAAGTCAGAAAATGCTTTCATGCGAATGACACATCATGGTTGCGACAGTTACTCAAGATAACCAACATGTGTATGCAGAGTGCTTAGTTCTGTCGAGAAAAGTACAACCAACTGCAAGAGAACATACAATTTTAAAGCGGTAGCAATACAATGCGAATAGCAAATGAATTATACGCGTAATTTGACTTAACAAAAGTGCATTTAGTCACATAAAATTGGTGCCTTTATTTATTTATTTATTTATTTATTTATTTATTTATTTATTTATTTATTTATTTATTTATTTATTTATTTATTTATTTAAAGTTATGCCACTTTGTAAAGATGTTATGGCAGAAACGGGAAAAATACACACTTCAAAATTACAAGACACGGGATCAATCATACAGGCAGATTAACTTCTTGTAAAATAATCAAAGTACTGCAATGTAGTTGTACATGCAAAGCTCCTGCTCCTAGTAATCAAGAATAAATCATTAAAATCCAACCCCCACTGAAACTGAAGGGGTATACCAATGTGAAATAGGTGCGTAGTTTTTATTTGTGTATTGTATACATTATTCACGAAAGATTAGGATAATTAGAAAAAACAACATTCAATATCGAACAACAAATACCATGGTTTAAATGGGGTCTTCAACGCAATAGAATCAAGTAGACGATTCACATCTGTGAGGCGTGTGATTCTCTTAAAATTTCAAAAATGTTTCTAATAATGAACTGAGAATATTATATAAATGTAACTTGTTTCCTTCTGTCGTGTCAAGTTGAAAAGTAGGAACATTTAGAACAGTCGGTGATGAAATGATAAGCTTGTGTTGTTCAGCTGTGTTTAGGACGCGTCTTACTTGTCATTCTTCTTTCAGGTTTTGTTATAGGTAGCGGGAGCTGCCTGTAAAGGAAACTTCGTGTAACAATTCGTACACTAGTTCTACAGGAGTAATTCGTGCAAGCTTTTGTAAGTTAGAAAATCCGACTGATCAATTATTCGCGGTAGTGAGGCAGCTGAATTGTACTCATTGTACGTGAAAGTGATTACCATCTTTGCATATTCGAACAAGGAGACAGCAGTCGGGCTACTAAAAATGCAAATATTTATTTAGATGAAACTACTACCTGCAAACAAGATATCAAGCTACGTGCGGTACCCTCTCTGGACTGATAGCGGCGATCAGAGCGTCTACCGTCGGAACTGTGATCTGCGGTAAGACCTGACGGGATTTTCACAAGTAGTATCGAACATCCGAGCCCTATTGCTGGTCGCCGCTTGAGTTCTAGAATTAATTCCAGTTGCTCAAGCCCATCAAAAAATACTAAAATAATCTGGAAGGCTCCCATACATTTGGACGTTGTTAAAGCAAGCAAGTGCTTCTACGTGTAGATAGATATGTGGGGTTTAACGTCACCAAACCAAGTGCTTCTACGTGTAACGAACCGTTTGCATGAAAGTAGCAAAAATTGTGCTTGTCAATGTGTATGCGGAAACTGGGAGACAGCGTGTTCAAGTATGAGTCTAACGAATGTAGTGTAGGCGAGTAGTTCAATATGCAGTAATTTTTTATGTGGGTGCCTTCGAAACGCTGATATTTGTAATAAATATGAGCCAGATGTTCGAGCAATGTTCGAAGTAGGACATACATAAGTAGAAACGAGATGCTCGAACTTTTGATTCAGCGGAAGCTTTCTGGGAGACCAGCATAACTGTTTATTGTTTCATTAATACGTGATATAAGGACCACTTGATGCAGGTGTGGGCGGTTCCATGCACATAAACCTATATTGGCCAGTCCCGTCATTGAGCCATTCGCATGAGCAAACTCCCCGGCAGGTCGAGTTGTCGCCATTATGACATTCCTAGAAAGGTGTGAAAGAAAAGGACGCACGCATTTCACGTAATTTGAAATGTGCCACACTTTTATGTTTTTTTTACTTCGGACAAACCTAATACTAATTATTCTTAAACTGCTGTTTCAGACTACAATAAGCATGATCATACACGTTAGCTTTACGAATGTCGTCCTCCGAACTCGAGCAGGGTTTTTCCTTTAATATGAAACATTGTTTCTTTTAGTAAGTTCCCACATACAAAACATAAGTTGTCGGTTGATTAGCCTCAAAACACCACTAGTTTCTCCTATCATCAAGAGTTTGCACGATGTCACTGATCCCATACTTGATTTAGCCACTCTCAAGCATTATCACGGTTTGTACTTGTGAAATTTCGTTTCATTTTGCAGAGGTAGCAAAGTTATAAGGCATTGAAGATTTTCGTATATTGGTCTCGAACACAAGTATTAAACAATTGATTGTTTAGCGCACACCATATACGAGCTAACTCAATAGCGTCGCGAGTACATTAATGAGCGGACTTTTTTTCGCCTAGAGGGTGATGCAAAGCGTGTAATAGCAACATATTGTAATGATACGCTACGTAAAAATAGCAACATTAGGCTAGTATGAACTGCAATAATCATCAGCCCCTTAAGCTAGCAGGTGTGCTGTGTTGTTGTCACACCCATATGAAAAGGGAGACTGGATAATGACGAGAAGTCGCGTGCTGAATGGCGTTGATGATGATGACTGTTTCCCGTTGACAGGGCAGTTTGGGTATTAAAGCGTAGTATGACTTGCACACGACGTAAGACACGAAGCGTTTCACTGTGTTTATGCTATGATAGAACGGCTATAGGACGATGCCATTCTATGATATGCAATGCCATGGAACACTGCCCAAGCATGTGCGAGAACTCACAACAAAAGAAACGCGGTTCATCCCAACAGATGCCACTATTTAACATTGCCAGTCCTCAAACTTGAGAATGCAACTTTAGTTCTGGCACTCTGACGCGAAGTGAGTGGCGATAACACATCATACAGAAAGTTATCAGCCTTCCTCGCAGATTCTCCTTGTACTTGTCACTCTGCAGATCGATTTCAAGTAATAGACCATGATACTGTGCTCGCCACACCCAGTGCCCTTCCCGCCGTTTTATGGGCAGTTATTTAATGAGCGGAAGTATTGCAGAGACACGCACATCACAAACTTTGATGATTGATATGTAGGGTTTAACGTCCGAAAACCATCATATGATTATTAGAGACGCCGTAGTGGAGTGTTCCAGAAGTTTTGACCACCTGGGTGCTCACAAACTTTAATGTGTGTCTAGAAATAGTTCGCTGTTAGCACAGAGAAGTATCTATGAGCTTGTGGCTGAATTGTCTAAGGCGGAACGAAGAGTTGGAGGTTTGTTTTTGAGGTACGACAGTTATTAGGCGTTTCGACCGGGGAATCGTTCTTACTCTTTATTAACTGCCTCGAGAAAATATATCCAGATAAAAAAAATGAACGAACGCAGGAAACGGAGAAAACAGGAAAGCGACTAGTTCTATCCTCCTTCCTGTCTTTTTCTTCGTTTCCTGAGTTCGTTCATGTTTTTAACTCGATGTATTTTCTTGATGCATTGCACCAATTATAGCCCAACAATGAGTGTTAATAATCACCTAATTGAACTAACCTGAACTATATATGGACAGAACTCGCCGTATACTTTTCTTGTAAGATGACGCTTGCATTGAGAGTGCACCGGAGCTAACACTGAAGCTACATGTGGTGTATTTAAAATTATTTCAAGACTATGCTAGACTTAAGAGATTCGGCAGTCTCGAAGAAAGTTCAGTAGCAAATATGTTGTTGCTTACTTTTTGTGGACTCAGACACGTCCTAGTGCTGCTGCTGCCGAAGTGTGTACACGAACAGATATTTCTGTGGGAAAAGAGGCAGCATATAATTATTCTCAGCCATATGAACAGACTGTTTCTTAAAATTTTTGTGAAATTATTTGCGATATTGCGTAAATTCAAAAAGCAAATAAGCAGACCTAATTCTAAATGGTATGCCATATTCACAGCTACATAAGTGCACGAAAAATAGCTGCCATAGTTGTGTGACTTTTCTGTCATAGCGCCTGAAGTGGGAAATCATGCGATGATGTAACTTCGTGCTGGGATGAAAACACTGAGTAGTGACACGTAAACATCCCGCAGAAGTTGAGAACTCACGCAGAGCATTGTGTAAGAGAATTTCATATCATACAAGATGTTTTGGGGGGAGATGAACAACAAGAGAGGAGGCAGGGAGGTTAACCAGATGTTTTTGAAAATGTAGAGAAGCAAGAGCTTCAAGAGAAAATTGTATTTCAAGATACCATAGCACTGGACTGAAAGCAGCGTTGGACGAAGCCATGCTCTAGTACAAGACAGCAAAAAGGAACCGTACTCTGGAACATACATTTGCCTACGATCGATTGATATGCGTGGTTTAACGTCCCAAAACCACCATATGATTATGAGAAACGCCGTAGTGGACGGCTCCAGAAATTTCGACCACCTGGGGTTCTTCAACGTGCAACCTAATTCGAGCCCATGGGCCTACAGCATTGTCACATCCATCGAAAATGCAGCCACCGCAGCCACAATTCAATCCCGCGACCTGTGGGTCAGCAGCCGAATACTTTAGCCACTAGACTACCACGGCGGGGCTACATTTACCTTTGTATGTGGGTGCAGAGAAACAATTTTTCCTTCCTGGGCATTAAGGCTTCAAAATTCATCGAATTGGTTACATTTATATCGGAAAAATATAGAAAGGGTAATTAAAGCTGCCACTAGAATATTTACCTATTCTTATTTATTTTTATTTAGTCCGTTTTTTAGGAATAAGATGAAAAAATATTAGCCTAAAGCGAGATCACCACTCTAGGTTAATGGAAACAAGTTAGTTTGACAATATGCCTCCTTGGAAGGGCGCCCGCAAGCAACAAACTCACAAAATTCATGTATTACGCACCGTTCTAAAACAGTAGAAGTTTTGTAAAAAAAACATCAGCAATAAATTCTAAGCGTTCTTTGGTCTTCGTTTAATTGTGCGCTTAGAATTTCTTCATCACGTTGAAAATGAGACTCTGGCACAATCTCAAGTTTTCGCATAATAATTTAAACACCTACCACTCTGATTTCTTTGTCCACTTTAGTAATCATAATTTGGAAGTCGTCACCGTAGTTCTTATCCAAGCATGTAAATACAGCAGAAGTGCGTCAGAATCTCGGAATAACCATAAAAAGTCTGGGTGTGCCCACGTTTTGAGAGCGAAAGAGCAGTGATGGTCGCACCTCCCATTTATTGCACCACATGTGCGAAGAACGGCAAGCCCATCCATAGTAGCACGACGGTGTTATGGTGAGCTAAGATACAAAGGGCTTGTGACATATCCAAAGGCTTATGAGATGGGCATACCATAAAAGTGCGTCAGCGATACACCTGTGTGTCTATCTAGGAGAGAGCTTGATTTTCTAGTGTAAATATGACTTTTGGTGTTAGAGAATACTTTCTTTTCGTGGTCATGAGCGCCATTGCGCACTCGCATGGATTCAAAAAGACAGTTTCTGTGACTTCAATAAATAACTTCTTAGTATACGTTCGTCCTGTCTACTTCTACACTGGTGCCTCGTTCTTAGCGCAGTTTAGGTTTACAAAATATTACTAAGCACTCTGCATTGACTCGTTTTCCTAAACGTTCCAAGTCTACACATCAAAGAAGGGAGAGGCAAACTACCCGTCCCATGGAAGGATTTCATGGCTGTCATTTATGTTTTGGTCCGCTTTTGTCCATACTCATTGTATATAACTGCGAGAAAAGTAATTGAAAACATTCTTGTGCTCATGAAATAGCAGATATCTATTAGTCGAACTTGTTCGCGACATTTATTGACATAAACATGCCACGAATTCGTTTTTTACACATACATATAAATGGCCTGCTGCGTGCAGTACAATATTATCTGGCTCACATGTACACGTCAGATTCTTCTAAAAGTTAGCAGTGCTTTCGTGTGTAACAAAAATTTTAGGGCTTCTACAATTTTGTTGAATGCATTATGAATGCCTAGATTGTTAAGCTTGACCGTACGGGTGCTGCCCGGTAACCCGAGCCCCTTTTTAACGCACCGGTGGATGATTACGTCGAGACAGCAAATGTCTCTTTTTTGTCACAGGGGGGCGGGAGCCACATAGTTAATGTGGCTAGTGAGGAAAGCGTGGAACGGTCTGCGGAGATTCTCCTCACATAGTCGGCCACGCCTGTTAGCTACTCTGTTAATTTAGCCATTGCTTTGGCCTTCCTGGAAATATTAGAAATGCTGATGTCATTATGGCCGTTGGCCTGAACGACCATGTCTAGCATGCGAACTTGGTCCACCGTGGGGATGGGTATACCGTGAGCCGTCAGGACGTTGATCCCCGTGTATGCATCTTTATACGGGCCTTGTATATATTTCGGGCGGTATAGAAGTAATTCTGATTTCTCTGCTGATAGTGAAAGACCGGCCTGCCGTAAGAACGTTTATGCCATATTTACCACGTCTTGCAGTCGTTCCTCGATATTGCCGTCACTGCCGCTTGTACACCAGACTGGGATGTCGTCTGCGTAGAAGGCATGACTGATGCCGTTGATCTGTGAGCGTTGTTGCGACAGAGTGCGCATGGAGAGGTTAAACAGTAACGGAAAGATCATGGCCGCGCCTCAGGGTGTGCCCCTAGATCCCAAGTTGAACTTCTTTAAGTCCATCAAGCCGAGTTCGACTGTAGCCGTCCTGTCGCGCAGGAACGAGCTAACATAGTTGTGGACACGCGTACCTAATCCTGCTTCGCGAATCGAGTCGAGGATGTGAGAGTGCTTGGCGCGGTCGAATGCCTTCTCGAGGTCGAGTGCTTAAATGACTCTATAGTGTCTCTGGTGATCTTAGCCATGAGCTCGTAGTTGAGCGTCAGCACTACATCCTGCGTAGACAGGGACGGACGAAAGCCAATTTGGTTGATCGGAAGAATCTGGCGCTCATCAACAAATTTTGTGACTCGCTTGAGGATTACGTGTTCGGCCACCTTACCCACGCAGGACGTGAGCGAGATGGGACGAAGTGAGCCTATAGCACTAACGGTTTACCCGGCTTAGGGATAAGTATGACGGTAGCCCCGCGCCATTCAGGCGGAACGTTGCCAGTCTCCCACATTCTGGTAATGTGCTCGGTGAGAACTTTTATGTCTTCCTCGGCAAAATTTTTGAGAAGCTTATTCTTTATGCCATCCAAGGCCGGCACCGAGCAGCAGTTGAGTTTGAAGCCCGACTCGGCGCAAGTGAAGGAGCTGTGAACGGATCTTCCTCCGTAGCTTCTAAGACAGGCGGGTGATTGGATGGGGATCTGGGTACGGTACATATATAACGCGTAGCTAGCTCGTCGGTGATTTGAGTGTCGGTCTTACCCAAGACTTTGAGTTTGTGTATTAGTTTGTCTATCGTGAATTCTTGAGATGTGAGATGCTTTCGATGGTTTGTCACCTAGTAAGTGTTTCAACAGGTTCCATTTGGCCCCGTTTCGCATCGGACCACCAACCGAGTTTCACACTTCGTCCCATTGCTGACGCTCTAGGTTACGGCAATGTTTCTCGATTTGACGATTAATGTCAGGTATCTTTTTACGAAGGTCGCGAATTAGCTTTTGCGTGTGCCATTTCGTGTGCAGTGATTTCTTAGCTTCGAGTAGGTGAGCTAGGCGGCTACGCATGCGCTCGACCTCCACTTCAGTTTCAACGTCTTTAGTCGAATTTCCAATGGCATCTTTCATTTGTGCAAGGAGTTCTGATGGGGTTTTGTACTGAGTGTTGTCGCGTTTCCTGAGCTCTCGAAAGCGATCCCAGTCTGTTATGCGAAACTGCCGCAGTTTGTGTGTAGATACGTGTACGATCGTCTGTATAATATAATGGTCACTGCCCAGATTCTCACCCACGCTAGTCTACATGGGTTGTCCCGCGTGTCTAACCATAGCGAGGTACGGGGTGCTATGGCGCGTAACCGAGTTGCCTACCCGTGTAGCGGAAGTGGGATTGGTTAAGAGCGTGAGTCTATGTGTGTGCGTTTGCGCTACTAAGGCATTGCCCTTACGGGAAGTGCCTGGGTACCCAAAGTCGGGATGCGTGGCATTAAAGTCTCCCGCGGTTATCAACATATGGTCTCTTGCAATGTTGCTCGCTCGCTGAAAGAGGCCCTGAAATTTAGTTTGTTCGTTTTCGGGTGTAATATATACGTTGAAAATAAAGACTGGCTGTTTAAGCATAGAGTTTGGAATTGACTCTATCACAATGTGTTCGTCTTAGAGATCAGCGTGGACCTCATGGTGAACATATGCGTACTTTTCGGAGATGAGCATCGCAATTTCTCGCGTCTCTGCTTGATGGTCCGCTTCGGTGCGATAGGTACGCAGAACGATAGGTACGCAAACCTATGTTCTGTAATATGAAATGAGCATCAGCACACGTTAAACAGAACAGATTGTCGAAATTTCCGGAGCCTTGCACTATGGCGTTTCTTATAATCATATCATGGTTTCGGGACGTAAAACTCCCGATATTATAAAGAAACTTTACTGAATGCAATTTGCAAGACCAAGCTCAGCAATTCTGAAACAGCAACACAGCGAGGAAGCATGACGGATATACTTACATCATTGTGAGCGTTATTGCAAAAATTAAGACAAGTGCAAAATTTACAGATGACATATTTAAACTTGACTGTGTGACTCCTCTCCGATGTGGGGAACAGGGTTCTCATGGAATCTCAGGCTCTTTATACGTTGGTGCTGACGTAAGCATTGAAGGCATCTCATGCAAGTCTTTTTTTTTTTGGAGACGCATGAATTTTTTACTGAAAAAGAATAATTTACCATCGCTTTGTGTAGATTTGTGTAGGCTGCCTGCATATACATGGACTTTAAATGTATATTGTTGCGCATACCGAAACATGGCTCGGCAATGCCTTTATGCTAGAATGGATGTACAAAGAAGCAACTACGCATTGAACGGGACCCAGATAAACGGAACAAGCGTAAGTGCATTGAAAATTGTGAGCTTGATTCTTCAGTCTGAAAAAGAATGTCAATATGATAATCTTATGCCAAAGACTTGCCACACATAGCGACCGCATTGTAAGCTCAGCTATTTCAGTCTCCCGGGACATACAGGACAATGTAAAAGCAAAAGGCTAGGAAGTCGACATGCATTTAAGTGCAATTTCAGCTTTCGGCTGTGATTGGACAGAATAACCTCACAAGGGTGCCTCGATGTGCACTATAAACCCCTCGTCTCTGCCACCCCACTCTTCTACAAACATGCGTATTTTGACAGGGGCCCGCAAACGGCTGATATCCTTGTTCGTGAACCGCTCTGAACGCAAAGTATGTCTTAAAGCCATATACAGCACGCAGGTCGCTTCCCTCGCTGCTGAGGCCTTGTTTTCTCTTACGAACGTTTTGTTCAGTTAAGCCAAGTCGCATGCTGGAAGAGAGAGTTGGCATCCGCTTACACTGTATTGCGTTCCACTTTGCTGCTATCACATTCGTTCTTTTGCCCTAGCGCAATGGTTTAGCCAGGGAGTGGCAAACTGAGCCAGTGCCCCCCCCCTCTCTCCCTGAAATTCTTTTCGCCAAAACATACAAAGCGCGAAATTACCGTTTCCCTGCCTACTCTCCCCTTCAGATCAAAAAGGTACCACCCCCCAACCAAAAAAAAAGAATAACAATCTAACTGTGCCTCGGCGCTAGCTGCATATGCCGGCAAAAACTCAAAAACTCAGACTCACTCAGACTCACTCAAGATATATAAATTGCGCTTTGGACTCACTCGGACTCAAACTCACCAAATTTTTCTCTGAGCCGGACTCACTGAAGTCAATCTGAAGAAAATGAGAAAATGCTGTAGGCCCGTGTGCTCAGATTTGGGTGCACGTTTAAAGAACCCCCGGTGGTCGAAATTTCCGGAGCCCTCCATCACGGCGTCTCTCATAATCATATGTTGGTTTTTGGACGCTAAACGCCGTCAGATATTATTACTATTATCACACTCACGAAACTTTTCTTCAACCGGGTTCACTCGGACTCAAACTCTCCAAAATGTTACTCACCCGGACACATTCGGACTCACGGCTCGATCTGAGTCGGAGTGAGTCCGAATAAGTCGACCCATAATTCTGTTAGCCTAAAATTAGCTTTTAGACCATAATGCTAATGTTTTAACCCAAATATTTCACGTAATTAGCGCTCTTGTAGGCACGTTTAATTATCGTACTACAAATCACGAGTATGACTCCAACTCCGGGAGCGATCTATGAGTACAAATCATTTATCAGACCACAACTAGAATATGCTGCTGCCATCAGGAACCCTCACCAAGCATATATCATCAGTGCACTTGAATCAGTACAGAATCATACCACAAGATTCATCCATTCTTCATATTTATATGGCGTCAGCATTTTTCTCTTAAAAGCAGAATCAAACTTATTATCCCTCGCTTTTCGTCGTCGTGTTGCCACGCTTTCTCTTTTTCACAAATTCTTTTACAGTTCGCTAAACCGCCCACCTTAAATCTCACCATCATCATCACGCACGTCTCATCGCATTGGCCAGCAACTGCAAGAAACCCGTCCTCGAACACGCACCGTCACATTTCAAGCCTCATTTTTTCCTCGGGCTGCCAGAGACTGTAACGGCCTGCCTCACCATGCCGCTGCTGCCATACCAACTCATTCCGAATTCCTGGATACGTTGCAAACCTGTGTCACACCATAACCCCTGCATTCATTGTTTCAGTATGTATACCACTCCTTATGTAATACCCAAAACGGGGTCTTTAAGGTAATAAAATGGAATGAAATGAGTGGTTTCGAACCAGTGGGGGCATTTTTTCTTGAAGAGGACTGAAATAACGGAACGTAGCCGGCAGAAGGGGCAGAACGAAAGAACGTTTATTGCTTGGTGTTATGGGCTTTATAACTACACAGAAAAGGTCACATGGCTCGTCATGATAAGCAAGAGTACGGCACATGCAAACAACACTGCTCTTGCCATACATCAGTGCGCGTGTTTGATAACACTGCATCCCTCCCCTCTAAGCTAGAGTAGGCGAGACGATCCGGTGGTTTCCACTGGTGAGTCGAACGTCGTAGTGGTTTTTGGTCTTTGGCTTGAGAGTTGACTTCTCGTACGCCCTATCTTGACGAGCGTCTGCCTGCTCGAGAGAACACTGAGCTTCGTCGTTGACTTGGCTCCGCTTGTTGGGTGATGACCCCGAGTCCAGGCGTGGCCGGAGTTGATCTACGTGGCGCTGCTGTGGTCCCTCCAGTGTTTATAGTGTAACCATGCGTGCTCCCGACGTGGACACTGCTGTCGCCGGCATCTATCTCTGACCAGACTGATACTGGGGCGACCATACACGCCTTCATGGATGAAACCGCGTTTGAGCTTTTGCTTGTACAGGTTGTGCTTGTACAAAATCCTGTGCTTCTGTACAAAATTGGCGACACCGTTGTCGTTGAAGCTCCTCTCTTGCATAGCCCGCACATTTGTTTCCGCCGTTTCTGCAGCTAGAGCAAAAGCCTCTGCCGCCACCAAATTCAATGTTTCTTTGGAATTTTTTTTATCAAGGACTCTCCTGGAAGAGTAGTGGCGGGGAGGTCAAGGCACCCCTTACGTAATTAACACATCTGATCAATAAATACTAGCCCCGCCGCGGTGGTCTAGTGGCTAAGGTACTCGGCTGCTGACCCGCAGGTCGCGGGTTTGAATCTCGGCTGCAGCGGCTGCATTTCCGATGGAGGCGGAAATGTTGTAGGCCCGTGTGCTCAGATTTGGGTGCACGTTAAAGAACCCCAGGTGGTCGAAATTTCCGGAGCCCTCCACTACGGCGTCTCTCATAATCATATGGTGGTTTTGGGACGTTAAACCCCACATATCAATCAATCGATAAATACTAAAATTATCTATAAACAATACTGATTTAGAATACGCGTGAGTCACGGGGACATGAATATATAGGGTGAATTCAGGCAAGACTGATAATAATGGTGAAAATGAGTAGATACGAGTCGACTAGCGAGAAGGATATGACTTTTTTGTACTTAAAAAAAGTTAAACATTTTTTTCTTCAACATGTACTCTTTTTTTTCAGTAAGACGGCGCATATTTTACAACAATAGCAATAAATACAACTTCATGGCTACAGCAATAAATACAACTTCATGGCTACATTCGTTGCACTTATATGCGTGTGGCGGAGACTGAAGATAACGCCATTCACAACTCTGTTCATTCTCCTGTCTCTTAGCTTGGCAACCTTCAACGACCAAGAAGTGAGATTGATCGATTGATTGATTGATTGATTGATTGATTGATTGATTGATTGATTGATTGATTGATTGATATGTCGGGTTTAAAGTCCCAAAACCACCATATGATTATGAGAGACGCCATAGTGGAGGGCTCCGGAAATTTCAAGAACCTGGGGTTCTTTAACGTATATACACCCAAATATGTGCACACAGGCCTACAACATTTTCGCCTCCATCGGAAATGCAGCCGCCGCAGCCGGGATTCGATCCCGTGACTTGCGGTTCAGCAGCCGAGTACCTTAGCCACTAGACCACCACGGCGGGTCGAACAAGGAGTGAGAGACATCATCAGTTATGATGAACCTTGAGGGATCTACTATAAGCACCTACTACGAACTGTTATATCCCTATGGGACTTTTAGGTTTATTATGAAATAAATAATAAAGTAGGTCAGCTTGGAATAAATGCTTGGCCGCAGTACTAAACAAACACTCAGTTTTCCTCAGGCACTTATGAATTAGATCCTCCCCTTGCTAAACGAAAAGTGAAGTCACGCGTGGATTTATGGAGCTGTCGCGTCAACTTTGATAGATACCCTGCAGTGATTAAATTGTATTCAGGAACTCTCACTTTTAAGTATAGATGACCCCTGATAAGATCGAGCTAAGCACCCCGGATGGTTTCTTTTATAAAGATAAACCTAACTCTAATTTCTTGTCTGATACTCCAAAGGACGGTGGCAGTAATTGGAAGATGGCTACGCACAACCGAAATCTATAGCCACCTTTAAGTTGCTAGTCAAGATCCAATGCTTATAGATACGGAGTGACCGGTGAATGGATATGCAGCGCAAGTAGTTCGTTTTTTTTTTCAATGAATAAATTTGTTAGCAAATTGTGCCTGTGTTGCTAGCCATCGTATATTGCTGGTGAGGGCTCGCTCTCGTCTTGTGAGCTGGTAGTTCGGCGTTCATCCCAGAAAGATCATTTCTATCATCTACTCGCGCCATCCACTCTCTTCAACCAGGCGGCTATAGCACTGAGGTGGTGGCGCCTTATCTTACGCTCCGACAGCAACATCATCACAATAGCAGCACGCAGCAGACGACGAGTACGCCGACACCTAAAGGTTGTTTGTTTATAATTGTTTCGTACTGTGCTTCACAATGCATTGACATGCCCGTTGTACTTTGTTTCGCAGGAGCATATATTGTGCGCAATAAACTGACTTCACTTCGTTTTCGGTGTTTTTATCTGCGCAAGGGGAATTAGCAGCGTGTGGTTAAAGAATGAAAAATCCTAACAAGCTCCATGCATAGCGCTGACATTCCATGTGTGTTAATTATGACGAAGTATGTGGCGGGCCGTAGATAGACCTTGTAAGAAGGGTAGTGTAGGCGAGAACGAAACGAATGCTGCGCCTTCGAACTCACGGTGGCTTACGGGCCTTTCAACGTTTGAAGGGAAATGGAATATCTTTCCTCAGGCATACAGCATGCATATGTCAGTTATTATTATAATAAATAAAATCACAAAACAAGCATCAAGACCACGTCCTGGAGGATAAATCACCTGTGAACAATGGGAACATCCTTCATTGCGTTCTCAGCAATGATTAGGTTGCAGGTGCTGTGCGCTTCACACGAAGGAGTTGAATCACGTCAAGCAGCCTATCCGTATCAGCGCGTGTGTTTCCCACTTTCACAATGATACGAGTAGCTTTCTTAATAAGCTCTTTACTTTAAAAGTGTGAGGTGAACAAGATGGTGCCAGTTATGCTGCTATGAAGAAGCGGCGTCGTCTACCTCTTCTTTCATGCAACTACACTGCACTGGCTGTTCTGCGTGCACTATCTCGCTGCTTATCGGCACGGGAGTAGTCAAAGGAGGGGTGAGTGGAGCTAGGTGAACAATGTCACTCGAAGCTGAGGACGTTGTTAAGTTAGCTGGGACCCTCATACATGTAACGTCCGTCATTCGGTGAATGACAGCAGTTTCTCAGAAGCCCTCCATACCAAGTGGGTGACCAATGGGTGCGTAAAGCTTTGTTGGTGTTAATTTTTTGAAGTTCATTTTATTTTCTCTTAAACATTAGAAGGTTAAGTGGTCTGAAAATCTTTCAACTAAAAATGTATATTTTGTAGCACCACTATTCTTTTATTTAGATATTCACACACAACGTGATATTGCAATGAATAAAACACAAATAAAAACATTTTGGTGAAACAGCTGGAGTTGCATATGGCAAAAAATTGGAATGGTCTTATTGAGCTTCGAAGAGCTTAAGCAAAAGTTTTTTTAAATATTGAAATCAAATTTGATATTGACACTGAAATGCTACTTTTAGAACGAATTTTTTTACGAACATCACTCCAACGACATTTTGGAAAATTTAAAGGGCTCCTATGGGACGAAAAACATGTTTTTCACCAAAAAAATTCTCGCAATTGACTCTTTTACATAAGAAATCAGCAAACCTTTTTCACTTACTGTTCAGGTGATCACCAAAATGGTTGGGACGTTTGGCAAGAAAACACCGGGCTGCGATGCGCTCAAGGCGAGATAAGGCGGTGGCTTGCTTACAGAACAGCGCTGAATTAAATTTAAGTGGCGCGAATAGGTTGAGGGAAAAAATATTTCTTCCTCGTTTTGATCATCTCTCTTTGTCACTGTTTTGTTTTTTGTTCTCTCTGTCCATTCCACCTAACGGTTTGCAGAAGTCCTGAAGCCAGTCTAGTATCTGCTTGCTTATAAATAGATTTCGCGTGTAGTCGTTACGGCACTATCTATGATTCTTCTCTGTGGTATGTATGTAGCTCAAGTGTTGTCTTTCCTGCGTATTAAAGCTACATTTGTGTACCTTGTAAGCAGGGTTGCAGGCTCATCACTCTGTACTTTATTACCTCCTCCAGCCGATGTCAATCCTCAAGCTCTCACTAAAGTGTAAATAGAAGAGAAAAGTGCCTGTGCAGTTTATAAAAAAAAAACATGATGCAAGTTTGCATTGTGGAATTATTTCTAGTCTCAACCAAGGAATACTTCCTCGCGTGTCAAATTTCCGTAGCTAAGGTAGCTAGCTTTCACCCAAACACTCGTATCTATCCAGACAGGCATGTGAATCTATCGGGTATCAATGTTATTAGGATAAAATAAATTAAATAATAAATAATAAGTAACTACATAAATAAAATAATAAACAAATTTTGTTGATCTTTTTTGCAGTGCACTGTCACATTCTTTTTACTTTTAAAGTGAACTATTGAACGTAGAAAAAAAATTCGTGAATATTAAATCGGAACTATAAAGCAAAACATTCCGTCTCTTTGGCGTATGACTGAAAGCCAGAAAACTTAAAATCATGTTTAGGTAAAAACATTGTAAGCAGTACGAAGCATTGGGAGGCATGACTCGCCCGCTGGGACCCAGTGCAACTAGCGCTTTTGAGTAGCGTTAGGTGAGCAGCCCAAGCGAGTGGGGCCCGGGACTCCAAGCCCACTTGTGTGAGTTTGTTAAAGAGCTAAAGTTAAGAAGCTCGTTTCGCACAAATTCTGGTGTCTTCGCCGAAAACCGACGAAAAACCATCTTATTTGCATGACCGAAAAATCGGCCGTCTTGCGTGACCAAAAAATTGTGAAAATGCAAATAAGTTAAATAAATGCCGTGTTTCAGTTGGGAACAAAACCCGCGTCATTTGCGTGGCAGTCGGGTTTTCTATCGCACAGCCCCGCCTCTGCTTGTGACTGTAGTGAAAATAACTTCCTCTACTTGGAAATGTAGTCAAAGCAGCTTTCATGCTTTACAAACACACGCGTCCTGTGTTCATGCTTCACAATACATCAAACACTGCCGCAATAATGCGTCCAACAAGTGTACATTGCCATCTGGCGTCAGAACATAGGGTTATCGTAATGACTTCATACTTTAAAGCCTCCCCCACTATAAAAGGCACGCGCTACTGCACTGTTAAGGCCATGTAGTGGGCGCATGTGAATGTTCTAAAAGATGCCATACACTGTGTGAAGTACGCTCTAGAAACATAATATGGCAATCGTGGTGTACTCCTAAAAGCGAAAGTTAAGGGTCCGCCAATTTTTTGTTCTTCTTTTTATTCTTCCAAAATTCGGGTGCTCTGCGAAGCGTTTATTCCGGCCTAACACAATAGTTATCAAAATAACACTGACATTTCGCCACCTATCCAAGTGATTCTCAGTATACACTGACAACAAATCGGCCCTTGTTCCCAAGTCCCTTGCTAGTTGCATAGGTGTTTGAAAACATGCGGTATGGGGGAATCTGTTGTTGCGAAATGGTGCGTCGTGATGAATGAGCCATGATCCTAACAGTAATTTTTCCCCACAATCTTTCCTGAGCCAGCAACGTCATTTTCTTAAATATACTTGTGCTCATAATATCTTGCTAGCACTTTTTTGTTAAGTTGCACAAAACCTTTTGCATTCACTGTTACCACTGATTCAAGCGCAGAAGCTTTTGAGGGTGTATTCATAGCACCCTAAAATGTGCAGTGTAACGCCTAGTTACCATGCTTTGTTGTTGCTTATGAGGGGGTGGAATGGGGTACTATGTACTAGGTCTTAAAGTGGGATATATCTGGTCACGTGTTTTTCAGTGATTTTTTTTTATTTCACTCATTATTTTAGAGTCCCAAACATAGCAATAACGCGGAGGAAACCTTCATAGGCCCATTCAACCAACCTACCTATAATCTTCACACAAACGCTTTTACGTTTACGTGCAATCTAAATGCGTGTCCCATTGGTCCCCTGCAGACCAGCCATTAGCATCTTCGACTACCTACTATTCATAACCTTAAGTTTACGCAGAAGAGCACCTGTACCGACTTTTTTTTTCATGGTCGCACTAAATGTGCACCGCACTGACATCATGCGAGCAAGTGCACACTGTATATACAAGTAAGGTTGGTGCTGTTGTCCACCCTCCCCTCCCCCTTTAGATCCTTTCTTTTCTTTTTTTCCACCATGCTAGTAAAGACCGACTGCTGGAGCTGCACAATCGTTCACTGGCCACCCCGTGTACGTAGGCACTCGCCGCCTCGGCTACAGATGGCGCTGACTGACACTCCTGCGCTCAAGTTCACATATAAAACCCAATAAAGTGGCTGGGAGGATAGCCACCGAGGGAGCTCAATGGTAAAGCATCGAACGCATTATTCGAAGGTCGCAGGTTCGATTCCTGCCCATGGCAAGTTATTTTTTTACCCACTTTTCTTCTTTCACATTCACCTTACAGGTCGGTCTAACAACTTCACCTATACTTTCCTTGGCATTATTGTCTGCTTTATTTCATTATTATTGTGTCGAAACACAGAAAAACGAGGCCCTTAGGTATACACTATATATATATATATATATATATATATATATATATATATATATATATATATATATATATATATATATATATATATATATCCTGAGGCCCCCACTGCACGCATAATAAAGAAGCGGGAAAGAAATTCGCATTGCGCCCGCTTGCCAGCCTCTGCGGCAATACGCGGCAACCCTCTTTCTACGACAAAATGTCGACGGGCGCTGAGTAGTTAAAGGCTTAAACTTCTGAAAAAAGCTCTTTTTGCCCCACACCGAACCGCCAGAGCCAGGAGGCGCCGTCTGGTCGGGAAGAATGCGTTAGTGAAAGGAAGCATACACAGACCGCAGAGAGCAGAAAGGTGAAAAGGAGAAAGGGGAGAGAGATGGAGGGAGATGTGGAAGGGGGGCGCCCGTGGGGGAGTGCACCTTATATTCTTTTTCTCTTTTTTTCCTTTCTTTTCTTCTTTTTCTTCTTTTTTTCTTTTTTTCTGTTTTTCTCCTCTTTCTATCTCCGCCCTCTGATTTGAGATTATATAAAGCTGAACACCAACGAACTTTACCTTCAATCCTGATGAAGTCCAGACTCTAGGCCGGAACGTCGAAATAAACCACGTTGTGACCACTCACGGAGGATCTACTTGACTATATATATATATATATATATATATTTATTTATTTATTCAAAGAACAAGAAACTTGCTCTTTCATCCCGCCGCGGTGGTGCTAAGGTACTCGGTTACTGACCCGCAGGTCGCGGGATCAAATCCTGGCTGCAGGGGCTGCTGTAGGCTCGTGTGCTCAGTTTTGGGTGCACGTTGAAGAACCCCAGGTGGTCGAAATTTCCAGAGCCCTCCTGAATGGCGTCTCTCATAATCATACCGTGGTTTTGGGACGTCAAACCCCACAAATCAAACAAGAAACTTCCTCTTTCCTCGCCACCATTCCATTACCTAAACCATCATGGGGTTTCTTTAGCGATGAAATAAAAGTACCTCTACTCAAAATAGTTGCTCAATTCTATTCCGCAAGTGAACACACACTCAGATGAGCTTATATGCGTTGACGTTGGCCAGTGCTTCCCGAACAAATGTCTTTAGTTTGCGTTTCTGCGCACTGTTGCTACTTGGAATTTTTCCTTTTTGATGCTCCCGTAGGTACGTAATATTTGCACGCTTTAACTACTGAAAAATAATATTGCATACTGAGGGTAATGTGCACCCCAAAACATTGTAGGAAAAGCGAATTCATTATTTAGGAGAAGTGCTAAACATCAATGCTGCTGAGCTCATTCCTCACTGTGCAACCTGAATACGCCCTGTACAGGTCACCATTGACTTTGCTTAATTCTCGTGACATCTGACAACTGTTAGGACAACCTTCCGCCTGTTAGCAATGACAACCAACCTCTACGCTAGTCTCTTCCTGAAACAAAATAGTCGAAAAATGGCACTCGGAAAGGCAGCCGCCTGTCAATTATGTGGTCCTCTAGATTGGTTGACCAATACCCATCATTATGCAGGATGACTTCAAACATTTCCAACCCATTCACTACGGGCAATAGCAAATTTGAAACGTACTGTCAGCACCAAAATGTACTAAAGCAAATTTAAAATATTTATGTCGAAACTTCTTACCAATAAGATATTCCTGTTATAAATAAGCTATTTCTCGAAATAATGCGTGATTTTCAGAGTCACCAACATTCCTTTCAGAGTGATTTCCATGCAAAAACAAGTGGGTGTTCATATAACTATTTTTCTCTCTCTCAAGAGGCTATGACCTCGCAAACAGTTTGGCACGCATACCACATAAACCGCATATACACATACCACGTAATAACTAAACAAGATGAAGAAAAAACGTGCGGTGCAAGTTTCAACCTCCTTAACGACTATGTCTCAACTACAGATCTCCTCAATTCTGGAATTACAGAGCAAGAGCATTTTTCAAAAACGTCCAAATAATGATTATCTTCAGAGAACTAAAACAAATGGTATACTATGAACACTAAGATTCCTCATCAATGTTATTTTGTTTGTTTTTCTTTTTTTTTCGCATGAGGCTTCTGAGCCTTGCCAGGTGATTCCTAGTTGCGTTGCATTTATTTCTTCTTTTTTTCTTGCTTAAGCGTTATACGTGCATTGTTTTGACATGTATGCGCTTCTATTTTTTAGTGCTCATCAAGTACCTGTCAAACTGTATAACATTTTTATGAATTGTACGTCTTACTTATGTAAAACGAATGTATAGGATTGTTTTGTATGTGTACTTTTATGGTCGTAAATATCGTCTTACTTCAGCTGCTGCTGTATGGGTGGCTCGGCCCAGTCAGGCAATGTGTGCATTTAGTCGTGCCTCTGTGGACAATTTGAATGTTGTTCTAAATAAACTAATAAAGAAGGAAAAATTCATTTGCAGGCACCATTCATTAGGGTGTGTCGTACTAAGGCAAAAAAAAAACTGGCGTCATAATCAACGTAATGGTGGGCTAAATATTTGCGCCCGCTGAAAAGTTTATGAAAAGCCAGTTCACGTTAGCTCCACTTTGAAGCATGAGCTTCCACTAGAAAATAGAGAATGGTACATGAGCGATGACAATAAAAGTATCTACTGCACTCCAATATTTCATAGTTTGAAGTTATAGGGCGTTTTCTTGAGATATATAGAATAGAGAATAAAGCAGATACCAAAGAATATATTTTAGGTGGATTGCATCACTCAGCGATCGTCTTTATTTGAGATTTAAGTGTAGTATTTTTATTTGTTCGATTTCGCGATCTATGAGGTATTTTTCCAGAAAACATCTGGTTGACATAGCTCATGACGTCATACTTTAAATCTATATTATTCGATGCTATGCACAAATAGCAACCTCTTGTCCTTTGGTGAAGCAGTGTGCATCTACGCCAATTGAAGGAGCTTTGACCTGTTTCAGCTGGTTGGCAGAAATTCTGGTATGCTATTCTGAGAACTGGCTAACCTCCCTGTCCTTCCTCATTTATTCCTCCTGGTATGCTACACCTCGCAGTGAGTTGGAAGTCAGCCGACCGAAATAATGCTGTATTGTTATAATGCTGCTGCACACGAAGACAGAAAAATGAAGAACTCTAGCAATATACAGACTAAAAAGCAAATAAGAAAAAAAGACGAGCCAAGAAAAGAACGAATTTCTGTTCGGCAAAAACTTCGAGGTTTTTCCTAATGTCCATTTTTTCAAGCACGACTTTATTATACTTTGCATCAAACTCGAAAAAAAATGAAGGATGAGCTGAACCTATGATCAAGCTATTAAAATAACGGCTTCAAAAGGTTGCGTATTCAGCGATCTGTGAAGGCTGAGCAAGGTCATCAAAATTGTTTTCACAGCTGCCCACTTTTTTACTAACTTTTGTAGGCACTAATCCCCGGATTTTAGATTACGGGTGTCATAATAAAGAAACCACATCAAATAACTTATTGCAAACTGTAGTTTATGTGCGTTCATATCGTCACCAGGCACATGAGTCAGAGCTGTTTTATATAGTAGTAAACGGCAATATATGTGCTTGGATTATCACAAGGCCAGTGCATACACAAGGGAAAAAGAAACGAAGTGCATGACCATGTTTACACATCGCGTACCCGCATGATGTGTCTCTTAGGTCTCTCAGTTATGTAATATTGTATAACTGAAGAATAATAAACCTTTTTTTCATTCATTAACAAAACAGGCAGGTTCCTGAAAGTAGGAGTGGGGCTGAAGGCAATATTTTACTGTTTCTTGTCATTTCCTCTTTTTCTCTATGTGTTTTGTATCTCTTTTTTATCTCCTTCTTTCTATATCTTTCTTTTTCTCTTTTTCTCTCCTCTTTCATTACTTTCCTGTTCCTTCCTTGCTTATTGTATTGATCATTTTTACTTTCTTTCTATCTTAATTTACCTATCCCTATATTTCTCTCTGCTTTTCCTTTTCTTTCTCTGTTTTACGTCTTTCACGTGCAACAATTCGCTCAGCATTTTTCGTTTGGGGCTCGCCCCTTGTGCCCTCGGCAGTGGAGCTTGCCCAATTCCTGTAGCGCATACACGCCCGATGACTTGAACGACTTCGTTGTTAAGATTTTTATTATATTTTGGTGACATTTAGCAATATTGACGATTCCCTATTCGTGCCCAGCTACCGATCACAGAAACACAATATAAATTGTGAGTGGCGACGTGTGATGAAAGCAGATGCTCTCAAGCGATTATAACTGTCCCATGAGTTGTTGTTCACCTCATTATGAATGCCTAGCATGTGTTTATTGCATAGCTATATCCAAAACAGTTCACTATTTTAAACATTGCAAGATAAGAAAATGTTCCAATGATGTGCTGAGGGTAATCTAAATCATTCTGAAGTTTCGAGCGTAACAAAAATCTGAAAGATTCAGTCCTCTGATGCTTGGGTATTAAATTCTTTATTTGTTTATTTATTTAGTTATTTTTATTTCAATATATTGCAGGCCAAGTCGGCTCGGACAGGACGTACACTGCGCATAAATTAGAAATATACAAAGGTGAATTATAACATGTAATGGCACAATAACGAACTGATACAGTATATTGAACTTCGTCCAACAGAAACAACAAAGGTTGCATACAATTTACGTTCATACATAGTGGAATGAACATCAGCAGGAATAAAAAAAACACCAAATCAACCTAAGATATACTATTCTAGACGCTGAACGAAATGTGTCGAAATATTAAAAGAATCTAAAAATGTATTCTACGTTTCACATTTTTAGGAGTCTATGACATGTTTCACTTGTTCTGCCCCGCCGTGGTGGTCTAGTGGCCAAAGTACTCGCCTGCTATCCCACAGGTCGCGGCAATGAATCCCGGCTGCGGCTTCATCTCCGATGGAGGCGGAAATGTTGTAGGACCGTGTGCTCAGATTTGAGTGCAGGTTGAAGAACCCCAGGTGGTAGAAATTTCCGAAGCTCTTCAATACAGCGTCTCTCATAATCATATGGTGGTTTTGGGACGAAAAATCCCCCATATCCGTCAATCATGTTTCACTTGTTCACGTAATCAAATATGAATAACTATCGGTAAACAAAATCATACGTAAAAGTTGGCAAGTTGCTTTCAGACTAGCTACTTAGGCACTAATGATCAAAGTTCATGCTGTGACTGTTTATTAGCTGTGAAGGTGAAATAACTAGGTGGCGCTCAGGTCAAAAGATCTGATTGCGTCTTTTTTCACCCCCTCTAACATCGCCTATAATTTATTAGCATATGTAGAAGCCCGGAGACAACGTATTACAGCATATTAACCAATATTTGTATTTTTTTATTTAGAAATACTGAAAATCCTACTTTGGCCCAAGCATGAGTGGGAACATAAATGAACATAAACACTATCAGCTATATTATTTATAACTGTCGCTAACTGAAGCCATAAGGTGAACTGAAACCACAATCAAGTAAAGAAAACTAATAAATAAACATGTCTCACAATTTCAAACACACAACTTTATAAGTAATAAAGCATGCAAATACAATATTTCACCACATAAAGTAAATAACACTCTGTGCATTGAAGCCCCTACCTCCTCTCAAGGGGGTCAGTCAGCCAAAATTTGCAGGTCACGAGCCAGCAACGCTGAGAACAAGAGCCACCTTTAATTTACGACTCAAAAGAAACAACCAGCCTCCCGGACTGGTACAACACAGCACTAGCGCACACAGGAGAACCGAAAACCCGGAACAAACAATCCCCACAGACTGGCGGTCAAGGAACATACACAGCGAAACAACGGCAGGAAAGCACGCGCGAAACATAACAGGAACTGTAAAGGGCTCGAGGTCGATAGCAGGAACGGCGGGCTTCTTTAAGGTAGCTGGCTTCCCGCCGTCGTTCTTCGCCAATGAGGGTACGCGTTCGTAGAGGGTAGAACGAAGATTTATTTACATTACAGAAGAAAGATAGGAACTGTACAGGGATCCAGAAGATCCCGCAATATGTACAACAGAGATTCAGTTCATAATTAAGCACATGATTCCACTCATGATTCAGCCCTTATTTACAAAAATGCTTTGGCTTTTATAGCCCACCGTCCCCTTTGCGCCGAGATCTGGAGAAGGCGGCGGTAAGCACTCTCGCCACAAATCAGGTAACCAAGTCTCAATGGTCGAATGGGAGCACGAGCGCACCACACAATGACGCACCTGGCCCCCGCCTTGAAGGCGCCGCAGGACAATGAGGAGAGGGAAGGTTGAGCTCCTCCGGGGAGATGGCCGCTAACCCGAACGTCAGCAGTGGTCCATGCTGCTTTCAGCTTCAGGCCGTCCAAACGCTCGATCCTTGAGAACGCCTCCTTCGACGTCTTCCCACGCTTCCGGGCTGACGGTGCTGTGCGATGGTCTCGCGTAGATGACAATGGCCGAGTCGATAGGTAGACTTAATGAGACCCGCCACAGTGGCACCATCCCCCCGCTGTTCAAGCCCGCTCTGCAAAAGGATTTTCTCGCGAAGCTTTCGTTGAGACCCGACTGCTTCCTCGAACATGTACAGGACAGCGCCTTGCAGACTGGGCGCCGATGGGGTTGACAGTATCCGTAGCAGACTGGCTTAGGCTCAATGGCGTCTGCCCAGACGAATTGCCGGGCCAACCGTAACAAAACGTAAACTCACGCATAACACGCCGTAGAATACGGGCCATCGACTCGCCTTATAGCCGAGGCCCCCAAAACCGGCGAGGCCTCGCCTCTGTAGCAGCACGCACGGAGGAAACACCCCTCACGCTATATAGCGCGACCGATGCCGCATCACATCGCTCCTGCCACTGAAAAGCCCTTGGGCTCGCCTCGCGGCTCTTCTCATCTGGCCGCCACTTTTCCACCCCCTGTCGCTTTTTGGATGCTGACGCTCGTCACGCGCATGTGCAATGCGCATGTGCTCCCCTCGTCCTGCTTCCACCGTGCGTGCTACAGATAAGGGCCCATTGGTCCGACAACATAAAAAAGTGAAAGCGGGAATCAACTGCCAATACAGCTTTACAGTGTAAACCTAACCTTGCACCTCAAACTAAAGGTTATTTAATTGATTTATATGTGGGGTTTAACGTCCCAAACCACCATACGATTATGAGAGACGCCGTATAGTGGAGGGCTCCGGATATTTAGACCACCTGGGGTTCTTTAACGTGCGCCCAAATCTGAGCACACGGGCCTACAACATTTACGCCTCCATCGGAAATGCAGCCGCCGCAGCCGGGATTCGAACCCGCGACCTGCGGGTCAGCAGCCGAGTACCTTAGCCACTAGACCACCGCAGCGGGGCTAAAGGTTATTTAAAGCTGCACAACTGATTCTAGTGTATTAGCGTTAACTATTTTTAAGATAATTGATTTCATAGTGATATTGTTACGTGATAGTGATATTGTCTTCTTCAACTCCATGCACTGGCAGGTAGCAATATTTCATGTGTAAAAAGAGAATGTCGATGTATTTTAGGATTGCTAAAGGGCTGTTTAGTTATGTTGTTGTGGTTTGTACCACCAGACCATATGAGGAACTCAGTTAAGTAGCTTGCATGCGGTATATTATAGTGACCGTGCTGCAGCTGATATAAAAATTTTGTGTGAGATTCAGTTCTGTGATGAGCCCGATTGTTTTTTTTTAGTTTTTTCTTGTTGCGAAAAACGGACATGCTTAAAAACGTTAGTATTTTAGTGTATATGAACCTGAGGGCAAAACTTTGCGCTCTGTCTAATTTTTTGATCAAGTACTTTTGATGCGGGCTCGACATCAGATCGGCAGGTCTAGTGGCTAAGGTACTCGGCTGCTGACCCGCAGGCCGCGGGATCAAATTCCTGCTGTGGTGGCTGCATTTCCGATGGAGGCGGAAATGTTGTAGGCCCGTGTGCTCAGATTTGGGTGCACGTTAAAGAATTCCAGGTGGTCTAAATTTCCGGAGCCCTCCACTATGGCGTCTCTCATAATCAAATGGTGGTTTTGGGACGTTAAACCCCACAAATCAATCATGAGATCAGATCGGCAGGTTCTAATTTCAGTCTGATGAGAGCTTTGTATGTAGCTAATTTTACGGTCAATGATGTGCGACGCAATTTTCGTTTCAAAATGTGAGCTTTTTTAGCACGTTGCTGCAATTATTACATGCGAAGCCTTTATTATCGAACTTCAGTGACCGATTTATTTATGTAGCCGCTTACGTTTGGATGCTCTCGTGCTCACCCCGCTACTTGGCGCGAACCAAAATTAACATGGAAGGGTAAGATGGTTTGATGAATATAACGTGCTGGTCAAGACAATAATAATGTCATAGTCTCGTCGTGTACGTTGTCAAACACTTCCCGCCACACGCTGGCACATACACACGGGCGTGTATGTGCCACAGATGGTTCACACTTAGTATCTACCTAAGAACGACGAAAACCCACATGGGCAATTTTAACGCGCAAGCGTTAGAAAAGACCCCACATTGGTAGCGTCGACCTTAAGAATGCAAAGAATAGATGTAAAAGTCCCAACTGGATTCTAACTCAAGCATTCTGCGTGGCAATGAAGCTCTTTCCCACAAGCCACGCCAGGTTTCGGAACGATACTTTTCAAATAGACGTTAATCTTCGTGAAACGCCAGTAGTGGTTGTAGTGCTCACTGCCCATTTTCTTTTAACATTGGTTAAGGATTGAAGGAAGAAGGACAGGGAGGTTAGCCCGTTCTCAGACCGGCTGGCTACCCTGTACTGGGGAAGGGGGTAAGGGGGATATTAGATGACAGAAAAGAGATGTTGAAAAAAAAAGGAGAGAGAAGGTCGTCAGACGATCCGCGACGCTGCTTACAGTCTGTCTCTAAGACCACTTGCCCGCAGAAAGCGCAACATTGAATATCTACTCCTTTATTACAGCCGTCAGGTCGGGTTAACGTCACTTGTGGTTAGTTTACATGCGCTGAAGTTGATTTATGTAGCAGTGTTCAAGGCCAGCATCCTCGCGAGCATCAGCGCTGCATATCAGCTTCTGGTTTACTGATATGCGTGTTCCAGCTGATATCGTTGTGCTAGTGCAAACAACTGGTTGGTAAACATCTGCAACGCTTCAACATATGTCTGTGCGTGCAACATTTCTACATACCTTTAGCGTCATTTCATGACCAGTCGCTCAATAAAAATTTACAACACAGTCACTTCCGCATGCTTCGCGTAAGCTCGACTCCCACGTACACGGTAATCAGTCGAATTTTTTCTGTATCTGTTTCCCAAGGTAAACTTTCTAATTGTAACACCTAAATACTTCGCTTGATAGTTTTTAATGTAAGCATTTTAATAGTACAATAAAATCTAATGATTCTAAGGGCTATATGTAATACACGCCGTCTTCGAAGTATTAAGTTTCAATCCCCCTGTTTCACATATGCCAATGAAGTGCAACGTATTATTGATTCCAACTTGGTCGGACTGGTCAGTCACATTAGCATATACAACAGGACCGTCGGCAAACAGTCGAATCTTCACAGAAGAATAAGCAGACAAATAAATATAATTTATATAAACTAAGAACATTAAAGGATCGAGTACTGAGATTCGCGGCACTCTTGAGTGAACATCCAGTTTATGGGAAACACAATCTTTAACCTCAACATACTGTTTTCTTGAAGACAAATAACATGATACCGGTATCCAGCAAATGATACTGGGTTCAATGCCCATAGAATGTAGTTTGGTTTTTAAATCAGCATGCAGAACAACATCAAATGCTTTGGAAAAGTCCTAAACTACTGCATTAATTTGGCCGCTCATGTTTACTACACTAAAAATACTCCGTTGTAATAATAACAATAATAATTATAATACCTTAGCTTCTATTTTCAGAAACCTTAACGTGCACTGACATCGTGCACTACCATCTAGTATATCACCTCGGTCAAAATGTGACCGCTACGGCTGGGATTGAACCTACGACGAATGTCTAGCGTGAAGTCATTTTCACAATGCATTAACTATTATATTCGTCTTATACTGGTGTCACATGGGCACTTTTAATCGTGATCAGGGCGCCGGATTGGTTTTCTTGATCGCGACCAACTTTATGACCACTGCTACACGGCCTAAGCTAATCCGGTTTGAGCTTGGGTCAGATTGAATCCACCAAGTGGTGCTTCCGTTTAATAAAACATATCACTAACAAAGCTGTGTGTACGATATTTTTATAGCGCCTTTTATCAGCAATGTTATTCGTGCAAGAACCACTCGAACGTCGAAAACATTGCGTGCCACTACAAAAGCAATTTTATAAATGTACCATCAGATGAAACGGTAGGGCACGTTCTTTGTCACTCTCCTCATTACTGCGTGCAAACACGGCAGCTATCAGCTGCGTTAGCTCGCCTTGACGACAGACCTTTGTCAGAACAATCAGTGCTTGAAAGGCGACGTGATCTGTCTTCGCACAGAAAATCTGTGAAGGCCTTATTGAACTTTTTGCGCGGTAGAGGCCTATCGTATAGGCTATAGTTCCCCAGCTCTCATTTTTTTTTTTTCGCGCATCTATTTCGCTTTTCGCTTCCTTTCTCATCTTTCTTCCCCCTTCTTCCTTCGCTTAGTGCAGGGTAGCAAACCAGATTCTCAAGTTTTCTGGTTAACCTCCCTGCCTTCCCTTCATTTTATTCTCTCTCTCTCTCTCTGTCTGTCTCTCTCTCTCTCTCTACCTATATTGCTGTGTGAAATTCGTAATCTTCGCTTTTATTTGTGATGGCCCCACTCGTATAGCCGTCCCATCGCAGCGAAACCTCAATCTCGCTGTACACGCCAGAGTTTCACTTCTGGCGCCTCAAGTCTCCATGTCGCTCCTGCCAGTGGTCAATTACTGTAAAGGTCTCTTCATTCTACCAAGAATTGCGTCTACATTACAACGTAGTCGAAATGCTTGTGACACTCATAATCAGTTTGATTTTAGGTGCTCCAACTGCTCCGACAGTGCGAGAGTTGAACTAAGCGCGGAAGGCAACGGTCGATTGCTTGTCGTCTGCTGCTCCCGTAGCTGCATGCGGTTCATACGAATCCCGAAATATGCGATATTCCAGATATTGCCCCAATTTTAAACAGTTAGAATTCGCTTCTTTAAAGAACATCAAGTTCTTTTAAGATGTTTTACTTGAACTATAGTCAATTTTTGTTTGTTTTTTTGTGCTTTAAATAAGCTTGATCAAGGGGTGCAAACGACTGCAAAATCGCGATCTCCCATGCAGGTTGCGATGCGCCGATCACGACAGTTTTTATACCTATCAAGCCTGATTCTGTATAAAAGTGACCATGTAGCACCACCTAATCCGCATTTTGGTCAATCCGGATCGACACTGATCGCGATCAAAAGTATCCTATGCACCGGTAGTATTTAGACATTTCAGAGCTGGCAAACCCATACTAAAGAAACCTGGCCACCATAACGTCAAAAATATAACTTTCTATATTTCGAACGCTTTATAAGTTCTATTGTGCACTTGTAGATTGTAATTAAAAAAGGGGAAAAAATTTCGAACGATCTCACGTATACCTGGGAATCGACGTTATGCGAAGCATGCGGAGGGAAAGTGACTGTGTTGGAAATTTTTTTATTGAGCGATATGTCATGAAATAACGCTAAATATATGTGCAAATGTTGCACGCACAGACATATGTTGAAGAGTTGCAGATGTTTATATAACCAGTTGTTTGCAAAAGATGTCAACTGGAACATGCGTATTAACAACACTATAAGCCGATATGAAGCGCTGATGCTCGCGAAGATGCTGGCCCTGGACGCTTACTGCTACATAAGTCAACCTCAGCGCATGACATCTAACCACAATTGACGTTAACCGGATGTGACGGCTGTATTTCTTTAAACAGCACTACAACGTTTCACGAAGATTTGCGTCTATTTGAAAAGTAGTTCCAAGACCTAGCGTATCTCTGGGGTAGAATGCTTGACTACCACGCAAAACGTTTGGGTTCGATTCCTTCTGGGACCCTGAAATTTATTATTTGCATTCGTCGGTGCGTCAACGCTGCCTATATCAGGTTTTCCTTAACACTAAAGTTTATTCTATGCCTTCGATGAGTCGACGTTATTGATGTCGGGTTTTCCTTAACGCCCACGCGTTCAAATTGCCCATGTGTGTTCTCGTCGTTCCTGGGTAGATACTAAGTGTCAATCACCTGTGGCACATACCCGCATACCAGCGGCACATACACGCCCGTGGGTATGTGCCACTGTCTGGCGGAAAGTTTTTGACGACGTACGGGACGGGATTGTGACATTATTCATGTCTTGACCAACGCGTCATATCGGCCAAACCATCTTACTCTCCCATGCTAATTTTGGTTCACGCCCCGCCGCGGTGGTCTAGTGGCTATGGTACTCGGCTGCTGACCCGCAGGGCGCGGGTTCACATCCCGGCTACGGCGGCTGCATTTCCGATGGAGGCGGAAATGTTGTAGGCCCGTGTGCTCAGATTTGGGTGCACGTTAAAGAACCCCAGGTGGTCTAAATTTCCGGAGCCCTCCACTACGGCGTCTCTCATAATCATATAGTGGTTTTGGGACGTTAAACCCCACATATCAATCAATTAATTTTGGTTCACGCCAAGTTAAAGGGTAACCACGAGAGCACCCAAACGTAAGCAGATAGATAGATAGATAGATAGATAGATAGATAGATAGATAGATAGATAGATAGATAGATAGATAGATAGATAGATAGATAGATAGATAGATAGATAGATAGATAGATAGATAGATAGATAGATAGATAGATAGATAGATAGATAGATAGATAGATAGATAGATAGATAGATAGATAGATAGATAGATAGATAGATAGATAGATAGATAGATAGATAGATAGATAGATAGATAGATAGATAGACAGATAGATAGATAGATAGATAGATAGATAGATAGATAGATAGATAGATACGTTCAAAGTCACTGAAGGTCTATGAGAAATGCTTCGCATTTAAAAAATGAAGAAACATTTCGTCTGCACCATTAGCACGAGTACTGCAAGCTTATCTAGCGAATTCCTCAAACGCAGTCGCTGTTCCTTGGCCACTGCATTTCCACTTTGAGATAACGTCAACTGCATGACGTTCTACTTCGTCATCAGCATCACTGACATTGTCTCATCTACCTTGTCCGATTTCATACGTAGGCTGCTGACTTCGAACACAAATAGATAATGATATTTCGTCGTGTTTGTGTAAGAACCTTTTCCTTAGGTCCATGGATAAGCAAAACAAAGAGAGTATACATATGCTATAAAAACTGGAATAAACTAGGAGTATACTTAAGATCAGAGTATAAGTATCTATAGCACATTTAGATCGTTGTGCCCGTGTTACACAAATTATTCCGCAGCTTTGAAGGGTCATCAATGGCAAATATTTTGTTGCTTACATCTCCTAAACTCAGACACCGTGGTGAGCGGCTCCGGGATATTATGCTTGAGGAGCTGTTTTTGTGAATAAAAAGGAGGCATAAAGCTAATCCCAAGCATGTACCGAACTTTCATCCGTATATGAGCGCGTTAGTTCAAGCGAAATTGAAGAAGTAGCAAAAAATAACAAAAGTTCAACTTGAAATGAAGTGCAATATGATTATGAGGAATGTTTGTTCGTATGTTTGTTATTCAGGTCATGCGCAGTATGTGTTAGGTGTATCGTATAGAACCGAAGAAGTGTACAGAGTATACAGTTGAAGCATCGTTGGTACCTTGTGTTTTTCCCGCAGTAAAGTTCAGGACGGGAGTGATCATGGTGAGCTTGGTTTTCAAGTAGGTGGTCTCATTACTCGAGGAGTCATCACGATTCGTTGTGATATACTTCTAGATTAAGATGTGTCTTCACATAGTTGCTATATTAGGCAATGAAATCTACATATATAAGAAAGCTAAAAATGCGATGAAATGCGTGCAGGGCAGGGTTGATTGAAATATGAAATGCCCCGCGAAAAACTACAGAACAACCAACCTCCTCTCTCTCTCTGTTTTCTCTTTCTCTCAATCTCCCTGTTTTTTTTTTCCTTTTCTCTTTTTCTGCTGACTGTGCAATGCTGCCTATTATGTTTTCAGACAGAAAGCGCCGTGTTTCCTGAACCCACTGAAGTATGTGCTTCCTTGTAAGTAGGTTTCGCATATTTGCAAATACTCCTTTTTACTCATGTTATGTTACTTAAGAGCCATCTTCTGTGCGCATCAGCACATAATTAGGCTTCATGTAAACTATGTTGCACGCACTTCTCTACAAGGTGGTGACTTAGTACATGCTAACGGCTGATAAGAACCCTTCATCCCTCGCCTAACCGGGGGAGAGAGAGATATATGCGCCTTTAAAGTTACAAAAATACAAGTGGTGGAAGCTTTTATTGTATTAAACATGTCTTAAACGAATAAACTTCGGCTCGCACGTCCAATTTCCATTGGCGGGGTAACCTTCGCCCACACACTCGCATCCATCTGGGCAAGGATCCAATGGGTGGCAAGGCTAAAAGGATAAGATAAGTAAATGAATATATACATTAATCAAACAAGAAGATTATTGCTTGACGATTTGACCAACTGTGCTGGTCGATTGCGAAATTCGGCACGCTGTAATTGCTTTCTCTGCCCTCTCGCCCCGACGAGCATGCTCTAGGAGCTAGGCAGAGGAATGAAAGAGTTGAAAGAAGTGACGTCACGCGCGTGTAACGAGCTCGACGCTCTTATAAACGCCAAGTTTCCTTCGCCAACTTTGGTGACTTTGAGAGTATCTCTCTACATATCTATAAGCGCCTACGACTTTGTGCTCTTCAGCTCTTTTCGTTAATTCAATTTATACCAAAATTGGTGTGGCATTACATGACGGTATGGTCATATCATGAAAATCATAAATAAATTGTCATGAACGGCATGGTTTACACCTAAACCATGCATTTATGTATTCGGTTGGCAACATGCTTCTGTCGGTTATCAGTACCGTTATTTGAGCGGTTATCAGTAACCGATATAGTGAATGCCTAAACCAGCATGCTTGTTTCACTTGACAGCAAGATGATTTGATGATATCGCGCGCACACCTTAACTTCAGGAATGACAAGGAGCCTTGCTTTCTATCTTTAGTGAGAGATGAATTGTGGGCAGTACCAGCTCACAAACCGATGGGACAAAGAGAAGACACACAAACAAGCGCTGACTCTCAACTCTTGTTTTTGTCTCTTCTCTTTGTGCCGTGATTTTGTGCGCTGTTACTGCTCATAATGTATCACCAACTAGCCCAACTATCAGTCCTGCTTGAGAGATGAATATTGTATAGGCCCACAAGATTAACGTAAAAATGTCAGCTTTCAAGAAGTAAGGCAATAATGTTGACAATTCATCTCTGACAGCAGCCTAACTTAACGCAGCAATTTATATTGGACTAACATTGATGGGTGTTCACAATACACGTATGCCGCTATAATCCCCAATACGTGAACAACACGAAAGGCTTGTAATTTATGCAGTCGCAAATACGTAAACGCTTACGAATCCGGAAGCGGAGCACGTGCCACTGGTGCGAATCCGATGCGCTCTGTTTGAGGCACTTCTGTGGATAGAGGGAGAAATAGGAGGATGGAATTCAGTCACACTTATCCTAAATGCGTTTATTTTGCTAATGCTTCATTGACCGGGGTTGTCAAGCATCTACCTATAATTTCAAATTATGCGTGTAGTCATAATTCTGTCTGTTCATTAAATAATAGTGACCCTTTATTTGTTTCATTCGCCTGGCTATAAAATCACTTTTTTTTAGTTTCCCAGCATGAGTCTTCAGCTCTCCAACTTACTTCATCTTAGTCAACCAATCAAAATTGTCTATCGCCGACAAAATATGGCTATGCAGTCGAAGACTTTTGAGCCATAGTGTACCGAAGTACCAAACCTCGTACAGCTTCTAATTGCGGCGTTATAAAGACATCACACAAACCACGCGTGCGATTGTATTGAGGTCGACACTCGACATTCACGGACAGTGAAAAATCATTTCTTATAACGAAGTTGGGTCTTGGGCTTGGAGTCTGACCATATTGTTCTTTTATTTCATAGCTTTCATGTGGATCTAACGAGGGTCAACAATTTGTTTACAATATCAAATTTCAAGTCATGTGGTTGTGCTTATGTGGACCTGAGGGACAACATTATTGCTTTAGTAGCCCAAGAAGGCTATGACATAAAACGGGCGTTATCAAATACAGACCGAAAAGTGCACCAAAATATTTAGTAACCTGCATGGCCGATCCTCACTCAAGCAGTGAAGACTACAACCAGGCCACTCCATTTTATTTTCATAACCCCTTAATTAATTGTGCTTGACCAGACTACTGAGGCACATTGTTAAATAAACTATGCATCAAAAAGGACATGGTGATTTTCTCATCCATGTATGCTAATTTGCCTAAGCTGGCATAAAGATGTCAATATTCGACGCTCACATGAAAGCGTAACAATTTACGACACATGAGTTTCAGAACACAACGCCTTATTTAGGAATTTTGTGTAACAAATTCTAGGTTTCAGTGGAATCTTCATTCTGCAGAAGAGTTCTGCAGTTTGATACTGTCCATTTTGAAAACTGTCAGGTTCCCGTGCCAATGTTCACTTTTATACTGTAGTCAAGACACTATCTTAAAATTGGCGTCCAAAGTAAAAATCACAGCATATCCATGGAGTGAATGATGATGAGTGGAGTGGAGCGTCGTCCATCCATCCGTCTGTCTGTCCGGCTGCGTTTCCGTGTGTCGGACCATCCGTGCATGCGTCCGTACGTCCGTCTATCTGTCCATGCACTCAGTGGATAAGCCACCGAGGCCCTCTACTCCTCTTCTTCCATACCCCACCAACCATCCGCCACGTACGGTGACGACCCAGGAGACTGCGAAATTCACTACTTTCTCAAGCGCCCAGGCACAACGCACGAAGCAGCCCATCGAAAAGTAGCGGTACAGCGCCATCTAGAATATCCTCACTCAACTGCAGTTTGTACGTACTTCTATAAGACAGCTCCGTCTATGGTACTGTTCGTAAGATACTGCCTTCCTTTTTTTTCTCGTCTCTTCTTCTCTCGATTACGCGTGACAAGGTTAGACTAAGAGGAGCGTCGCCCCTAACAAATGATAAATCAATATACATCAAAAGATAAACAGGAAAATTTTTGAACGTACAGAATGTCAGAAGCTTGTGAAGATGAGTGTTGGGCTAAAACCACTACTTTTAGGGGTGAAGCTGTTTAAAACGGCACCCGTTCGTCCCTCGTCGTAGTGCGTCACCAATCTTACGTTTTGACCTGCAAGGTTGTGCCGGTGGGAGATTTCTCCTGTGCATTGTTGAACAATAAAAAATTCGCAGCGTGCGCGTTGACTAAAAGCCGAATTCTCCTGTGTCTTATTCCCCATTATCAGCCATTGGCATGTACATTTAGCACTATCTGACAAGGAAGGGTTGCTACGTTATACTCGCTGGGCGTAACCTCCTTAATTTTAGAAAGGTTTAGCGAGCGTTGGCCCGCAGTGCCATGAATACAGTGAACTAGCATATACCATGAACTCGAAGTGGTTAAAAATGAGAAGTAGATACGAAGCGTAAGCCGTAAGAAAGTGTGCGTGTGCTACTTTTCGTTTAGTCCTTGGTATGTCCGCTGGATGATGGTGCTTCTATATGCGGAATATTTGATGAAAAAATGCGAGATGGTGGTACTTGAAGTGTTGAATAGATGGACGAACAGACACAGACAGATGTATGTACGGACGCACGGATGACTGCACAGACGGATAGGCAGACGCATGGACGGACGCAGGGGCGGATGCATGGATGAACGCAGGGACGGACGCATGTATGGACGTGCCCGTCCATCCATGCGAACAGACGCACGCACGGCTGGGCAGATGGCCACATGGACGGTTTCACAGACGGACCCATGGATGGACAGAAGCAAAAACGAATGGACGGACGGATCCTTCGCCCCACTCTCCATCATTCACCCCGTGGATATGCTGCCATTTTTTTAATCCTCAGTGCGGGATATTTGTACACTTTCTACCCTACTTTCTTCAACCGTTATTCTTCTGGAGGACCAGCCCAATAAATTCGCCAACTGTGTCATTTCATTTCATTTCATTTATTTATACTGTTAGCCCAGAAGTGGGCCGTTACAGGGTGGAAGTACAAACAATTATTTGCGAAAAAGAAGTACCGTACAGGTCTCGAGAAAATTTCTCGGTATTATTGTGACCAGCAACTCGAAGTTTTACATAACGAGAAATGGAACACACATGCAATGCAATACATACACGCAGAACAGCACATGACGCATTTGAGGGGCACTTTTGCACCGCGCTGAAGATTTGAAAGACAACTACTGCAGAATCATCACTGCACAAGCGATAGTCACCCATTCAAGCCGAACAATGATTCTCTATGTATGCGTAGAGCTTCAACTCTTACACCGCTGCATCGTGTCAATCATGATCGTACAGCCGTCAGAAGCTTTAATGGTCTGACGCGTAGCCTCAGCTCGCTTGGACTAAGGTCAGTGCCGCCAAGCTTTGAAAATCATATTCTTGCTGCCGTTAGCGATCGATTGAAAGAGCGTCGGTTTCACTATACTCGGCGAAAACTTTCTGTGGCAGCACAGCAAAAGATACGTGGGTGGAGTTTAAAACATGTGTTGCTACGCCAAGTAGTCCGTTTTCGTGTGATTCAGGTTTCAGTTTCCCAAGCGCATGCAAACGCGTACTTTTTCGCACGACCATCATGCATTAATTGACTGACTGATTGATTGATATATTGATTGATTGATTGATTGATTATTATTATTATAATAAATAATAATTATTATTATGTGGGCTTTAACGTCCCAAAACCACCATATGATTATGAGAGACGCCGTAGTGGAGGGCTCCGGAAATTTCGACCACCTGGGGTTCTTTAACGTGCACCCAAATCTCAGCACACGGGCCCACGACACTTTCCCCTCCATCGCAGCATGAAAGTGCTCAGCATGAAAATGAGCCCGATTCCACGTCAGTAAATATAAGTTACCACTACATTCCTCCATTATGAGCGCAAGTGACTATCAACTACGGCGTATTCTGTGACGCTCGAAAACATTTGTGTACATAGTTTGCTTGACGCCAACTGTAAATAAATTGAGTGCGATGCAAAGAGCTTTCAGTAATGGCGCAAGCGAAACTAGCGACCGCCGCTTGCAGTAGATGGTGAACCCCATGTCGGCGCGGTAATTGACTGGCCGCTAACCATGCGCGTCTCTGCATGTGATGGACATTGCCAGGCTTTTCAAAGAGGAAATGTGACAAATGACTGGTGGACGCTTGTCCGGTTGACCGTCCCGCCTTTTACTTCGTTGCCGTGCCTCTCTGGCATATAATTATGCAGAATTAGGCTGCCGTGATAGCTTAGAAAGAACGATGGCGTGTGCTTCCATACTATCATGCAAAAAAAAACTAGCAACAAGCAAGCAAGAAATTGCCAATGACAGCCGCAGCGTATAAGGCAGGTAAAAAGGAAAACGGCGTGCGTGCACCATTTGTGGAGCTAAATTGTGTTAATGCATAGGCTAATTAGGCACCTTAGCCACTAGACCACCATGGTGGGGCCACGACCATCATGCCATGAATCTTTCATTTATTTGGGAGGAAGTAAATAAAATGTTCATTTCTTAACGGAGAGAACACGAAACTTCCTTGAAGCGCTGAGATTTATTTGAGAAAGAAGAGAAAGGTGCGGCCGAGCATGCACTGGGCGATTAGAACAACGCAAAGCCAAGACACCATTTCCTGAATTTCAGTGCATACTTGGTCGGCATCATTGTCTTCCTTCTTTTAAGAGATGCAAGAAATTTCTGAAGAAGTTCGCCTTGTGTTATTAGGGGACGTGAAGGAAACCACAAGAAGCAGAAATCTTGGCATTGCTAGGTCATCAGGGGGCGTCTGACATTCGTAAATCCAAGTGGGTGAAACGTAATCTTTACTCGGCTAAGAGCGCCGTTTTTGCAGTCAACAGGGTAATATACATGACCGCGTCTGTTACCGAGGCAAAGCGCAACATGAAAACGCCCCCACAGAACATGAAAACGCCACCACATTTCATATTTATTTATTGCACAGCCACGGCCACGTCTGTGTAAAGCACGCGAACAGCTGGTTATTGCTCTGCGGGGCGAAACCTTGGGGCAGTATCAGGCTCTGACGTGGTCAGCCTCACAAATACAGGCTGCGCACGCTCCTGATGCATCACTTCAGAGCCCGAAATTGCCTCAAGGTTTCGGCCCGTGGAGCAAAAGCCGGCTGCTTGAATGCTCTACACAGACGTGGCCATGGCTGTACAATAAGTATGAAATGTGGTGGCATTTTCATGTTCTGATTTATTAACTTTCAGCCAGCATTAATTGAAATGTCCTCAAAATTTAGTGCGCCTTCCAGCTCAGTTCACGCAGCACTGAAGATTTTGGGTTATTCGCATACTTCTTTACGTTACGTTGTTACAGGAAACTAGACAGATCTGCACATGCGTGGGTCTTTACAGATCGTAAATATTTACGAAACGTAAACTACCCGCCGGATCAGCTTTACGTTTGCGGCCCTATCTCGCCAAACTACCTTCGTCCGTTAGAACCCGCGATATCCGCATTTAAGAGACTCCAACCCTCAAGTTAAAATAAGCCGAAGCGTGCGTCAATAGCGATAACATTGTTTCAGCCCGATTGCCAAAGCTAGAATCGACTATAACATCGAAGCCTAAAACCAGAGAACCACTGACAGGCTGAATAGGTCGCGCCACCTAGCGGAGACAGGAAATCAAAATTGTTATTGTAGAATCATCGTACATTGCACGTCTGGTGTGAAGAAACTGAGTAGTAGCGTTATTGTGAATGAGTTACCTTTTTAATTCTTTTCACATCAAAAACACTACACGTAAGCCAAGGTGTTCATAACTGTGGTTGCTTGAAATGTCACAAAATGTCGACACCATCTTTGCAGTAACCTTCTAATTCGTCACCCTTTTGAGCTATAAGGGTACTCTAGATGATAAAAAAAATTGTTTTGTAAATTTGCCGTGGTGATTCCTCAAAGCTATATAGGTTAACTATAGCTTAAATGCAGTTATCATAACCCTTTTTTTTTTGGATGGCAAAAACGTAATGGTATACACGTTTACGTACATTGTAAACTTTTATGTTTGCGCATCTAAAACGTTGAAGAACACGCGTCCTGGTAAGATGATAAACACAAACCGGTATCTAGTGACACGTTAATGTAAAAAAGTATATGTTCAAGCTAAAAGACCCCACTTACTGTCATCTTCTGCTGAGCTCCGTTTCGTTTTCTTTCGTTCTCCTTCTCTCTATCGGTTACGCCGATGCCGACGCCACTCAAAGGAAGAACGCGTGCCTAAAATCTGTGCTCTAGAACGACCTTACATGCGACTGGGAAGGAGACACGGGCAGAATATCTGACGTTTATATATACAAACAATTGTGCTATAAGCCTTTTTTTGCAAAATAGGATGGTAACATACAAGGTCGCCTTTTTTTTTCTTTCAGTTGTATCGTATCAGCATGTTGCAACAGCTCGGTCATGGGAAACTGACATTTGCGCAATTAAGTACGTTGAGTTCTTAATCACTCTAACCTCTCACACACCACACATTTAAAAACACTTCCGATGCTTGTGAGAAGCAGGGACTACTGTACTTACGCCATCATAATTGTGATTGTGACCATCAGGACCAGTACGGAATTTGTTGCGGACATTGTTACAATGGAGCCTTTATGTGTTTACTCGTCTAGTGACCCCAATGTTCCGGTAACACTTGCACGAGTTTATGAACTGATAGGGATGTTAAGTAGTGAACCAGTTTTACGTATACTATTGTTCTCAATGACGTGGTTTTGTCGAAGAACGTGGAAACAATTGGCGGCATGTTTTCCTGGTAAATGCAAATCCATTCACGAAACGGCACATTTTGTGCGCCATGCAGAATTGCCGCTCACCAACACACGTATTTTCACGCAATAAAACAGTGCAAACAATATAATAGTGCGTTCACCGCTAGAAGTTCACAGGTACCGAGGTTAAGAATCAAAGTTTTTATTTTTCAGTTTTTTATGCGTGTGCATCTCATAGATCATACGAAGGTCAGCCAGCAAGTTGACAAAAAAGTTTGTTTTCAAATAAACAGAGTAAATTATCCTATTCATTTGAAAAATAATTGGACAGAATACAAAATGAACACAATAAAATGTGCGTAGCTCCCACTAGGGGTGCGAGGCTCGAACCAACAGTGGAGCGCGTGTTGGGCATTGCGTCTAAGTTTTTACTGGTAATGATAAGCTTTTGCTACAAATGCTAAATTTTTGCTCAGTATGGCTTAGCTTGGCTATTCGCCGGTTTCGGCCAGTTCGCCACCCTATGTACGTGTCACGTGATTTTGTCAGGAACATGCCCCGTGATGAGCTAATACGTGGTTTTGGTGGTAACATGTCGCGTTAATGGTAGTTACGCAACGTTGTGGGGTTTTAATCAAGTGGCTAGATGTTACGCTTCTGCGATTTCAGTCACGTGATTATTTCTCGCGTGATATTACATTATTTCACTGAGAAAACCGTATATGGCTCTGAGAAACGAAAAACTGTTCATCATCAGCGTCATAAGCCGTTCCCATTGTCTGTATTATCAATTACGTCGTTCTCAGCGTCGCACCCAAGCACGTGCGTCATTAGATGCGTTGTCAGTTAGCTCGCGGTGTCCAACGCAGCTGAGTTATCTCGCAATGTCAAGCACTTGCAGCAATAAAAAAAGTGGCAGCATATCCACGGAGTGAATGATGAATAGTGGGGCGAAGCACCCATCCATCCATTCGTTCTTGCATGCTTCCGTCCATCCATGCGTGCGTCTGTGTGGCTGCCCGTGCGTCCATTCGCCCGTCCGTGCGTGCGTCTGTGCGTGTGTCCGTCCCTGCGTTTGTCCATGCATCTGCCTCTGCGTCCATTTATGCATCCATCCATGCATCTGTCTGTGTGTCCATTCGTTCGTCTATTCAACACTCCAATTACCACCATCTCTCATCTTTTCATCTTATATATATTCTCCATATAGAAGCACCGCCATCCAGCGGACTTGGATATATGGCATACTTCGTAAACAGAAAACTGGGTGGTTTCTAGCGGACTTCAAAATATTACTGAAAATTATAAGGTGTGTGCTGAGCTATAATGTTTACGTGGTGGCTGAATTTCGATAGAGACGAAATGCTAGACGCCCATCTACTCAAACTGAGGAGCACCGTAAGGAATGCCAGACAGCCAAGTTTTCCGAAGTCTTCCACTATGGCGTCTCTTATAGTCATATTGTAATGTTGTAATGCTGAACCCCAGCAAATGCTACCAACAAATAACCAGGTAAATAGCCGGGTCATTATAAATTCATAGCCAACTTTCCATGTGTGCCGGTAACCCTTCGATCATTCACTCGTGCTATTTCCGGCGTGTTCAAATTTTTTTTTATCGTGTGCACGCGTTTTCTGGTCGATAAAAATGCCAAATTCACTGCTTCGTGTATTGTGGCAAAGGTTTGGAACCGTTATTGTGTCCGACCACTTTATGACCAAAGAGCTTTCATCTATATCACAAAACAGAACGAACCGGCTGACCGAGGAGAACAATAGTATCCTGGAGGTTTTAATATATGCTAAAAAAAAGCTGCACCTAGGCCTCACTATAGAAATAATAAGCACACTGGAATAGAATTGCGAACATAGCAGACGCCTACCTTAATTGAAGTCTGGGTCGTCTTTTCCTTTTTTCTATTCATATGTGCCGTGCTAATACAAGCTAAGTTCGTGGAAGGAACATTGCGCAAGCTATTCTTTCGGTGAGTGTCTGGTGGACAAAGCCAAAAGTGCGACATCTTGCAGTTGTCTCGAATCCAACTCTAGTCAGTGCTGCAACGTCCAGTACTCTCTAAAAACTGCGCAGGGTATCGCAAGAGTAAACAGGTCTAGTTACTCTTCAGAGTGTTTTCCTACTCTCGCAGAACATCAGATGGAGTTAAATTCATGTTCACTCCGTATGAAACGAGAGAGTCAAACAGCTTTCTACTCTTCCTCTTTTTGAGAGATGTAAACGTTCATATACTCTTCAGGCACGAGAGAGTGAAACGCGGTTATACTCCTGCTTTTTATTACATTTAGATGCGTCAACACACCGCTGGTGATCAGCACTACCTAATAACCACACGTATATGCAATAAAATAAACTGAATTTGTTTGTTGATACATTAGAGACGATTAACAAAGAGAACAACGTTTCCAGCTCACGCCAGGGAATTCCAGAGCACTGGAGGGCACTTTGAACTCTTACTATCGGCGTTTTTAGCTTCGGATGTGTGCAGTGAAATAAGTGAATACGGTCTTATTCAAGCGTTCACGATCCAAACACAACGCAAATGACTATGACGTTCTTCTTAAATTATTATGCGTGTTTTTCTACTTGTCGTAGAACGTGAAGAAGAATGACTGGAAATATGTCTAAGGGGGTGAAAAAAATAGTTTAGTGTACATTTCAGAAGCGTGATGTTCCGTACACATAAGTGACTAACCACTTAGCGTGTCAGTGCAAATACGCTAAACATATTCGGTCGTGCTAATCTTGTTTTTTCTACTGTGAAAAACTTGTCGGATGGACTTTCTGATCTCACGCAGCATAAAATAAAACATTCAACACGTAAGTTACAATCCGGCTGGTTCTGTGAAGCGCGGAGGCACTGAAATCTGCACGTAATCTGCAAGAAAATGCAGACAAATGACAAACAATACTTATGACATGAACATTCATACGTTGACATACTGTTACGAAAGCGTGACGCCAACACAGTCTCGAAGGCGCCACTGCTCCAAGCTCCGCCGACAGGGTCACCAGCCGTTTGGTAGCATGTGTTACTCCGCTCGCGGATGCTTCTGCGCAGATCTGATAGACGAGCGGACGAGAAGACGGCGAGTTAAGGCAAGATTTATGCACAGCGTAGAAATAGAGAAGTTACAAATTCGGTACTGGGGCCGAGAGCTTAGGGACTTGAAGAGCCGAGATGTCTTCTCTCCCACGTTGTTACGAGGCTCACCGCCGACGAGGTTACGATGGGCGCCACGAAACTCGCCACTGCCAAGGCCACTGGCCGCGCCGACAGCGAAAGGGCACGAAGCAACGAGAGGCTTCACTGACGCATAGGTCTACTGCTACGAAGCGCACTGCCGTAGAAGTTACGAAGGGCGCCACGAAACTCTCCGCTGCCAAGGCCACTGGCCGCGCTGACAGCGAAAGGGCACGAAGCAACGAGAGGCTTCACTGGCGCATAGGTCTACTGCTACGAAGCGCACCGCCGACGAGGTTACGAAGGGCGCCACGAAACTCGCCGCTGCCAAGGCCACCGGGCGCGCCGACTGCGAGAGTGGCTCGACACAACGAGAGGCTTCTCTGACACATAGGTCTACTACTAGCGACACCACGGACCACCTACACGCTACAAGGATTTTTTATAGGCACCGGTTGGATCCTTTGAGTCACCAAACGTCCAACCAGAAGCGCCGCTGGCTGTGATGTCAGAATCCTCCAATGGGGCCCGGCGCTGCGCCCCGTCATGTTCATCAAATCCGGAGCCGCTGCACGTGGTTGCACCCAAGAAGGAGTCACGCCGCCACGCATTACGTAAGACTCGCCAGACTGGAAGGCGCCGATTGCTTCAATGGGCTCGTGGGCTGAGGGAGCTCGCGGTGCGTTGCGTGACTGACGCCGCCGCCGCTTGATGACGTCGTTCAGTTGATCGTGTCAGGCGGTCTCGATTGCTGGCCTTGACACATATTGCCTTTTGCAGAGGCAATCTGTGTCAAGGCCAGCAATCGTGGACTCGCAGGCCATGATTTAAACTGCATGTGACTGCATGAGACGCATTTAAACTGCATGAGAATGAAGTACAATTACTCGCATGTGCTGATGATGTGGCATGTGCTGATGATACGGGTGAATCAGCCTGCGAAATATTTGGGTGTACCACTAGACTTTTATCGTGACAGTGAGCCGTACTGGCGGCGGCAAGCTACTGAGCTGTGTAATAAAGTGGATAAAGTTCGAAGATGGGACTTCTCGATTTTCTAGCGGGCCACGATATGTTATCTTTTCTTTGTCTCTAAACTACGGTGCACATTACAGGTTTCTCATTGCTAGCGTATAAACGTGCAGACGTTGCACCAAGTGTTTGCAGTATTTATATGGGGATCAGTTTGGGAACAATCTAGTCATACCAATTTTTTTCGGCGTGTTCTGTTCGGTGGTCTCACGTCTGTCGCATTTCTTTTAAAGACAGGTCGTTAGCTGTTTTATGTTTTTTGCGAGACACAAGAGACCCGTTTCTACCTACAGTTATTCAACTTAGGCTTGGAAGTTTTCTATCTTCACTCGTTTTCATATCGGACTACGTGCATAGGGCACTTTATGGTTATTTAAGAGAAGTCGTTGGTGTATGCAATATGTTTATTGTCACGTCTTTTTAGTGAGTATCTCGCGGGAGTTATATGGTTATCTAGTTAAGGTCATATAGAGACATTCTCTTCTATGTTTTGCCAGTTCCACTTTGCAGGAACTTGTATTCTGCTGGACGTGGCCAAAATGTACTGGCCCGAGTAAATAAAATGGCTTTTTCATCCAGTTCAAAATCATTTCTCTTTAAGCCCCATACAGGGACTCTAGAAGTCAGAACGTGGATGCAAGGAAAAGGTCTATTTGTACCGTGGGGAACACACTGTTTTCTCTGTCCTAAACCTCTAACTATTGAACATGTCTTTCTAGATTGTTTATTTATTTATTTATTTATTTATTTATTTATTTATTTATTTATTTATTTATTTATTGCAGGAGTTGGGTTAAACAGTGCAAAAAAGTCGCAAGAAAAAATATACTTGAGAAGTAGCAACAAAGAAACATTTATAACAGCAAAGGAACTAAATTTTGTTACATAATAATTTTCAACAAAAATAGTAACATATTCCTTCAGGGGGAGGGATCGAATGTGACCAGGTAAGGAATTACATAATTCTATTGTTCAGGGAAAGACACTATACTTGAATGTATCTGTGCGTGCAAAATAAGTAGCAAGATTGAGCTCGGGGAAGTTATGGGTAGAGGAAGGCTGAGCAAATGACAAAAAAGGCTGTGTTTGAAATGCGATATGAATGGTTTATTATGTTGGGCAAAAATTTTAAGGATTATACGCCACGACTTACCGAAAGAGGTTCTAGCTTTAGCTCCTGTAATGCTAATTACGGTAAAAAGTAGCGTTCGTATCTGTGAAAAATGAAGCAGGCAGCTTTCTTTCGAACCACTTCTACTCTAATTATGTCTCATCGTCTATAAGATGACCACACCGTGGAGGCAGAATCGAGGAGAGGATGAACAAGAGATTTACACATTAAATGTTTAATGTCTTTTGAGGCTTTCTGCCTTGTTTTACGGAAGGTTTGTTTTCCTGGGTCATTCTGCAGAGAACTATCAAAAAAGAGTTTACCGATAGATGCCTACGAGATGAGGTTTTTACCAGTCAATGAAGAAGACAGTGGAGCACCTTAAGATACTGTTGTGTTGTTCGGCCTTCGCCGTATTGGAAAACTTACATGGCATCCCATCATGCTGACATCAATACACTTCCCATTTACGAATATTTTCTCCAAATGACCACGAATTTGCTTGAATATCGTTAAATTAAAGACACAGTTCGAAAGTGGCTAGAACAACTTCAGCCACTTGTCCGTATAATGGAATTCTAGTCACTATGTAATCATTCTGTTCGGTTCCTCTGTATGTACTGTTTATGCACCGTGTTATTATTGTATGATGTGGAAAAGTAGGTAATAAGGATAAAAAAGGTAGTGTGGTGTAGTATTTAACGTCATACACTTCAAAGTTATTATGACGCAGAAAATAACTATACCTATTGCGTCAGGCCAAACACACATTTTACTATAATGACCTGCCAAACCTATTAGTTGATAAACCAAGCAACTTCAGAAAGTTATTAACCCTAGTTACTCGGACGCAGACATTACAAATAATAAACTAGTCACACGAAATCTTCAGTGGCATCGACTGCGCTACTGTGTTCGACTCCACCTTTGCAAGTGTCTTTACGACCGAGTCAAATGCACCTCCCGCATCACCATTACTTTGTATAAGCGCTGCAATGCCATCTATCGTTTTTAATGTAAACTGGATGTGCGCTATAATTAACAAAATCAACGGTTCATCTTTCTCAGGTATAGATGAAATTAGATCGAAAATCTTGAAAAACATAAAGTTCATAACCGCAGCCCACTTATCTCTCCTGTTCAAGCAGTCTCTTTTCTAAGGCCTCATTCCAGATGACTGGAAAGTTGGGAAGGTCGTTCCAGTCCGCAAAACTGGTAACAAATCATCCCCACTAAACTAACCGCCGATCTCATTAACAAGCATTCCTTGCAAAACCATGGAGCATGTCATCTACTCTCTTGTCATAAGTTTTCTTGATTCGAACGACTTTTTCATCCCGCTCAGCACAGATTCCGCAGAGGATACTCTTGTGAAACATAGCTTGCCGTCTTTCTACATGACATTCGTACTAATTTTGATATTAATACTCAGGGTGACGTAATCTTTCTCGAATTCAGCAAGGCCTTTGATAAGGTTTCCACCAGCGCCTTTCATTAAAACTCAGAAAACGTAACTTTCGTGCGGATGCCGAGGTGGATTAGTGAATTTCTTGGTAACCACTTCCAATCCGTAATCATAAATAATCACTTATCTAGCTCCATACCAGTAACAACTGGTGTTCTTCAAGAATTGGTCCTAGGCCCTTTACTATTTTTAATTTATATTAACGACTTACCTTCATACGTATTTCGTAAAATTAATGTGTTTGCGGATGAGCCTGGTTTTACGCCAGGCATAAGCCTGGCGTAAAACCAGGCTTATGCTTGTTGGCGATATCAATCTACCAGGTATTGATTGGCCTACTGGATGTGTCGGAGCCGCAGAGCACTCTGATATTCTATCCGACATTATGCTAACTCATAATTTAAATCAGGTTGTTCTTGAGCCCACCAGAATTTGCGGTACAACTAGGTCCGTACTTGATCTTGTGTTCTTAGATCGCAGTTTTTCTGATTATTCATTACATGTAAGTGACGGGATTTCTGATCACAAGGTTGTAGTTACCAATGTCTTTCTAGAACCTAAAAAACGTTTGGCGGGAGTTAAGCATACATATGTCAAAGACTACTCCAGGGCGAGAGATGAGTCTGTTTTGGATTACCTTGACATAGCTTACGAAAGCTTTCAAGGTAATGATGTGCGGCATTTGTGGGAAATGTTTAAAGAGCATTGCAAATTTTGTTTAAAGTCTTTTATACCTGATAAGAAAAAAACGAACCAAAAGGGTCAATCCATGGATTAACCGAGATATTATTCACCTAAAACGGCAAATTAAACGTATCAAGAAGACTCGCAGTCCCGATTGTGATGTCTTAAATAGGTTAGTCTCCAAACTTTCGAGCAGCGTAAAATCCGCAAGGAAACGGTATTTTTGCGAAAGTTTGCCTCAGTTCATTTTAAACGATCCAGGAAAGTTCTGGAATCACATCCGTAGTGCACGTAAATCGGTCGATCAATTATTGGTTGATGGCAAGATGGAAACATCTCGTCTCTCCATTGCTAATGCTTTCAATTCCTTTTTTCATTCTGTGTTTTCAAACGATCAAGGTGATGAATTTTATATGGAGGCTCATTCGGAACAGATCGAGCTTGTTTCTTTTGAAGGAGTTTTTGAAATGCTTTTGCGATTAGATCCTAAGTGCACTACTGGCCCGGATGAAATCCCGAACGCCTTTCTGCGTCGCTATGCAGAATCTTTAGCTCGGTTCTTGACAGTCATTTTTCGTGAATCTTTTCGGACGTCCGTGCTGCCCCATGATTGGCTTATGGCTAGGGTAATTCCAGTTTTTAAAAAAGGAGACCGCTTCCATGTTGACAATTATCGACCAACTTCCTTAACGTGCTGTTGTTGCAAGATGATAGAACATATTGTAGCTAACCGTATTCTTAATGTACTGGAAATAAATAAAACATTGAGTCCCTTCCAACATGGTTTTAGAAGGGGATTTTCTACCGTTACGCAGTTGGTCACCGCCGTTCATAGTTTTAGTTCAATCTTAGATCACTCCGGGCAAATTGATGCTTTGTTTTTAGACTTAAGCAAGGCATTCGACAGGGTTCCTCACGGTAGCCTTCTTTTAAAACTTAAACAAGCAGGAATTCCTTCTACACTTGTAAATTGGGTTAATTCATATTTGAAAGATCGAACGCAATTTGTAGACATCGATGGTACTTGTTCCTCTTCTCTAACAGTGACATCAGGTGTGCCCCGGGGAAGTGTGCTGGGGCCCCTGCTTTTTTTGTTGTATGTTAATGATCTAGTGTCTGTGGTTGGTGATACTGTGAATATTGGAATGTTCGCGGATGATATCATGATTTATACTGAAGTGCAGTCTGCTTCTGATCAACATCGGCTAGATAGGGCTTTATGTGACATATCATCTTGGTGCGACAAATGGGGCATGAAAATTAGCACTACAAAAACAGTTCTTTTACGTATAACCAGGAAACGAAACCCCATAACTTTCCGGTACAAAATTAAAAACACCTTAATCGAGGAGGTTAGTAAGTTTAAATACCTAGGTATTGTATTGAACTCCAGATTAGATTGGAACGACCACGTTCAGCAGGTAACTTCTTCAGCGCTAAGAAAACTTGGTCTTTTACGGCATAAACTTCAAGGTACACCTAGTAACGTTAAGCTTTTAGCGTATAATTCCATAATTAGGCCTAAACTGGAGTATGCAGCGGTTGTTTGGGACCCGCACACGAACAAAAACATTAACGAATTGGAAAAGGTTCAGAGGAGGGCTGTTCGTTTTATTTATAATAAATATAAAAGAAGTGATTCTCCGTCAGGTATCATGGCACTCAATAAAATCCAACCACTACACATTAGACGCCAAGTTGCCCGCTTAGCTTTTATGGAATCCCTAATTAAGTGTAAGACTGGATTATCACCCACTCCATTCATTAGTCCGTCCACCACGAGGAAAACACGACACACACATAGCCACAGTTTATCCCCATTCTTTGCCCGAACAAATACCTTTAAGTTTTCATATTTTCCACGCACGGTAGATGACTGGAATATATTGCCAGAAAGAATTTTTAGTGGAAATTTTATAACAGCCCTACACGATCATTTTAGAAACATTTAATTACTGACATTCGGGTTTTTAGCAATGTTTGTTGAAGTTGTGCGTGATTTTCTAGTTTTTATTTGGATTGGAAACCTTGTTATGTTTGTGCGAAAAGTCGGTTATACCGTTTCTTGTTCATTTTGTAATTCCAAGTGAATTCTGCGTTTTGTTGCTTCATTGTTTTTGTTACATTGCATTTCATTGTATGTACGTGAACATTCTTTTTTCTGCCCGTCCTGCTTGGACCATTCAATTGGTCTGCAGTATTGTATAAATAAATAAAAAAAAATAAAATAAATAAATGATTGTGTCATTTATCGCACTATATATAACAATGGCAATCAAATTGCTCTACAAAAAGATCCACATAACATGGTTACTTGGTGTGATGATAGGCTAATGACCCTAAATGCTAACAAATGTAAAGTTATGTCATTTGCTCGCAGTACTAATTCTGCCGGATTTTCTTACAAAATGTAAAGCACACCTCTCGAGAATGTATTATCTTATATATATCTAAGAATCGCTCATTGCGGTGATCTGACCTGACATGCTCATGTTTCTAATATCATACTATCACTGAACTGAACCCTAGGTTTTCTTAGACATAATCTTCGTCAGGCCCCCAAAATTTAAAGTTACTCGCTTATCAGTCACTCGTAAGACCAAAACTGGAGTATGCATCTGCCCTTTGGAAACCACATCAATCATATACCTCATAGATTCTCTTGATTTTGTGCAGAATCGCGCTTTTAGATTCATTCACTCAAGCTACTCATATAAAATCAGCATTTCGGCACTTAAGGCAGAGTCCGGTTTGCCTCACCTTTATTATCGTCAACGCACTTACAGTCTTTCTCTTTTTCACAAGTTCTTTTGCAGATCTCTTAATCAAGCTCCATGCATCGTTCCCGCTGCACGCATTTCTCACCGCACCCCTCATCCGCAACAAGTCGCACGGTCACATACTCGAACTGCTCACTTCCCTGCCTCATTCAACCCACACACTGCCAAAGACTGGAACGGCTTTTTAGCTGACATTGCCGCCACTACCTACCCGTCCTTGTTGCAACAACGTGTTAATAATCAACATGAAGCTATTTATGTATAAATAATAAGAAATTTTCGTTAACCCGCCCCTCACGTGATGTCTATTTCGGGAGACCCTTGGGGTAAATAAACTGAATTGAACTGAACATAGTCTAAGTCAGCTTTTCAATGAGAAAGTGAGCAGCTTGACAACTTTTATCAGCTAACGTGGAAGCCTCCAAAGGCTTATTGAAAGTCCGGCAGTTGCCTTCGGGTGAGGCGATGAGAACATGCAATCAACAATCTTCCCAGGAACTTTTTGGCAGTTCAAGACCTTGAAAAACACCCATTTTATTGTAATCAATAAAACATTCTCTCCATCCTAACTTTGGAATAGGGGGCACTTCCCCCCTCTTTTAGGGGCCTGGTTCTGGTAGGTGCCATGCAAATACGTTACGACAGACTTTCGTCAAAGCCGCGTGAGTTGTGCAGTGCGTGCTGCTTGTTCACATCCGCCATCAACTCTTCGTAATGAAGAGCAGCCTGGATGTTTTTGTTCCAGTGCATGAGTTTGGAGTTCTTCGCGACAATGAGGTCGAATACATCTTCGAGCTTGTCAACAGGGGTTGACGAATCTTCCAGCAGGGCGTCGAACGATAAGGTGTGTTGCGTGATGGATTTTCGCGTGAAAGGGTGCTTGGTGATAAGTTGATCTATGGGCGAGAGTCGAGGACCAGACAACCGTGTGGGTTTCGGCACCAGACCCAAGTGAAACGAAGAAGAGACTTAGACCCGATCTTCTGGCTTGATCCAAGGTCAACAGAACAACTGTCGAGTCAGCGCCCGTAGCTCATGCTTTTGGCCACCACCGCTTCTTGCTCATTTTTTTAACACTGCTCACATCCTTTAACACTGTCATGCAGAAGCGGCACGGCGCATTCGCAGAAATCAACCCTCGTGGGCGCATGACCAAGTTATGTATGTATGATGTCATACCTCTATAGCGATCAAACACATTGGTGATCAGATTTTTCGCTAGCTCGAGAGGTTCAGCTTCGAACAAAATATGCTGTTTATACTCTGGGTTATTACTTCACAGCAGGTCTTGGTCTACTGGTTGTCGTTTTCGACTGCTGAGTGAATCTTTGTGGCTGGCGCATTTTCGATGGCAGAAAAGACACGATGGCAGGTTGGGAAAAACTTAGGCATACTTCCCTGCACAAGACTCTTTTTGATTACCACAAGCGATTTCAGCTTTTTCCCGTACAAAACAGGGCTTAAAGCTTTCAAGACATCCTCGGCGTAAAAATACAAGTCGCGAACTCGCTATTTTCTTACAGCTCTTTGTCAAGAAGGGGAATATCAATTTCCCTACGCTGCACAGTTAGCCGAATCACATGAAACGCAGACGTGTCTGAGGGAATGGCTAGTCCTATAGCAGTTTGTGCATAAAGGCACACGACAAGTCGGTGGTACTGCAATCGGACGAACATCTGCGCTACATAGGACGCAACAACACGTAAAATTGCTTCAATTTTCGTACTACATTGCGCAGAGACAGTGCAACCGCAGCCAAACACACACTCACACGATCCGGCGCACGTTCCTGCACTGCTTGAAGCCTGTTGCGCCAACAGCGCCCCTTCCAGCCACCACTTGCGGCGGCGCTGAGCAACACGCCAAGTTTTCAAACTGAACAGGTTCTTTGAACGTTGGACAGTGATACCACGTCGCGTGAAATTCGTGTTTATGCCCGTAAAAACTTAGCGCACTTAAGATAACTAGGCGGCTTTCGTAAAAATTGGTCTACTTATCGAATCACCCACTAGCTTATCTGAGGCATCTTTACCTGTTATTCAACCCCTTAACACATTGCCTTTTTATCCGCCAGCCATCGACCATACTTTATTCGTGATTGTACAAATGAATCAACAGTTGCAGGAAGGTGTCATACAAAACGGCTGGACGTTTCTGGCCCCTACATCTCTTGTTTATCCTCTTGAGTGAAGTGCTTATAGCTGAATAACATAGTCTTGGGCATCTTTTTTTTTTATGGGGTGGGGGGGGGGGGTTTGATTTGAAAGCAGCGCGCATGACTATACACCTTCTTCCTAAGCAATGAACTTGGTTTAGCCAACGTAATTTTATTGAACCCCATGAAGTTTACTGCAACAAATGCCCAAAGGTAGCGTAGTGAAGGTTCTTGGACTTAGTTTACAATGTCTTGTTTCGTAAATGTTCAATGTTCATGTAGCCGACTTCATCATCATCATCATCAGCCTGTCTACGTCCACTGCAGGACAAAGGCCTCTCCCATGTTCCGCCAGTTAGCCCGGTCCTGTGCTTGCTGTTGCCAATTTATACCCGCAAACTTCTTAATCTCATCTGCCCACCTAACCTTCTGTCTCCTCCTACCCCGCTTCCCTTCTCTGGGAATCCAGTTGGTGACCCTTAATGACCAGCGGTTATCCTGTCTACGTGCTACATGCCCGGCCCATGTCCATTTCCTCTTCTTTATTGCAGCTATGATATCCTTAACTCCCGTTTGTCCCCTAATCCACTCTGCTCTCTTCTTGTCTCTTAAGGTTACACCTACCATTTTTCTTTCCATTGCTCGTTGCGTCGTCCTCAATTTAAGTTGAACCCTCTTTGCGAGTCTCCAGGTTTCTGCTCCGTAGCTAAGTACCGGCAAGATACAGCTGTTATATACCTTCCTCTTGAGGGACAGTGGCAATCTACTTGTCATAATTTGAGAGTGCCTGCCGAATGTGCTCCACCCCATTCTTATTCTTCTAGTTACTTCAATCTCGTGGTTAGGCTCTGCGGTTATTACCTGCCCTAAGTAGACATAGTCTTTTACAACTTCAAGTGCACTATTACCTATCGCAAAGCGCTGCTCCTTTCCGAGGTTGTTGTACATTACTTTCGTTTTCTGCAGATTAATTTTAAGACCCACCTTTCTGCTCTCCTTGTCTAACTCTGTAATCATGAGTTGCAATTCGTCCCCTGAGTTACTCAGCAATGCAATGTCATCGGCGAAGCGCAGGTTACTGAGGTACTCTCCATTAACTCTTATCCCTAACTGTTCCCATTCTAGGCTTCTGAAAACGTCCTGTAAGCACGCAGTGAATAGCATTGGGGAGATTGTGTCCCCCTGCCTTACACCCTTCTTTATTGGTATTCTGTTGCTTTCTTTATGAAGCACTATGGTAGCAGTTGATCCCCTCTATATTTCTTCCAGAATGTTTATATATATTTCATCTACGCCCTGATTCCGCAGTGTCTGCATGACGGCTGATATTTCTACTGAATCAAACGCTTTCTCGTAATCTATGAAGGCTATGTATAGTGGTTGGTTATACTCTGAGCATTTCTCTATTACCTGATTGATAGTATGAATGTGGTCAATTGTTGAGTAGCCTGTTCTAAATCCTGCTTGTTCCTTTGGTTGATTGAATTCTAATGTTTTCTTTACTCTGCTAGCAATTACCTTTGTAAATAGCTTGTATACTACAGAGAGCAAGCTGATCGGCCTGTAATTCTTCAAGTCCTTGTCATCTCCTTTCTTATGTATTAAGATGATGTTAGCGTTCTTCCAAGACTCTGGTACTTTTCCCGTCAGGAGACACCTCGTAAATAGAGTGGCTAGTTTTTCTAACACAATCTGTCCTCCATCTTTCAGCAGATCTGATGTTACTTGATCCTCACCAGCAGCTTTGCCTCTGTGCATGCTCTCCAAAGCTTTTCTGACTTCTTCTATCATTACCGGTGGGGTGTCGTCTGGGTTACTGCTAGTTCTTATAGTATTAAGGTCGTGGTTGTCTCGGCTACTGTACAGATCTCTGTAAAACTCCTCCGCTATTTTAACTATCCTATCCATATTGGTAGTTAATTTGCCTTCTTTGTCCCTTAGTGCATACATCCGCCTTTTGCCTATCCCAAGTTTCCTCTTCACTGCTTTGACGCTTCCTCCGTTTTTCAGAGCGTGCTCAATTCTCTCCATGTTATACCTTCTTACATCGCATACTTTACGTCTATTATTCAGCTTCGAAAGCTCTGCCAGTTCTATTTTGTCTGTTGTATTTGACACTTTCATGATTTGACGCTTCTTAATTAGGTTCTTCGTTTCCTGGGAAAGCATGCCGGTGTCCTGTCTAGCTACCCTGCCTCCAACTTCCACTGCACACTCCGTGATGATACTCGTCAAATTATCATTCATTGTATCTACGCTAAGGTTGGTTCCCTCGCTAAGAGCAGAGTACCTGTTCTGCAGTGACACTCTGAATTCCTGTACTTTCCCTCTCAGTGCTAGCTCATTGATTTGCTTCTTGCGTATCAGTTTCTGTCGTTCCTTCTTCAAGTCTAGGCGGATTCGAGCCCGTACCATTCTATGGTCACTGCATCTTACCTTGCCAACCACTTCCACATCCTGCACGACTCCTGGGTGTGCAGTCATTATAAAGTCTATTTCGTTCTTATTTACGCCATTAGGGCTCCTCCATGTCCACTTGCGGTTTTCTCGTTTTCGGTAGAAGGTATTCAAAATACGCAGATTATTGCGTTCTGCGAATTCTACTAGTAGCTCTCCTCTGGCGTTTCTAGTGCCGATGCCATAATCTCCTACTGCCTGGTCTCCAGCCTGCTTCTTCCCTACCTTTGCATTAAAGTCGCCCATTACTATAGTATACTGTGTTTTCACCTTACTCATTGCCGATTCCACGTCTTCATAGAAGCTTTCAACTGAAGCGTCATCATGGCTGGATGTAGGCGCGTAAGCCTGTACTACCTTCATTTTGTATCTTTTATTCAGTTTAATTACAATGCCTACCACCCTTTCATTAATGCTATAGTAATCCTCTATGTTGCCAGCTATGTTTCTGTGAATTAGGAACCCTACTCCCAGTTCTCTTCTGTCTGCCAAGCCCCGATAGCAAATGACGTGCCCATTCTGTAGCACAGTATTGGCCTCATCTGTCCTCCTAACCTCACTCAGCCCTATTATATCCCATTTAATGCCTTCTAGCTCCTCGAATACTACAGCTAGACTTCCCTCACTAGATAACGTTCTAACGTTAAACGTTGCTAAGTTCAAGTTCCAATGGTGGCCTGTCCGTATCCAGAGATTCCTAGCACCCTCTGCTGCTTTGCAGATCTGCCCGCCGCCGTGGTCAGTTGCTCCGCAGCTGGTGGGGACTGAGGGCCGTGAGTTAATTCACGAATGCCTACGGGAGGGGGTGGCCAGATACTGCACCAGGGTGGCCAATCCTTCTCTGGTGAGATCATCGGTGCGTACCGGCTTTAAGCCGGTACGATCAGACAGTAGTGGGAATGCTCCATGCATGTCTTCCTTATTGTTGTTCAGCAGCGTTGGCGGCCTCCCACCACGGAGCCCAACGAGGGGACGCTACAAGGTTACAAATGCTGAAACCTGCAGACGCCAGCCGTACAACGCCACTATAACCCAATGCGCCTAGACCAAGGTAGGCTATTTGCACAGGGTTAACCCTAGCCGCCAGGAAGTTTGGAAGTAAACAGAAGAGAGTAGAAGACAGGACAGATAAATAGTAAGAGATAAAGACGAAGATGTAGGAAGAGAGAGATAGGAAAAGGCTACTGCCGATTCCCCTGGGTGGGTCAGCTCAGGGGTGCCATCTACGTGAAGCCGGGGCCAAAGGGGTGTGTTGCCTCTGCCGGGGGGCCTTAACGGTCCAATCACCCAGCGTCGGCTCAACCCCCAGGATCCCCTTTTCCTCGGACACGGCAAAGCCACGCACGGCTAGACGTGGGAGGGAGTCGAAACTCCCCCGTTAGCTTGGGTTCGTGGTGTCGCTACACACCAAACGCCTACTTGCACAGGCGCCCCTGCGCCCCGACTTCACTTTAGGCCAAATTCACAAATATTTTCTTTCGTAAAGGCCTCTCATCATGAATTGGCCACCTTCGGAAATAATTGTCGATCATCGGTACCAGCTTCTGTACTTCTCGAAAATGCAGGGAGGTAAACACTTCTGCATTTTTTTTCTTTTATTTTCTCTCTGTCTCCATGTCTGCAATTCCAGCCTGTTTTGTTGATAATACCTGCATCCGTAAAAAATGTTGTGATAGAACTGTGCGTAAAGCGAAATTTGAGTTAGTCGTGTTGCCACCCCTATTATCCAAGCTGGTGGTCATGCAGTGTTATAAAACCCTCACGAAGAAAGAACTGTGTGTTTTTTCGCGTTGAAACTGGGCATGAAAAAAGTTACTGTTAAACAACACTTGCCCATCTTCGTAGGCACTGATGCTGCGAGCGGCCATTGTTTGCAGACAAGTTCGTTGATTAAGCTTATGTAGTTATTATAAAAAAGCACTAAAGATATTGATAGCACACAATTATTCTTCACATATAGAAAGGGCTTGCTGTGGTATTAATAAAAGCCCAAATAGCGCAGCTTGCACTTGTAGCGCAAGGTAGGAACCAACAGCACGTACGGTGCTGAACCCAGTTTTTTTTTTAGGTTTTTGCTAGCTATGGCAAGTTTCGGCTAGGGAGGCTGCGTTTTTGCTAGTTGTACTAAATATTGTCACGCTTGGGGGCTATCCGACTCCGGTTTGGTTGCTTCCCAACACTACACTTGTGTCACTTGGTTTTGGCGTGAAGATGAAACGTGAACGTATGTTACGTCAGGATGCGATTTTAGCCATGGAACCGACTGTTAGGTGCTATTGCACGACTTTATTCACATGACTAGCTGTTGAGTTGTTTTGAGAAAACATTTCCCGTGACAGTCTGTTGTGTGATAACGCGTGAATTTGAGCCATGTGACTATTTACGTCGTTTATGATGAGGAACAGGTCCCTGGACAGTCTGATAGCTGATTCAACGTAGGTTTTGGTCACATGACTAGTTCTTTCGTGATTATAATCATTTGACTAAGCATTAGTTGATGTTACGTGGTTTTATTTCACTAACTACTTGTTGCATTGTCTTGTGATTTTGTTCACGTGACTAAATGTGAGTAAATGTAACACAATACTCAACATTATGTGCGTCAATCACTTGACTATTTCTTATACTATTTAACGCGACTTGAGTCCTCTGTTTAGTTGTTACGTGATATTACGGGATTTTTTTCCGCGTAACATACTCTCTTGTCGCATTTCGCGGCTGCAGAAGTCAGCGCACATGTTGTGGGAGCGAAGCAGAATATTAAAAATAGGACGAATCGATCGCGCGCTTGTTGATTTCTGTTCACACTGTACCCGGTGCAACGACAATCTTTAACAGCATCACTATTAAAAATACATTTGACTAAAATTATAGTTCGTATAGACGAAAAGGGAAGGATGGTTTCATTCAAGTACTAACTTTAGCAAGAATCATTTGAAGGAAAGGTTCATCTGGTAGCTTGGCCCTTGGTCAATTCGTATTGATGTGTTAATGTGTGGTGCGAGAAGGTCACATTGTATTACCAGGCCCATGAAATGAACTTCATGGAAGAGAAACAAACGGGTGAGCTTCATTTTTGATGCCACATCAGACAGGTCGAGGCTACGCTCTTAATCAGGTGCCGCTTGAAGTGCTAGATATAGATGGCACACCGAACATTTTCGTCTTGTTTCCAGGATATAATTAGCATTTTGGCAGGACCTGATGCAACTATGGCGGTATACAGACTTACTAAATATAGAAAGAGATGCATGCCGGGGGGCCAGCAGATCACTCAACCTTCACCGCTGTGAGTCTCAGTTACAGCTGTAAAAATTAGACTCGCTTTTTTATTGTAATTCACGATTTTTTCTAGGTTGCCATCAGATGCTAAATAGTCACTTTTCTTGACATCTCGAATACTTCTGCATGACAATGGTGAATAAAGTTAAAAATTTACTCATCTCAACTCACTGGCGCTAAAACTTCCCTGTGTTTTAACACTATAATAGTTTTGGTGTGTAAATTTTTTTATGCGTACCATCACAATCCACACGATCTTTTTAATACGCACAAATAATTGTCGGAAATGAACACTACTGGTGCCGTACATGATAATCTCACAAGTTCTTCACACAGTCAAGCTAATGAAGTATTTGCAAGCATGTGTCTGTATAATTTGTAACGTGATTAACAGTTGTTGCATACATATGAGGGGATTCGTTCAAGACGAAATGGGGCAATAATGTATATGCAAGGCAGAAATGTGGCACGAAAAGTTTTCAGAAAACAGTGTGGCGTTCTTCGCTCTCCCTCATCTTTCTGTGCCATTCCGTCTTTCCGTCTTCACTCCCCGTGCCTATACGCCGTTCTCTCTTTCGTGGGTTGGAGAAATACAAATCGTTCCTAAACCCAAACTACTGCCTGCTCGCTTACAAATAGGTCTTGCATGCATGAAGCCACCGTACCGTACTTGTTTACTTTAAAATGAAATAAAATCAAAATGTACTTTATTGAACGTAGTTACAGAAAATGCGCTCAACACTTTCGGACCAATAGCCTGCGTGGCTACTAGCTTATCCAACATAGAAAGCGCAAAAAAGTTTGCATAAGCAATGTGCATTATTGTTCATGAAATGATAGGTTTCATGCATATGCAAGATTTAGTGATACAAAAATCTGTCCACGTTGAAAAGCGCATTATGATTCATGAGACAAAAAAAAAAGATGTATGGTAATGGACAAATGAGGCGTAGCGTTTATTTCTAGTGGTACACTGTTCCAGGTTGCAAACGCGAAGATTTTGTTCACCGTAAAAATTCTTACATAAAGGAAGATTTTCTTTTAGGTGACTCAGGAAGTTTTTTTATGTCATCTCATTCACTTATTCACGTGTTAGTTGATATTAATGTGCCATGTGCGCAGTGTTCCACTTGTTTTTTAATATATATCATGGTGGTGTAGTGCTATTTGATGGCTGGTTCGAAAGCTTCAACTTTCGCCAGATCAAAACGCAGGAAACGAGAGCACGTGTATATTAATAAAACCTGCCCGCATTCTTTAATGTCCAACTCGGTTCACCCACGGGAAAGTTTCAGCTCGCATGTATAATTTCGGTTGTAGTTGTCGTCCACACATTCGCATCCGGGTGGACAGTCACCAAGTACCTGTGGGTCACACGGCTAGAAAGATAGAGTAAATAAATGAAATTAGAAATGTAATTGAGTGTACAATGGTGCATTGCTCAGGTTCGTGTCTAACTATGCTGTCTCGTGGTTATTATTTCCAATACACGTGCCACAGGACTGAGATTATCTGTAAAAATTATGGCACAGCAATGTTTCCGACAAGCATCATCAGCGTTGATATGAACCTGAATATTTTTTTAGATTATCTTAGGGACGTGAGAGCAGCTCGTACTTGCCATATTCGCTAGTCCTCGAAAGTCTTTACGCAGCCATGCATAGATGTTTCAGACAGTATTCTTTTGACCTCAATTTGTTTTTGTAGAGTATATAAAAGTAGTGCACGACTTTTCCTTATTAACATTTTTTGAAGGTTCGGAACCAATGGGTTCAATTCAGTTTCTGTGGAAATGTTTTAATGTGTGGTTGGCACACTCCAAAATTAAACACAAACTTGTTAAAAAGCTTGTTCGCTCAATAGGAATCATATATATATATATATATATATATATATATATATATATATATATATATATATATATATATATATATATATATTGTAAAGGGGGTTTATTGAAGGACTGAGCAAGCGGGTGGCAGCTCTAAAGCAACGCAGGCGGACCTAGATGACGGTGCTTGATCGCCGATCTCGTGCCTTTTTCTTGTGTTGATGATAGCTGACCTGATGGTATCAACGTTTTTCTTATTCACTACAATTACCCCCGGCGAAAAAGTTGAAGCCACCCTGGCGATCTAACACGTGGGGACAAGCGGGTCAAAGTAGGGCTTGAGACGGTTTACGTGAACGATATCACGTCCACGCCGACGACGGTCGCTCGGTGGCGTGAGGGGTTCAATACGTAGTTCACGGGTGAAGTACGCTCGACCACGCGGTAGGGACCATGATAATTGGACAGTAGCTTGGGTGATACACCAGGGGCGCAGGGCGGTACATGAAGCCATACAAGTGCTCCAGGAACGAACGTTGGTGCAGAACGATGGTCGTCGTCACGGATCTCTTTCTGGCGCTGTTGGTCGGATGTAGTAAGCCGCTTGGCTAGCTTGCGGCACTCTTTTGCGTAACGAGCGGCTTCCGAGACAGGCTTGCATTCGGAGGGATCTGGCGAGTATGGCAGTAAAGTGTCGATGGGGTGCGATGGTTGGCGACCGTACAAGAGAAAAAATGGGGAAAACCCGGTAGTGACTTGGGTAGCGGTGTTATACGCGTGTCACAAATGGGAGAACGAGGTCCCAGTTTGTTTGATCAGAAGCGACATGCGTAGCGAGCATGTCCCCCAGAGTACGATTAAACCGCTCAGTCAAGCCGTTCGTCTGTGGGTGGTAGGCTGTACTCTTCCGGTGAACCATATGGCACTGTTGAAGAAGTGCTTGTATTACATCGGAGAGGAAAACACGCCCTCGGTCACTGAGGAGTTCTCGAGGAGGACCATGACGAAACACGAAACGATTGAGTATGAAAGTTGCGACGTCTTGTGCTGCAGCTGTGGGGAGAGCAGCAGTTTCAGCGTACCGTGTTAGATGATCCACTGCCACGATAGCCCATCGGTTGCCTGCCGTTGTTAATGGTAGTGGTCCGTAGAGGTCAATTCCTACACGGTCGAATGGGCGGTCTGGGCATGGAAGTGGCTGCAATGAACCTGTTGCAGGATGTGGCGGGCTTTTCCGCCGCTGACATTCGTGGCAGCGGCGAATGAACTGGCGGACGAAGGTAAACATTCCGCGCCAGTAATACCTTTTTCGTAGGTGCTCGTAGGTCTTGAAAACACCGGCGTGAGCACATTGCGGGTCGGAATGAAACGACGCGCAGATGGTAGAGCGCAGCGTTCGGGGAATGACTAATAGCCATTTCCTACCATCTGCTGAATAGTTGCGCCGGTACAAAAGGCCATCCCGAATACTGAAGTGTGGAGCCTGGCGCCGCGGGGCTCGAGTGGTTGGAAGTGTAGTGCCTCGGATAACGCGTTAAGAAGCGAACCAATCCATGGGTCGTTGCGTTGTGCAGAAGAGATGGTGTCCTCATCAAGAGCTGACAACGTGTTGTCCGAGGATACAGATGCAATGTCCGGGGATAGGGGAGATCGTGACAGTGCATCAGCATCGGTATGCTTGTGGCCGGAACGATATACAACGCGAATGTCATATTCTTGAAGCCGAAGAGCCCAACGGGCAAGATGACCCGATGGGTCCTTAAACGAAGATAACCAGCATAATGCGTGGTGGTCCGTTACTACATCAAAAGCACGGCCATAAAGGTATGGGAGGAACTTGACGAGCGCCCAAACGATCGCCAAGCATTCCTTCTCGGTGACGCTGTAGTTTGATTCAGCCTTGGTGAGAGTTCTGCTGGCGTAGGCGACGACATACTCGGTGAACCCAGGCTTGCGTTGCGCGAGAACCGCACCGAGGCCGACACCTCTGGCGTCGGTGTGGACCTCAGTTGCTGCCGTAGGATCGTAGTGACGCAGTATTGGTGGCGAAGTGAGGAGACGACGAAGGGTACAGAAGGCTTGGTCACACTCAGAAGACCATGATGAAATATCAGTGGTGCTGCCTATAAGTTCGGTCAAAGGCGCAATGATAGAGGCGAAGTTGCGCACGAACCGGCGAAAGTAGGAGCATAACCCCACGAAGCTCCGTAACTGCTTCATAGTCGTTGGTTTGGGGAAGTCGGCGACAGCACGTAACTTAGCCGGGTCTGGAAGTATACCGTCCTTTGATACGACGTGCCCGAGAATCGTAAGTTGCTGAGCAGCGAAGTGACACTTCTTGAGGTTGAGTTGGAGCTGGGCCTTCTTCAGGCACGTGAGGACGTGTTTGAGGCGCTCGAGATGTGTTCCAAAGTCTGGCGCAAAGACGACTATATCATCGAGATAGCAGAGATAGATTTGCCATTTCAAACCCCGAAGAACTGAGTCCATCATGTGCTCGAAGGTGGCAGGCGCATTGCAGAGACCGAAGGGCATGACATTAAACTCATACAGACCGTCCAGTGTCACGAAGGCTGTTTTTGGTCGATCGGCATCTGCAAGGGGGACCTGCCCGTACCCTGAGCGCAAATCTAATGATGAAAAAAAGTCGGCACCTTGTAAAGTATCAAGGGTTCGTCAATCCTGGGTAAAGGATACACGTCTCTTCGAGTGATCTTATTGTCACGCAGCAAAGGATGACGCAGGTGGCTATAAGGAAAACAAGTTTATTGGAGTGAACTTGTGCTCCCCTAACAACTGAAAGAATACACAGGTGGCGAAGCAGCGGTCGGCAAAACGACGTGCACGCTAGTGAGCGTCGGTGATCGAATGTCGCGGCATCGGCTGTGCAGGAATTTATATCCCTCGGCGCGAGGGTTTCTCAAATAGTCGAATTGTATCGAGAACGCTGTGATAGCGTTTGTTCGAAACGCTGTTTGTTCGGAACGCTCGAAGCGTTGTTCGATAGCGTTTGTTCGAAACGCTGTGATAGCGTTTGTTAGAAACGCTGTGAAAACAGTGATAGCACAGGCCGGCGCAGCCAGGCCGAAAAAACAAAACACAAATAAACAAACCCAATGCATGGTTCGCGGCATTACCCCCCCTCTAAGTGTGCATCGACCCGATGCTGACATAAGGTCAGTCCAAACAAATTAAAATAAAAGTTTGTCATCGTCCGTAGAAAGGTATTAGGTGAACCACATGGACGACTTCGGGCCACGTGCGTCGTCGTGATGTACGGGAGTCACCATCGGGGATCACTTCGTACGTTAGTTCGCCAACACGTCGTAGAATCCGGTAGGGTCCGAAATAGCGTCGTAGAAGTTTCTCACTGAGTCCACGTCGTCGAATGGGAGTCCAAACCCACACACGATCTCCAGGATGGTACTCGGCGTCTCGGCGTCGGAGATTGTAGCGTCCGGCATCCACCAGTTGCTGGTCCGTTATACGAACTCGAGCGAGCTGGCGGGCCTCCTCCGCACGTTGGAGGTATCCTTGGACGTCGGTGTTGAGGTCGTCGTCTTCTACGTGCGGAAGCATGGCGTCGAGCATCGTAGTCGGCCGTCTTCCGTAGACGAGCTCGAACGGTGTCATCTGCGTGGTTTCTTGGGTAGCCGTGTTGTACGCAAACGTGACATACGGGAGGACTTCGTCCCACGTCTTATGTTCAACGTCGACGTACATAGACAGCATATCCGCGATTGTCTTATTCAGCCGTTCCATTAGTCCGTTCGTTTGGGGGTGGTACGCAGTCGTTCTTCGGTGATCCGTGTTGCTGTAGCGTAAGATTCCTTGCATGAGCTCCAGTGAAGGTCGTTCCGCGGTCCGTGATTAGGACCTCAGGGGCTCCATGTCGCAGCGCAACTTGGTTAATAAAGAACTTTGCAACTTCTTGTGCAGTTCCCCTCGGAAGAGCGGTGGTCTCTGCGTAGCGCGTCATGTAGTCTGTCGCTACGCCAATCCATTTGTTCGCGGATCGGGATGTAGGGAACGGGCCCAGAAGGTCCATTCCGATCTGTTGGAAGGGCCTCGTTGGGACGGCGATCGGTTGCAGAAGTCCGGCGGGTCTCGTCAGTGGTGTTTTTCGTCGCTGGCAGTCACGGCAGCTCCGGACGTAGTGGGTGACATCGGATTTAAGGTGGGGCCAGAAGTATTTCGCCTTGATTTCTGTAATCGTGCGAGCTGTTCCGAGATGTCCGGAAGACGGGTCGTCGTGGCACGCTTCCAAAATTTCGTCACGAAAGTCTGCGGGGATGACAAGTAGATAATTCGTTCTCGTCCCGTGGTTGAAATTCTTCTTCACTAGGATGGAGTTTTTGAGGCTGAACGCTGGTAAGTTGCGCTTGAACGCCCTAGGCACGGCGACGTTGCGTCCTTCGAGGTAGTCGATCATGGCGCGGAGGTCAGGGTCGGCACGCTGCTGGGCGGCTAGGTCGCTCTCTGTCACGACTCCGAAGAACGCGCTGTCTTCATCGGAGTCCTGTGGTGGTGGGTCGACGGGGGCGCGGGACAGGCAGTCGGCGTCGGAGTGTTTCCTGCCAGATTTGTAGAATATTGTAACGTCGAACTCTTGCAGGCGCAAGCTCCACCACCCAAGACGGCTAGAGGGGTCCTTCAAATTGGCGAGCCAACACAGCGCATGATGGTCTGTCACAACCTTAAACGGTCTACCATAGACGTATGGGCGAAATTTCGAAATGGCCCTTATGATAGCCAGGCACTCTTTCTCGGAGGCAGAGTAGTTTCTCTCCTCCTTCGACAGACCACGGCTTGCATAGGCGATTACCTTTTCGTAACCGCTTTGCTTTTGGACGAGGACGGCACCCAAACCGATATCACTGGCGTCCGTGTGCATTTCCGTTTCGGCGTTTTCGTCGAAATGAGCGAGCACGGGCGGGTTTCGCAGGCGTTGTTGCAGCTCGCAGAATGCCTTTTCTTGGTCGTTTTCCCAGCTGAAAGGGGTGCTTTCTTTTGTCAGGCGCGTGAGTGGCTCTGCAATGCGTGCGAAGTTTGCGACGAAGCGCCGGTAGTATGCGCACAGTCCGAGAAACCTTCGCACACCCTTCTTATCTTTCGGCCTTGGGAAGTTCGCAATGGCTGATGTTTTTGCCGGGTCAGGTATACGACTCCCGCGGCGTTCACGACGTGACCCAAGAACTTGAGTTCCTCGTACGCGAAACGGCACTTTTCAGGCTTCAGCGTTAACCCCGACGTACGAATGGCCTCGAGTACAGATTCCAACCTTGTGAGGTGTTCGTCGAAAGTCCGGGCGAATACGACAACGTCGTCGAGGTATACGAGGCAAGTGTGCCACTTCAGGCCTGCGAGCACAGTGTCCAGGACTCTCTGAAACGTTGCGGGCGCCGTGCACAGCCCAAACGGCATCACCTTGAACTCGTATAGACCATCCGGGGATATAAATGCAGTCTTCTCTCGGTCTCTCTCGTCCTCTTCAATTTGCCAGTAGCCGGTCTTCAGATCCATGGATGAGAAGTACTTGGCGTGGCAGAGGTGGTCGAGGGCGTCGTCGATTCGTGGCAGGGGGTACACGTCCTTTTTGGTGATTTTGTTTAGTTTCCAGTAGTCAACACAGAATCGTAAAGTGCCATCTTTTTTCTTCACGAGTACAACCGGCGCAGCCCACGGACTTTTCAATGGCTGTATTATGTCGTCGCTGAGCATGTCATCTACTTGAGTCCGGATGGCTTCGCGCTCGTGTGAAGAAACGCGGTACGGTGACTGTATGGTAGGTCGGGCTCCATCTTCGGTTATTATCCGGTGCTTCGCCAAAGGTGTCCGACGTAACTTCGAGTTCGAGGAAAAACACTCGCTGTAGCAACGGAGCAACTCCAGTAATTTGTCCCGATTTTCTTACGACAGCGCCGGGTTCACGTCGAAAGGATGTGGCAGCCTGGAAGCATCTGCGCGTGCGCGTTCAAAGGTGGCGACCGCGATCACTTGACTCGGTTCTTGCGTTTCTTCGAGGAACGCAATTGCTGCGCCCTTGTTTAGATGCTGGTACTCCTCGGTGAAATTGGTGACCAAAACGTGGGATCTGCGTTGCTTAAACCACGCAATGCCTCTTGCGACAGACACACCGCGGTTTAGAAGCAACCTTTCGTCAGTCTCCACGATAGCGTCGACGTCAGGAGTAGCACCTTCACAATAGACGGCGATCATCAAGCTTGCGCGGGGTGGCAGGGTGACGTGATCGTCGGCGATCCTTACAGCAGCACGGTGTCCGAGGTTCGGCTGCGGCGTCGTGGAGTGATCGGAAGAAAACGTTATCGACCTGGTCTGCAGATCAATTATTGCGCCATTGTCCGTCACAAAGTCCATTCCGAGAATTACGTCGCGGGAGCAGTTAGGCAAAAATGACGAACTCCGCAGGGTACGTAGTGCCGTCTATGGTGATGCGCGATGTGCACATTCCACTTGGGGTCACGGGGTGGCCTCCTGCTGTGCGTATGTGCGGACCGTCCCATCTGGTCGTAACTTTCTTTAGCTTGGACGCGAATGACCCGCTCATGACCGAGTAGTCGGCTCCCGTGTCGATAAGGGCGACTACGTCAAGGCCGTCGATGCACAATTGGACGTCGGATGCCGCTTTCCTCGAATTTCAGCTGCGTCGGGGCGTCGTATCGCGGCTTGCGCGTGTTGATGATCGGGCACTATGCGTCGTCATCGTCGTCTTCTCAGCGGCAGGCTTCGTCATTTCGGGTACGCGTCGCGCAGCGTAGCTGTCGTCGTTTTCGGGGGTCTCGTCAGGGTGTCGTCGGGTTGTCGGGATGAGGGCATGTCGTGAATCACTGTCTTGCGTCGTTGGAGGGCTTTCATTTTTTCGTCGTTGTGCAACTTCACCTCCAGAAGTTGCTGCTTTTAGTTTCCCCCTCATGGGCTGGGGGACCTTCCACGGGCCAAGTCAGCATTGCTGCGACGGTTGGGGGATTGGTACGGGTAGGGCGACGGCGAACGGTTGAAACGGGATGGTCCACGGCTGGTGTTCGACAGGTATTCTTCGATCTCAAATGGGCGCTGGCCGGCTCGCGGGCGGGGTGCGTCGACGGAGAACCCACGCAAACCCAGCCTCTTGTACGGGCAGCGGCGGTAGACGTGGTCGGCCTCTCCGCAGTGGTAGCACAGCGGACGATTACCTGGCGTTCGCCACACCTCGGTCTTCCTGGGCACCTGGTTTCGGTTTACAAGGGGTCGGGCGGGCGACATTGGGTGGCGGTGCGGCGGGGCCCCTTGATAACAGGTTGGGACGGGTCGGGGTCGATGAGCAGCAGCGGAGTAGGTCATCGCTTGTGGTTCGTAAGATGCTTCCGACAGCGTAGAATTCCCCAGTGCTTGCTGAACCTCCTCGCGGACGACGTCAGTGAGGGAGGCGACTTGGGGCTGCGGCGTTGCTGGGAACAATTTCCTCAGTTCCTCGCGAACGACGGCGCGGATGGTCTCCCGCAAGTCTTCCGTCACCAATCCAGGGGCGTTTACTGGGTTCACCGAAAGAGTGTTGAGTGGTCTATCGTATTGCCGTGAACGCATATCCAAGGTCCTCTCGATCATCGAAGCCTCGGTGACGAACTCAGCGACGGTCTTAGGGGGGTTGCGGATGAGTCCAGCGAATAGCTCTTAACTCCCCGCATCAGAAAGCGCACCTTCTTCTCTTCTGTCATTTCGGGGTCAGCTCTCCGGAACAGCATCTTCATCTCCTCAGCGAACAGTACAACACCTTCGTTGGGGTGTTGCATTCGCGTCTCCAACAAAAGGTCGGCTCGTTCTTTCCGCACAACCGTAGCGAATGTTTTGAGGAATTCGCTCTTAAAGACAGTCCAGTCGGTTAGGGAGCCTTCATGGTTCTCAAACCACGTTCTAGCTGCATCCTCCAAATAGAAGAAGACATGACGAAACGTTTCTTCGTCATCCCACCTGTTAAAGATGCGGACGCGCTCCAGCTTCTCCAGCCACTCTTCCGGGTCTTCACCAGGAGATCCTCGGAATGATGGGGGCTCACGAGGTTGTTGCAGAACGACGGGAGGGTTGGTAGCGCTGGTCATGGTGCCTGCGTTTATCATCGTCGTTTTTACGTCTTCTTTCCTCCTTTTATCCGGGAGCAGTCCAAACTCTGGCTGAAGGCCTTGCTGTCGGCGGCTCACACGAGTTGGGCGTGCTTGTCGCGTTGGGCTTGCCTGTCGGCTTGGCAATGGCTTAGGGTTCATGTACCCCGCACCTCCACCAGATGTCACGCAGCAAAGGACGACGCAGTTGTCTATAAGGAAAATAAGTTTATTGGAGCGAACTTGTGCTCCCCTAACAACTGAAAGAATACACAGGTGGCGAAGCAGCGGTCGGCAAAACGACGTGCACGCTAGTGAGCGTCGGCGATCGAATGTCGCGGCATCGGCTGTGCGGGAATTTATATCCCTCGGCGCGAGGGTTTCTCGAATAGTCCAATTGTATCGAAAACGCTGTGATAGCGTTTGTTCGAAACGCTGTTTGTTCGGAACGCTCGAAGCGTTGTTCGATAGCGTTTGTTCGAAACGCTGTGATAGCGTTTGTTCGAAACGCTGTGAAAACAGTGATAGCACAGGCCGTCGCAGCTAGGCCGAAAAAACAAAACACAAATAAACAAACCCAATGCATGGTTCGCGGCATTATTTAGGCGCTGGTCATCCACGCAGAAGCGAACGGAACCATCCTTTTTTTAACGAGCACTACAGGTGAGGCCCATGGACTTTGTGAAGGTTGAATGACGCCACGTTGCAGCATATCGTTCACCTATTCGGTAATAACTTGGCGTTTTGCCGCAGAAACACGATATGGTCGCTGTCGTAGTGGCGCATGGGAGCCGGTATCGATGTAATGTAGAGTAGTAGAAGTGCGGCCAAGTGAAGGTTGAACAACATCGAAAGATTCGCGGTACTGGTACAGCAGTTGGAGGAGTTCAGATCGTTCAGATGGTGACAGTCCGTCTGCGATCGCCGAATCGAACACTTTCGAAGCCTGTAGATCAGAGTGGTTAAGAGCACTAACGGTGGCGAGGTCACTTTGGGATGATTCTTGCGGCACGGTAAAAATTTGTCCCTGATCAATGGGCTGTACGCATCCAAGAGACTCGCCTTTAAACAGTTTGATGATATGCGGAAAGGGATTGGTAAGGCAAAGAGCACTGGCTCCATTAGAGATTGAGAAGGCTGAATAAGGGAGCAGAAGTGGCTTCCGACTTAGAAAGAGGCTTAATGGCTCGAAAAATGCTACTTCATCACGCATGCCGTCGGAGACCACAGTAAGCAAAACGGCTGTTGTCGGTGGAATGTCAGTGTCCTCTTTGACAACTAGCTTGTGCGCGGCTTGATTAGTGTGGTCGTAGGGCTGGTCGAAGAACGGAAACTGTTCAAGTTCGGAACGGGCACAATCTATAACGGCACAATTACGGAATAGGAAATCCCAGCTAAGTATGATGTCATGAGAGCACGAGGAAAGGACGATAAACTCAACAATGTAGTGGTCCTCCGCAATTGTGAGTCGGGCAGTGCAGGCGGCTATAGGTCGAACAGGTTCTCCATTTGCTGCACGTAAGGATATCATATCAAGCGGCGTGGTCACCTTTCGGAGCTTGCGGCAAAGCTTGGCGTCTATAACAGACACAGCGGCACCGGTATCCACAAGAGCGTATGCATGGGCGCCGTCTACAAAAACTTCGACGATATTTGACGGCAAGGTGCGAGAACTTGAACATTTCGATAGCGCAGTTCTTGCCCCTTGAACTGCGATGGCTAGTTTTCCTCATTTTGAGGGGCTGGTCGTGGACGCATGGGTGACAACGAGCGTCGATTGGGTGAAGGTGAGCGACGAGACGAAGTTGCCGGATAGTCACGGGAAAACGTGTTTGACTGACGATCCGAACTTTCATAACCAAAAGGGGGTCGGTCCATGTAGTTGCTTCGTGGTCGGACGTCTGTATAGGCGGGCACGCGACGACGGCAGTATCGGGAGATATGGCCAGGGCTGCCACACGCAAAACAGATCGGCCGGTTATCGCGCGTTCGCCAGGCATTTGCAGCAAGGGGCGCCGCCCACGCGGCATACGGCTGAGTCGAAGCTGTGGTAGCGAGGGGAGGAGCCCATGCGACGGAAGACTGAGTAGGAGCGGTGACATGCGGCAGTCCATTGAACAGCGAGGGCTGGTGTGGCTGCTGCCTTTTTACTGCGTCAGCATAAGTAAGAGGCGCGGCGACAACTTGCTGCTGAAAGGTCACTGGCATAGCCTCGGCAATCTGGTCCTGAAGTGCATGTCGGAGCATGGGAGCTAACAATGTCGGTGGTTGCTCTTGCTGCTGCTGCGGGAGCTCTTGGCGCTGACAAAACGGCAGGAGGAAAAGCTGATGTGCGACCTCCTCACGCACAAAGTCTTTCATTTGTGCTAGAAGGCGGGAGTGGTCAGGTATGACGTCCAGTGCAGCGAGTGGTTGGTTAGGCTGAAATGGATGACGGGTGAGAGCTCGTTGCCGTCGCAATTCTTCTGGCACAGAGTCACCACTTCAGACACCGTGACAAGAGACTTCGCAAGGAGCATTTGAAACACGTCGTCATAAACACCTTTCATAATGTGCTGGATCTTGGCACTTTCGCTCATTGCGGCATCGACGCGCTTGCAGAGATCGAGTATATCTTCGATATAGGCGGTAAACGTTTCGCCAGGTTCTTGTGCCCGTGAGCGCAGGCATTGTTCGGCGCGCAACTTCCGCACGGCAGGGTGACCGAAAACCGAGGATATTGCCTGCTTGAAAGTGGCCCAGTTCTCGAACTCAGATTCGTGGTTTGTGTACCACAGTTTCGCCACATTAGCCAAGTAAAAGTTGACGGTGCTCAACTTAGCAGCGTCATCCCACCTGTTTGGTCCACTGACTTTTTTGTAGGACGACAGCCAGTCCTCGACGTCCTGGTCGTCGGCGCCCGAAAAGATCGGGGGGTCTCGCTGGTGAACCGGGCCGGGGCAAGTAGCGGCCGCGAGAGGTGCTGTCTGTTGGGCAGCGTCAACTTGCATGGTCGACGGCAGCGTGCGGGATCGGAGTTCCAGGGTGTAGGTGATGTAGTTGCCCAGCACGATCCACCAAATGTAAAGGGGGTTTATTGAAGGACTGAGCAAGCGGGTGGAAGCTCTAAAGCAACACAGGCGGACCCAGATGACGGTGCTTGATAGGCGATCTCGTGCCTTTTTCTTGTGTTGATGGTAGCTGACCTAATGGTATCAACGTCTTTCTTATTCACTACAATATATATATATATATATATATATATATATATATATATATATATATATATATATTGTGAGCTATATTTATGCGTCCCATCTTTTCATCTGTACATACTCATCATCACCAGTCAAGTTTAGGTTGGGGGCATATACTCGAGTCAATAAATGAGAGTCTTGAGTGTACTCGACGCTTACGTAACAGCGCTAAGGTTCCGAAATGCTTGCCTGCAATGGGGAAAAGGTAATTTGGATAAATTCAAAGATTTTGAGCATTTGAGCTATTGCTGGAATAAACAATGGTGTGTATCTCGCCAGTTGGAGGTCACTTATACCCGGTTGCGCTGTGCAGTTCCACAACTAAATTATTACCTTAACAAAGCTCGGCTCAAGGCGTCACGGCTATGCATTTGGTGCAACGAAATTGAAACAATTGAACATTTCTTTTTATTCTGTCATCGTTATTCTTATGAGAGAAAAAGACTTTTAGTAGCCCCATCACAAAAGCTAGGAATACAAGTAAATCTACCAGTAATTTTATCACTTGGCGGAACTTCATTTGGTTACTGTCACAGGGATGTATGCTCCGCTGTGTTTGATTACTTCAACGCAACTAAAAGATTACAGTGCTAGTGAACCCCTACCTTTTCAGATCTTTAGTTTATAATTTGTAGTTATGTCTTTCAAAAACAAAAGATGGTTTGACCGCTTGCTCAGCAAACATTTTTTTTGTTTTTTGGTAGTATTATTTTAAGCCACTTTTTTAGATTGGCTTCATCTTCAATTTAGTTTCATTTCTGTATCCTGCCGCCCGGTTCTTGGCCCATCCCTCTTCGTGGGTAAGCGCTATCCATCAGAGGTCATCAGCATCAGCATCAGTATCAGTACTCGACGCCATCTTACAAGTGGTGGAGAGTGCTGCCCGGTTCCTGCGTCCTCTCGCGTTCTCGGACACCCCAGCGTCTTCTAGAACACATTTCTGGAGCTCCGTTCAGGCCGCCTCTTAAACGACCTGGGTCCGGTAATGTCGCAAGCCGCCCAGTCCAGCGTGCCAGCTTCACCACCGCTCCCACCACCAAGAAACCCTTCTCACCTGGTCACCAGCCCTCAAAAGGATCCCCCGCTGTTCGCAGCGCTTCCGGGTGAAAACGTTGAAGACTGGCTCGAGGAGTATGACCGCGTGAGTGTGATCAACAACTGGGATGAGCCTGAGAAACTCACCCACGTTGCATTCTACTTGAGCGGCGTCGCAAAAACGTGGTTTTTCAACCATGCTACAGATTTTCCGACATGGCCCGCCTTTACACGTCAGCTCCGCCAGATTTTCGCCAATCCGTCACTGCGCTCAGGTATAGCCCAAAAGAGGCTTGGTGCACGTGTACAACGCCCTGGCGAGTCTTACACTTCTTACATTGAAGATGTTCTCGCCCTTTGCCGCCGCATCGACAACCATATGGCGGAAAACGACCGTGTGCGCCACCTGCTAAAAGGAATTGCAACTGTCGCTTTTAATGCGCTTGTGGTGCAAAATCCCCAAACCGTAGCTGACGTTGTCGCTACCTGTCAGCGCCTTGGGGAGCTTCAGACCACTCGGGTACAACCTGATGCGTCCGATCTGAGCTCAAGTCATGATACAACAGAGCTGTGTGCATTGATCCGCTCTATCATCCGCGAGGAACTTCATGCACAGGCTTCACCTCGCCACCCCGATATCCGAACGACGCCACCCGCTACTAGTTTACGCGACGTCGTGAGGGAGGAATTCGCCTTGATGACTGGTACACCAGCTCCGAGTTCACATCCCATGCCCAGTTATGCTCACGTTGCTGCAACGACACCTACGTCCCACCAAAGCCTGGCCTCGATGACTGTCACACCTGTCCCGAGCTCATATCCTGTGGCCATGCCAACGTATGCTCAGGTTGCTGCTAGGACACCTGCACCCCAGCAAAGCCCAATGCAGCTACCAGCGCCCGAAGTGCATGGTTCGCTCAACTCACTCGCACCGCAACCATCTTCCCAGCCTTACAACGCCTGGCGCAGTTCGCGGCCGACTTGCTTCTATTGCGGCATCCGTGGTCATATTTTAAGGTATTGCCGACGCCGTCAGCAAGAAGAACGACGAAGCTACAATAACCTTGAACGGGATGACTTCTACGCCACTGGACCACCCTATCGTCGGCTGTATCCGAACAGCACACGTCGGTCGCCGTCTCCGCAGAACTTTGACCCAGTTGGCAGTTCCCGGTTCTCACGTCGTCGCTCACCTTCACCGCCTCGGCATTCCTCTTCTCCTCTCCGACCTTCTACTTCAATTCCCGACCGCCAACTGGAAAACTAAACAGTGCAGCTTCGGGAGGGAAAGCTGCATCTTTTGAGCTGCGTCAAACTCCTCCGGACCGCCCATCGAATGTTTTATTGGTGTATGTTGAAGGTAAACAGACAAAAGCACTGGTGGACACAGGCGCACCACTTTCCGTAATTCGTGCAGACTTTTGTGCCCGCTTGAAAAAAGTTAAGACGCCCTACGATGGTTCTCCCCTTCTTTGCGCAGATGGAGTCTCTATTCAGCCTTCAAGTGTTTGCACAGTCCGCGTTTTCATAGATGGCATCCTTCACCACATTCAGTTTCTCGTACTTCTTTTGTGCACTCACACAGTAATTTTAGGATGGGACTTCCTTTCTTCGGCATCAGCTTTCATATCGTGTCGTCAGCGAGTCATTAAAATGTCAGCTACTGAGAGTTCATCTGATGTCGATCCATACAGCTTCTGTTTCGTTGCTGCCACTGATTGTTTCATTTCCCCAGGAGATGAACAACTTCTAACGATCGCTTCGGATACTATAGTTAACGGTGACGTGTTCATAGCTCCATCAGTTCACTCCAAACCTGCGGGGCTTACCATAACACCCGGCCTTGTGCGGTTTAACGACGGTAAACCATTGGTCACCGCCTCGAATCTAACTTCTTCGCCAGTGATGCTGCCCCAGGGCACTGCTGTGAGCTGCTTCGCTGACAGTGAGCCTTTTTCGCTAGTTCCCCTTCACGCAGAATCACCGCCTTTGTCTGCTACTACTGATATCAAGGCTACCACTGTTACCTTAAATGACACCATAAGCCCGCACCTCACTGCCGAGCAAAAGAGAGACCTCTTAGACCTTCTCCAAAAGCACAGCCTTTCGTTTGATGTACATTGCAAACTTCTGGGCCGCACATCCGTTGCAGAGCACAGCATCGAAACCGAAGGCAGCTCCATTGTACGCTGCCGCCAATACCGTCTCTCTTCGGCGGAACGGCAAATCATTGAGGAAAATGTCACTGACATGCTCAAACGGGATATTATTCGACCTTCATCCAGCTCCTGGTCGTCTCCTGTGGTGTTGGTCCGGAAAAAGGATGGCTTTGTCCGCTTTTGTGTTCATTACAGAGCGCTCAATAAGATCACGAAAAACAGACGTATATCCGTTGCCACGCATAGATGATGCCCTGGACTCCCTACAAGGCGCAGAATATTTCTCCAGCCTCGACCTCCAATGCGGGTATTGGCAAATACCTATGCGCGAAGCAGACAAAGAGAAAACAGCGTTTGCGACGCCTGACGGGCTTTACGAATTTAACGTCATGCCTTTTGGCTTATGCAACGCTCCAGCAACATTCGAGCGCATGATAGATACTGTCTTACGTGGTCTCAAATGGAAAACCTGTTTATGTTATTTAGACGACATCGCCATTTATTCTTCTACTTTTCCTCAGCACCTTAAGCGTTTGGACGAACTTCTAACGTACATTTCGAACGCTGGCCTAATGCTCGATACAAAAAATTGCCCGCAGCTTCCCTCGGGGGAACACTGAGGAGGATGCGGAGCATATAATTGGTTAACGGGGTGTTAAAGTGCGACTTACTTGGGTCGATGGCTAAATTGGTTAACGTGGTTGTGAAATGGGGTGTTAAATTGCGACTTACTTGGGTCGATGGCTAAATTGGTTAACGTGGTTGTAGGAGGGGGTGTTAAATGAGTGAACACGTACACACGTATGCGAAAGGGCGGCGCTGGTCGAAGGGACATCGATCATTGTGTTTGTGGATTCGTTGGAATTCATTTCACCGCGACCTTGGACGTTGACGCGCCGTACAAACCAACCGACGAGCGGCAACTGAGCGAGCGAGCGCCGACCTTGAGTATATATACAGCGCGACGGCGCATGCACTGTCAGGAGTTGAATGTTCTCGAAGCGCGACGGCGCATGCGCGTCCACTGGAGAATCAGGAGAATTGTAGAATGTTCTCGAAGGGGAGAAGCGCGCGCGGCACAGATGGTGGGTGACGGTGCATGCGCGCGTCAGCTGTCGAATGTTCGAGAAGGGGGAGAAGCGCAACGGCGCATGCGCGCGCGTCAGCTGCCGATGTTCTCGAAGCGCGACGGCGCATGCGCGCGCGTCAGCTGCCGATGTTCTCGAAGCGTGACGGCGCATGCGCGCTACATTATACAGCTAGCGAATGTTCGTGAAGAGGAGAAGCGCACGCGGTGTGTAGAGGAGGAAGGGTGCACAGATGGTGGAGGAGTGAAGCGCGCGCGGTGTGTAGAGGAGGAAGGGATGCACAGATGGTGGAAGAAGGAGGAGGAAGCTTGCGGACGGCGCCGCACTACAAGCCTCGAGTATTAGATGCTCCGCATCTAAAAAAGTGCCACTTCGCCAGCACAAGCATCAAAGCATTGGGTCACCTTGTCAGCAAAGACGGCGTTCGACCCGACCCCGACAAGGTTGCTGCCGTAATTAGTTTTCCACGTCCGCGCAATCAAAAACAATTGCGAAGTTTCGTGGGCCTGGCTGTTCAAGCTAGAGACGGCTGTTCGGCTGTTAACGGCTGTTCAAGCTAGAGAACAATGTCCTGCAGCACTATACTTACAATGCGGATGGGTATCGGTGGGTGCCAGTACTTCCCCGTTCGCTGCGAAAACAAGTTCTCGAAGCATTGCACAATGACCCATCAGCTGGACACTTAGGATTTCAAAAGACCTACAACCGCGTTAGGAGCCGTTTATTCTGGCCTGGTCTTTCTACCTTTGTGGCTAACTATGTCGCTTCTTGCGCACTTTGTCAACGCCGGAAACGACCAACTTCAGCTCCTGCTGGCTTATTACAACCCATTCCATGCCCCGACACACCTTTTGTCGTTGTCGGAATAGACCTCGTCGGGCCACTTCCCGTAACGCCAGCGGGCCACCGCTGGATCGTCACAGCCGTCGACCACCTCACACGATACGCGGAGACCGCTCCTCTACGTACTAGCTCTGCCTCAGACGTTGCCGCCTTCTCTTTAGAAGCCATTGTGTTGCGTCATGGTGCACCTCGCGCGTTGTTGAGTGACCGAGGCAAGGCCTTGTTCCTGTCGACAATTCTCGACGAAATCCTAAAAGCTTGTGGCACAGTTCATAAGACCACATCCGCTTACCACCCGCAGACAAATGGGCTGACAGAGTAATTCCACCAGACTCTAATCGACATGATATTCATGTACATCGGACCGAACCACAATAATTGGGACAAAATTTTGCCGTTTGTAAGATTTGCACACAACACCGCCGTTCAACGAACCACCAGGTATTCACCTTTCTTGCTCGTCTATGGCCATGCGCCGACATTCACCAGTGATGCCTCTTTCTTCAATATAATGACAAAAACGTCCACGACTACACCAGAACATTTCGTCTCCAGGCTTGCTAAGGCACGGCAACGTGCTCAACTCAACACGGAGGCCACTCAACAAGACCGCAAGCAACGCTATGACAGCTTTCGTCGAGACATCACCTTCCGTCCTGGAGATGAAGTACTACTTTGGACGCCTGTTCGCACACCCGAATTGTGTGAAAAGTTTCAGTCACGCTTTCTAGGACCTTACGTTGTCTGTGAACGAACATCTCCTGTCAATTACCTTGTCACTCCCATCGAGGGTTTCTCGGACCGTCGTTACCGTGCCTCTGAGATAGTCCACGTTTCACGTCTTAAACCTTTTATGCGCCGTACCTTTCCCGCCTAAGTCTCGGCCGGGCCGGCCGCTCAAGTGCGAGGGGAAAATAAGTGTGAGCATTATTTATGCGTCCCATCTTTTCATCTGTACATACTCATCATCACCAGTCAAGTTTAGGTTGTGGGGCACATACTCGAGTCAATAAAGGAGAGTCTTGAGTGTACTCGACGCCATCTTACAATATATATATATATATATATATATATAGTCCAGTAGATCCTCCGTGAGCGGTCACAACGTGGTTTATTTCGACGTTTCTGCCTAAAGCCTGGCCTTCATCAGGATCCTGATGAAAGCCAGACTTTAGGCCGAAACGTCGAAATAAACCACGTTGTGACCGCTCACGGAGGATCTACTGGACTACATGCAACGCTACGGCCACTCAACCACCATGCCTGCCTATATATATATATATATATATATATATATATATATATATATATATATATATATAAAGAGCAAGAAGATGGGAAGTACTGCAGTTATGGCATGGCAAATTGCAAGGTCATTTCTTTCGCAGCTCTGTTCGAGCATTAGTAAAAGAAGCCAGTGAAGAAGGAAAATACAGACTACAGACGACAGGACGATAATTGAACACACGCGCGTGCGCAACAATATTATTGACATTTCACTCAGGCTCCAAGCTTCATTAGATTAGTTTCATGAAGGTCGGACCCCGGGCGAAACATCAATAGAACTGCTTGGCACGCACGTCTGTTCAACTTTTCTGAGAAAATTGCACCAGTCCTTGAAGCCCTTTGTTCATTTCCAATCTCACTTTATATATATATATATATATATATATATATATATATATATGATTCAAAAAGAAATTTTGTGGGTCCGGTGCTAAAGGAGCACACCTACGAAAATTTGATAGTTGTTTACTCTACGTTTTGGCCGTGGCACGGCCTTCGTCAGGATTGAGTGGTTAGTCCTGACGAAAGCCATGCCACGGCCGAAACGTAGAGTAAACAGCCATCAAGTTTTCGTAGGTGTGCTCCTTTATTCTATTCCTAATTATATATATATATATATATATATATATATATATATATATATTGTGAGACGACGTCAGGTACGAAGGAGCGACCGTTTTATTGTCAACCCAGACGCGCGAGCCAGCAACCGAACAAGCAGCGAGCGGCTACGATGATGATGATCACGGTGCTTTGTATGCGCAGGTGAAAGTGAAAATGATGAGCAACACAATCAGCGCTCACACTATTTCCCCCCTACACGAAAGCGGTCTGCAAGACGTTCATTTAGTAAGTGAAAATGATGAGCAACACAATCAGCGCTCACACTATTTCCCCCCTACACGAAAGCGGTCTGCAAGACGTTCATTTAGTAAGTGTATGAGCGCCGGATGTAAGGTTTCAGGCGAGACACATGGACGATCTCGGTCCCGCGACGACGGCGATCAGAAGCCGAAGTAACCGGAGCGACGCGATAATTTACGGCCGATGTTCGTTCAAGCACGGTGTAAGGACCCAGGTATCTGTGAATGAATTTTTCACAGAGGCCGGGTGTGCGAACAGGTGTCCAGAGGAGCACTTCGTCGCCTGGGTAGAATGACACAACTCGACGTGTCGCATCACAACGAACTTTTCGCTGGGCCTGAATGGTAGAGGTGTTGGCGCGGGCGATTGTGCGGCAGTGGTTGACACGGGCAGCGAATTCTTCCGGAAGGGACGCAGATGGGACAGAAGGCGTGGACAAAAAGCTGGTGTCTAGAACAAAAGATGGTGCACGGCCATACACAAGAAAAAACGGGCTGTAACTTGTAGTGCGTTGTAGGGCAGTGTTATAGGCAAACGTGACGAAAGGTAGTATTGTGTCCCAGTTCTTGTGATCGGGTTGGACATACATAGAGATCATGTCTGACAAAGTTCTATGAAAACGCTCAGTAAGACCATTTGTTTGCGGATGATATGCCGAGGTGGTCTTATGGATTGTGTCAGAGGCCTGTAAAACTTCAGCGAGCACACGAGAAAGAAATGTCTTGCCACGGTCACTCAGGAGAACACGAGGGGCGCCGTGGCGCAGGATAATGGCACGCAGAACAAAGTCGGCTACTTCGCTGGCAGCTCCAGTAGGAAGAGCTGCCGTCTCAGCGTAGCGAGTAAGATGGTCTACGGCAGTAACAATCCAGCGGTGACCGGCGGCGGTAAGCGGAAGGGGTCCGTATAAGTCTATGCCGACGAACTCGAAGGGAGCGGATGGGCACGGGAGAGGTTGTAGAGGGCCGGCGGGAAGAGATGTCGAACGTTTTCGGTGCTGACATGATGAACAGGAAGTGACGTACCTGGAAACACTAGTGGAGAGGCCGGGCCAGAAGCAGCGAGTCTTAATGCGATCGTAGGTTTTATGAAAACCCAAGTGGCCAGCCGTCGGGTCGTCATGAAAGGCTTCTAAGACTTGGAGTCGAAGTGAGCGAGGTATGACCGGGACCCATCGGCTACCGAGAGGATGGTAAGTTTGTCGAAGTAGCGTTCCGTCATGAAGTTTGAAACGCGTGAGTTGTCGTCGCAAGCGGCTGTTGGGAGCACGAGATGAGCCGGTGAGCCGATCGATGATTGTACGGCAGTATGTGTCTGCACGTTGGAGCGAGGTGAGGTCTGCGGATTGAAGGAAGTCACCCGGTGCAGTGGGCTCGATGGGACTAAGACTGGTCATCTGCTTGGTCTCTTGGCTGGGAGGTGCTGCGCAGCAGGTAGATGCGTCATGATTTTGCAACAGCGGACAGCGTGACAAAGCGTCGGCATCTTGGTGTTTGCGACCCGACCGGTATGTGACACTGTAGTCATACTCCTGCAGTCGGAGCACCCAACGACCGAGGCGTCCTGACAAGTTTTTTAATGATGACAACCAACAGAGCGCATGATGATCCGTGACGATCGTGAAGCGGCGGCCATACAAATAGGGGCGAAATTTTTGCACGGACCATACGATAGCGAGACATTCCTGTTCAGTGATGCTGTAATTGCGTTCCGCTGGGGAGAGAGTACGGCTCGCGTAAGCCACGACTTGCTCTTGTGAAGCCTGGTCACGCTGCAGCAGGACAGCGCCGATTCCGTGCCCACTTGCGTCAGTGTGTAATATAGTAGGGGCTGTGGGATCAAAATGGCGAAGAACTGGCCCTGACGTGAGGCATCGCTTCAGGGTCTGGAAAGCAGCTTCACAGTCATCTGTCCAAAGAAATGATGCACTTGTGGTCAGGAGTTTGTGAAGAGGAGCCGCGATAGTGGCAAAATCACGGACAAAACGGCGGAAGTAAGAGGCTAAGCCGAGGAAGCTGCGAAGGTCTTTGAGCGTGGTGGGCTTAGGAAAGTGCAGCACAGCGGCCACTTTGTCGGGATCAGGTTCGATGCCAAGCTTGCTGACAACGTGGCCTAACACTTTGATGCTGCGGCTCGCAAACCGACACTTCTTGGTATTTAGCTGGAGACCGGCTTTGGCTAGACATGTGAGCACCTCGTCTAGACGTTCTAGGTGTTGCGAGAAGCTGGATGAAAAGATGACGATGTCGTCCAGGTAACAAAGACAGGTCTTCCATTTTAGGCCACGCAGCACCGTATCGATCATCCGCTCAAATGTGGCTGGGGCATTGCAGAGCCCAAAAGGCATCACATTGAATTCGAAGAGACCATCAGGAGTAGCAAACGCTGTCTTCTCTTTATCAGACTCATGCATCGGGATCTGCCAATACCCAGATCGTAGGTCGAGACTTGAGAAATATTCTGCACCCTGTAAGGTGTCAAGTGCATCGTCAATTCGAGGCATAGGATATACATCCTTGCGCGTAATTTTGTTTAGTGCCCTGTAATCAACGCAAAATCGCACTGATCCGTCCCTTTTCTTAACTAGGACAACAGGAGAAGACCAAGGGCTTGTGGAAGGCCTGATAACGTTGCGTGCGAGCATGTCATTGACTTGTTCCTCGATGACCTTGCGTTCTGAAGACGACACGCGGTAAGGGCGACGGCGGATAATACGAGAACCGTCTGTGGCGATGTGATGAGAGGTCACCGTAGTTTGACCTAAGCCGTCCGAACAAACGTCAAAACAAGTCTTGTGTTTTGTTAAAAGGGCCATTAAGTCATTAGTTTGCGTTGGAGTGAGATATGGACTCAAAGTGGCTTTAAGCGCATTAGATGAGCCTCCTGGTGGCGTACACTTAGCGACTGACGGCGGAGACGATACAGTGACGACACATACCGGTGCTATGTCGATAAGGCTGGCAACAGTGGACCCCTCTGGCAGTAGTTGTGGCTCTGTTGTCGTGTTGTAGGCGGTGATACTGGCATGACCACGCGAAAACCGCACTAGACAACATGCGATGGCGATTCCTCGGAAAATGCAGCGCTGATCGGGGACAACCACTGCGTCACCGTCAATGGTATCGCTGGATCTAATGGTGAGGATACGTTCTTGGGCCGGGGGCAGTACAAAGTCTGCAGCTGCAACAAGGTGAGGCGACGAAAAATCGTAAGCACTAGAATTTTCAGTGTCCGTAATGCGAATAACGGGCGGACCACACGAAATGACAGCGGAAGCGGCTGACAGGAAGTCCCAGCCCAATATAATCGGATGAGCACATGAAGAAAGCACAGCCAATTGTATATGGTGACGAATTCCGTCGATCAGAACACGAACAGTGCATTGTCCAATAGGGTAAATTCTATTTTCATTAGCACCACATAACACCGGACCAACATATGGAGTTTGCACTTTTCGTAGACGATGACATAGTTCGCGATCAATGACCGAAATGGCTGCTCCAGTGTCCACGAGTGCGTCAACCGAAATGCCTTCTACACAAACAGTTAGTAAATTTGCAGGGCGCGCAGGAGGAATTGGGACACTTCGACGACAGGCAGTTTCTCCTCCAAAAACTGCAGCTGCTAGTTTTCCGAGTGGCTGTCGAGGGGCATCCGGGCAGAACGTAAAGGCGAAGTAGTACGGCGGAAGGGCGATGGTGAACGACGGCGGGGTGAGCGGGAAGAACGAGGTTCACCGTGGGACAAAGGAGGCGAAGGCGAACGTCGTGACGAGGGAATGTAGGTTCCTGGAACGTAGGGGTCAGACCTCGCAGCCCGGTCACTCTCGTACGAAGAATAACCTCGTCGTTCATCTTGCTGGCGCCGACGGCAAAAGCGGGAGATATGTCCTCTTATGCCACAGTAGTAACAGACGGGGCGCGTAGGGCGCCAGGCAGGAAAGTGTGGTTGTGGTGGTGCCTTGGCTGCCATCGCGGCCAAATGGTCGTATACGACGTCCGTAGTTACAGGTGGAGTAGGTGGAGGAGGCCGTGACACGACTTCGGCATACGTAGGCACATGTAAGGGCACAGGAGGCGGGGCACGTGCGACGCTCGTCATCGACGCCAATTCGTCCTTTATAATTTCCCGCAGGTTAGGAGGGGGTGAGCGGGCAGGTGAAGTCGGTGCGCTGGCAGGAACAAGGCTGTGAAGTTCCTCTCTCACTATGGTGCGAATTAGAGCTCGCAGCTCATGCTCGCCAGTAAGACGAGTGTCATAGGAGGCGTGTGGAAGGCGCATTGAGTAAAGTGCGTCCAGGCGCTGGCAGGTGGTAATAATGTCCTGAACTGTTGTCGGGCTCTGCATGACAAGAGCATTAAAGGCGACGGAGTTGATGCCTTTCATTACTTGCCGAATACGATCGGCCTCCGGCATGTCCTTTTGGGCGCGGCGGCAGAGGGCCAGAACGTCTTCAATGTACGATGTGTACGATTCGTCAGGCCCCTGGATGCGGGTAGCGAGCTTCTGTTTAGCTACCTCAGAGCGTCCTGTAGAAGTGCCGAATATTTGACGCAGCTGCACCGTGAATGCTGACCAATCAGGAAAGTCGCGTTCGTGGTTATGATACCACGTCTTAGCAACCTCCTTCAGATAAAAGGGTACATAGCGCAGCTTATGTGCCTCATCCCAGTAATTGCAAGCACTGGTACGGTCGTAACTGTCGAGCCATTCTTCTACGTCCTCACCGCGAAGGCCAGAAAACACTGGAGGGTCTCGTTGCGAGGTACTCACGGTGTGGAGAGGCCCAGCAGGCTGAGCGGGTGGTGCGAAGAAGGCGGCAGGGGGTGGGTCGTTTTGCGCCATCACTGTTGGCAAGCACAGCCGTCGACCTGATCGGAGCTCCAGAGGTGACCGGTAGTGCACGAGGACTTGGGAATCACAGCACGCTCCACCACTTGTGAGACGACGTCAGGTACGAAGGAGCGACCGTTTTATTGTCAACCCAGACGCGCGAGCCAGCAACCGAACAAGCAGCGAGCGGCTACGATGATGATGATCACGGTGCTTTGTATGCGCAGGTGAAAGTGAAAATGATGAGCAACACAATCAGCGCTCACACTATTTCCCCCCTACACGAAAGCGGTCTGCAAGACGTTCATTTAGTAAGTGAAAATGATGAGCAACACAATCAGCGCTCACACTATATATATATATATATATATATATATATATATATATATATATATATATATATATATATCCTGCGTGAGATCTTGCGTGAGAGGTCACAACGTGGTTTATTTCGACGTTTCGGCCTAAAGTCTGGCCTTCATCAGCACTGAGGGTACACTTTGTGGGTGCTCAGCTTTATACATTCTTAAATCGGAGATGGAGAGAGAGAAAGAGAAAAAAGAAAATGATAAAAGAAAGAGAAGAAAAAAGAAAAGGAGAGAAAAATGAGAATTTAGGATGTTTGCGGTCTGTGTATCCTTCCTTTTACTAACGCACTGTTCTCGACCAGACTGCGCCTCCTGGCTCTGGCGGTTCGGTGTGGGGAGAAAAGAGCCTTTTTAAAAAGTTTAAGCCTTTACCTACTCAGCGCCCCGTCGACATCTCGTCGTAGAAAGAGGGGCGCCGCGCAAAGGCTGGCAAGCAGGTGCAATGGCAATTCTTGCCATTGCACCCTAATGCATATATGTTGTGTTTATTTTCATGTTGTTTGTCGTTTTCGAGAAAATAAATGTCTTACTTGTAAATTTAGACCTTGATTGCGCGAGTCATAAGAATAATGGTTACCGATACCTTTACGTACATTAAGACTTTAGGGAGAACACTGCGGCATCAAATGCGAAAACTGCACGGACTTAGTGTCAAGCTCACGGCAAGTCACTTGATTCTCCATCTTCTAAGCTTCGTAGCTGATATACTATGAAGTGAATTTGAAACACTAGTTTTCGGTGCCAATACACACTTTGCAGTGCGCCACCAGAACTGTGACAGGTAGACTTTGTTACAATCCGCAGGGTAGCGTGAAATATTTGCAACGAAAAACGACTGATACGTGCGAGTAGGGGCATCTCAAAAACGACCGCAGTGCCGCCGCATCCGGATGAATTCTCGTGCTCTCTCCGGCGCACCGATTCTGACACCTCTCCTTCTAGCCACCACAGTAGGGGCCTCCTGACTGTGCACAGGGTTGCTGTTGGGCATGTCATGTTTGGCACAATTGATTGGATAGTGAGCTAAAAACAGAAACTGACTACAGTTGTACTTAGGAATAGTAGTTACACTTGGAATTATTTTGAGTTGTCCAGTGCCCTTTGCAGCTGCAGTGCTGTGTACCCCGCATTTCTGATATACGACAATTTGTGTTCAAAAACCAGTTTCCAATTATTGTTATCTGTGAGCCAAGGCTACACAATGCAATACGACTATCCAGATACGAAGCCTTCAAGTCCGCTACCTGCAACGAACAGAGTAAAGTCATTGTATATATCACATGTGACCTTACCTATATCGAGCACCGGGTAGCACCTCACGATGACAACCAGTATGTCTGCTTGACAGTTAAACGTAGAGACCTCAGTTTCACGCTCGTAGGTGCATATATATCACCTTCGAACCGTTTTGAACCTGAAAGACTACGTGCACTGTTAACAGCCACACCTGGACCATGGATCATCACCGGAGATTTCAACGCTCACCACCCACTATGGGGAAGTCAGAAGACAGACAGTCGCGGAAGGCAAGTATTCTCCTTTGCTCTGGAGCAACAGCTGCTTTGTGTAAACGACGGAAGCCCAACGTTTCTACGGGGAACGACATACAGTAGCTGCCTTGACTTGACATTTGTGTCACGAAGCCTAAATGGAAAGGTCAAGTGGTTCGCAGACTATGAAACTCATGGAAGCGACCACATACCAACTTATTTGAAGATCAAGGGCCTGGAAAAATCACCAAACTACGACACTTCGACTCGCATCGACTGGACAAAGTTCAGGTCACTGACGGAAAAAAGGTGTCAAGAAAATAAAACGCCTCCTCTTGACACCCTCGAGGATATGATTAGAGGTGCTACTCAAGAAGCGACCTATCATATTCAACATACTTCAGATTATTGTCAATATCAGGCGGAATTGGAACGGCTCAGAGCGATCCGTCGTCGCGCAGAAAGAAGATATAGGCGCACTAAGTCCATTCACGACTTGAGGGAGGCAAGGCGCCTACAGAAAAAAATTCAGCGGCGAATCATTTCACTTCAATCCTTTCGCTGGAAACATCTGTGCGAATCTTTGGATCCACACAAGCCTTTGACGCAGACATGGAGGATTGTCCGTGGCCTACGAACATCGCCACATCAACATCGCCCCTTCAAGTGTCTTTCTCTCCACCAAGGACGCACCGAAATTGAAGTAGCAGAAGATTTCTGCATGAAAGTTGCCGGTCATGCGTCCACGTGCACCACGCGCCACCTAGAAAACGCTCCAGTTTCCAGAGATTCAAGAATGGACACCTTTTTCTCTCTAGAGGAACTACAAGCGGCCTTGACGGCATGCAAACGATCTTCATCGCCTGGTCCGGATGGGATCACGTACATGGCTCTTTGCAACCTCGGAGAAGCAGCTCGACGGGCCCTTCTATCCGTGTACAACGACTCGTGGAGCAGCGGGCTTATCCCTCATTCATGGAAATCCAGCCGCCTCGTCCCTGTGCTTAAACCAGGTAAATCTCCTCTGCACTTGACCTCTTATCGCCCCATCGCGCTTACCAGCTGTTTCGGGAAAGTGATGGAGAGGATGATTTTGACTCGTCTAGAGTGGTACCTGGAGCGCCACGAGGTATACCCTCATGCTATGACGGGCTTTCGGCGTGGGAGGTCCGCAATTGATAACGTTATAGACCTGGTCTCATCTGTTCAGCATCAGAAAAGACTGAAACGTTTATCCGCGGCGTTGTTCTTGGACGTGAAAGGTGCATACAATAACGTATCACATGAAGCCATTCTGGATGTCATGGAAAATGTTGGATTAGGGGGTCGGGTTTACCAATGGATCCACAGCTATCTGAAAGGCAGAACTTTCTTTGTACAGACGGAGAGTGGCACAACAACGCACCATTGCAACCGTCGAGGCGTGCCTCAAGGCGGCGTTCTTAGCCCCACACTTTTCAATCTAGCGCTACTCGACCTGGTTGATGCACTTCCAAAATCTGTCCATCTATCAATATATGCAGATGACATCTGCATCTGGGCGTCAGGCGTAACACGCCTTCATTTGCGTGCCCGGCTTCAGAGAGCGGCAAAAATAGCGACAAAGTACCTGGAAGAACGGGGACTAGAGCTGTCATCAGAGAAATGCTCGCTTATAGCATTCACGCATAAGGCTATGAGCCCATATGTTATTAAAATCAACGGACACACGATCAACTACGTGAAGACCCACCGATTCCTCGGAGTCATAGTTGATCGCGACCTCTCCTGGAGCCCTCACATCGCCCACATGAAAACTAAACTCACCATGATCACCCACGTACTGAGGTTTCTTGCTGGAAAAACGTGGGGTGCATCGGTACAAGCAATGCTCCAACTCTACACTGTTTTGTTCCTCGGTTATATGCGATACAGCTTACCCGTGCTTTGCGGGATCGGAAGAACAAACTTGCGCGTCCTCCAGTCGATCCAAGCCCAAGCCCTGAGGATATGCCTTGGTCTCCCGAGATGCGCATCTACAGCAGCGACAGTCATGATTGCGCGTGATTATCCAGTCAACGCATACATCCGCGTAGACGCTTTGAGAATGCACATAAGACATTTCGCTCGGCTTCCATCTCATCACCTAGCCTCACTTCGAACTTCCAGGCCCCACTCAGCGTTCAGCGCAACTGTAGCTCAGCATTGCGCAGTGCTTCCATTGCACTTCACGCATGCAGCACAGCCGCCGATACCATTATGGTGCCTACACCCACTCAAAGCCCATCTTACAATTCCTTGCATCCAAAATAAGAAAAATTCGTCGCATCTAGCCCTGAAACAGGCCACATTACTTTTCCTGCAAGAGAAGCACAACGGACGCCTTCACATTTACACGGATGGCTCGGTGTCTTCAGTAAGCTCTGCAGGGGCGGTGGTTATTCCCGCGAGGAACATCACAATTAAATTCATGACATCGCATTTGACGTCGTCGACAGCTTCAGAACTTGCAGCCATTCGTGCAGCTCTGGAGTTTATAGTGAAAGAACCTTCGGGAATTTGGTCGATCTTCTCGGACTCGAAGGCATCTCTTCAATGTCTTATATCACCCTTTCGCCATGGACCTAATGAACAGTTAGTAGCTGAAATAAGGCTTCTTCATCACCAAGCAACCGAAAAACAGCACAGCATTGTGTATCAGTGGATACCAGGTCATTGCGGTATATATGGCAATGACCGCGCAGATGAGGCCGCTAGATCTGCACACGATGGTACCCAATACACAGCCATCCCGTTCTCAAGAACCGACGCAGCTACAAGACTTCGTTCGCTTGCACGTGACCTCACACTGGTACAGTGGAACTGGACAGACTTCACAAATGCGCGCCTGCATAACTTGGATCCCGATCTGCAGCTTCGTCTTCCCCCAAGGATATCTCGAGCTGAGGAGACTCTTCTATGCCGCCTGTGGCTTGGAGTGGCCTTCACGAACGCATACTCTTATCTCATCGCGATGGCCAGCTCTCCTACATGCACTTACTGCAGTTGCGAAGAAACCATCGCGCACCTTCTGTGTGAGTGCACCTATTTCAACGTGCAAAGACAAGAACTCACTGCAGCTCTGGATAGACTAGACAATCGGCCTTTGTCGGAACAAAGGATTCTGGGTCATTGGCCAAGCCCATCCTCAGCCCAAAATGCTTTGAAAGCTTTGCTGCGCTTTTTGCGGACAACTGGCCTCAGAGACAGACTTTAGTGTCTTATACTTTTTGATGTTGCCTTTCCTCTGTCGTAGTTTTTTTTAATTTCTCCTTCTCTTCGCAGCATTTCTTTTTAACATCTTTCATTCCCCTCACCCCTTTCCCCAGCACAGGGTAGCCAGCCGGTCTAAGAACTGGCTAACCTCCCTGTCTTTCCGCCTAAATTTTCTTCCTATTTTTTTCATTATTGTTGTTATTCTTTTCTAATTCTTTATTTGCTGCAAGTGTAGCCGGATTCTCATTTATTCCTCTATCGAGGATGTCAAATCGGTGGATAAGGTATCACTCTCGTTGTTCACGTTCTCGGTTTAATTTAAATCCTGTCTCTAAGAGCGCTACTGATAGTTTGTCGAATGCATGGCCGGGAAGATTGAGATGTTTTGATAGTGGTAGATTTTAGGGCTGATTTCGCATGGGCTCTGTGATTGTAGAAGCGAATCTTAAATGGTGTTTCTGTTTTTTCGATGTACTGCATACTGCACACGATGCATTCGAGTAGGTATACCACATTAGAGGAATCGCATGTGAGGTTTCCTCGTATGTCAATCGAAAACTTTGATTGTGTGCTAATGGCTTTGTGTGTTTATCGCATCGCTTTTATATATATATATATATATATATATATATATATATATATATATATATATATATATATATATATATATATATATATATATATATATATATGTATATATATATATATTTTCTTACCAATCTCTGCCAGCGTTGAAGCGAGTGCGATCGTGATGCTGCCTGCAGTATGCAGCATATCTACAAATATGGGAGGTAATAGATGAAATAATATGAGCGGTTTAACGTCCCAAAACCACCATTAGATTATGAGAGGCGCCGTGGTGGAGGGCTCCGGAAATGTCGACCACCTGGGGTTCTTTAACATGCGCCCATATCTGAGCACAGGGCCTACAACATTTTCTCCTCTATCGGAAATGCAGCCGCCACAGCCTGGATTCGATCCCGCGACGTGCGGGTCAGCAGCCGAGTACCTTAGCTACTAGACAACCGTGGCGGGGCCCTAATGCATGAACGGCCTCGCAATCTTGAAATCAAACCAATCAATAATGCGTGGCTGCAGCAAAAGAAAAAACTGGATTGATTGGCAGAAAATGGGAGAGGCATTTGCCCTGAATTGAGCGTATACTCAGGCTGATCATGATGATGATCATGATCATGATGATGATGATGATGTTAATTTAAGTGCTTACTTGTCCTTCTGCTTCGCACTTATTTGCAGTGGTGTGGCTCCGGATAGCTGTAGTTGAAATATTTCTGTGGGATAAGAGAAAGCGGGGGATCAAATTCAATAGCACTGCTAATAAATATTCCTTTACTGACAATCCTATTGATGAAAGTTATTAAATTATGAATTCACCCTAAAAATCAAGCACCAGTGTAAACCATGCATCAATGTTAAGCATAATAATGCTACCATCGATTTATACCAAACTGCCTGAATTGTTTTATGGGGAGTCCAATATTCGTTATATATATATATATATATATATATATATATATATATATATATATATATATATATATATATTGTAAAGGGGGTTTATTGAAGGACTGAGCAAGCGGGTGGCAGCTCTAAAGCAACGCAGGCGGACCTAGATGACGGTGCTTGATCGCCGATCTCGTGCCTTTTTCTTGTGTATGATAGCTGACCTGGTGGCATCAACGTCTTATTCACTACAATTACCCCCGGCGTGATAATTCAAGCACAAGTGAATGTGCATAAATTATCAAGAGGCCGGTGTACCGGGGAAGAAGAAAAGATGGGCTTGACAATGCGTACTCATTATGTGCCCATATAATGGGTCTCTGAAGTCGCTCGGTTGTTCACTAAAGGGGCCCTGCAACACTTTTTGAGCATGGTCAGAAAATGCTGCCGATCGGTATTAGAGGCCCCCGAGAACACGCGAGCCAAATGCACATAGCGCAGTGTGTGTGTGTGTGTGTGTGTGTGTGTGTGTGTGTGTGTGTGTGTGTGTGTGTGTGTGTGTGTGTGTGTGTGTGTGTGTGTGTGTGTGTGTGTGTGTGTGGTGTGTGTGTGTGTGTGTGTGTGTGTGTGTGTGTGTGTGTGTGTGTGTGTGTGTGTGTGTGTGTGTGTGTGTGTGTGTGTGTGTGTGTGTGTGTGTGTGTGTGTGTGTGTTTTCTTGCATAAGACGGGGCGCTATAAGTGCTTTTAGCACTTTAAAAAGGAGGAATAGACGTATCGGTGCCTGTTGCGTACCATGCATTGCGATTCGAAAATAAAAAGGACTGTCGATTTCTTGCAGCCTGCTGACGCCATTATCTACATTCACCTGTATTCCGCAAGAAAATGTGTATCAGTGAGGCAGCATGGTTACTACAGAATCACTGCTGTCTTCTTATATTATGTTTTCCTGTTCAGTAAACATGATTACAAAGAACGTGAAGAACATGAATAATAAACATGAACATTGAACATGAACAATTAGTTCATAGCGATCGTCTTACTGTCCGCATGACTACAAGCTTAGTAATACGATCACTATTTGGGCTATTACATACCCACTCTTTTAAAAGGTGTGTCCACCAAATCGGCAATAGAAGAGCATACAGAATGATTTTGGATGTGAGGTTTGCCGTAATAATTTGTATGCAGGTTACGTGACTTTATGCATGCTCTCAGAAACTCTGCATGAGTCCACAGTGTTTGATTTGTGCACCACATTATGTGGTACGCATATCTATGCGTACCACATACTGTGACTGTTTACTGTACATAATGTGACAATGTACTGTGACTGAGTGGTACACAAATATTTGTGCACCACTCAGTCGCATAATCTGGCTGCTAGAGAATATATATGTTACAATCGCGTGTGTTTGTGGGCGGGGGTTGATACTCATTTTCTTTTGTTCTGAGAGAGCATAGAAGGCTGATCAATAGTAGGCTGTGTGAGCTAGATGGAAACTAACTAGCATAGTAGTAAATATGAATGTAGATGGAAGAACGTTGGTTTTATTTCTCTATAGAAAACAAAAGAATCGAAACGTATCTGCATTTCACCACTATGCTCACTTCTTGCATCAGACGAAATCTCCGCCCCTTGTGAGTGCCAGCCGCCCTCACTTGCTACAAGTGCTCTGATCAAATAATAAGTAGGGTCCGAAGTAACGAATGAACAAAATTTATTCAAGGACACGAACACGCACGAAGGCTTATGCTCAAGCGCGCGCACATGTGCACACACAGCTTGTCACACACAACACCACCACCGTCCCATTTGTCAAAACTCTATAGGGCACTTATGGCCATCGTTTTGTAGCAACGCATCGCGAATGTAGATGCAGTATAGACAGACCTTCGCTTGCTATAGGGGCACAACACACGCGCAGATCATGGTACTTTTCTTCAGGCTCACGCCATCACCCAACGGCTGCGTGTCCGACGTTCCAAACTATTCTGGAAGTGCTTGGGCATCTGTTCAAATTAATTTCGAACACGCATCTATTCTGTATAGAACAGAATGTCTTAGCTGAACTACTATTCTTCGCTTTTGTTACAATTTACAACTTCCCGGCGTTTTGAGGCACAGTGCGTTGAGTTATGCAGCCGATGAAATGACAGATTAGACGCCTCTGTGACGATATTCAAAACTGCTCAGACTTGGAAGACCTGCTACTTGGAAGACACATCAGGTTTATAAGAAACAACAGCGCTAAAACAAGTTCACCAAGAAGTGACATACCAAGCGTCCAGTTTTTCTTTTTTTTTCTGTTCTATAAAGCATATTTTCTTCAGTTTGCCTAACTAAAAACTGACGGCTTCATTGGTATATGAAGCTCCTTCCCCTTCTTACAATCAACGCATGCTTAAAGTACAATTGAGAATCTTCCAAAAAATTTATGCAGCTTTACTTACATCGTCAAAATTGTGACAGTGAGGATTAGCAGAAGCGCTGTACTCGATGCAGTCATTGTAACAAGAAAATCTGTACTTGTTTGCTATTCGATAAGACGCAACGTTGTGTAACGGTTAAACACTTTTATGAGCTTGTTATAAAATGTGGTTATCGAATGAGAAAGAAACAATTGGTGGCATATTTTTTTCTGCCCGAGGACGTATTCGCGAAATCCGGAAGTTAGGTTGTCATGCATAGAATATTGTGAACAATGAGCTAATACGTTAAGGATTATTGGTTCATCAGAATAAACACAAGAGGCATAACAATAGAGGCATTTTCAGTTTTCAAGCGTACACAAACGAATAAAGTAACCTCCAGTTCAACCTTCAAGATATTATCAGTTTGATTTTAGAAGAAGTATAATAGAGAAGACAAAATAATGCGCCCGAGAAAGCTAATTTTTGTAAGCAGCTCTGACAGCTTATGCGTATGGCACATATGCGCGCTCTTCCAACGTTGTGACAGCCCAGGAATCTTTTGATGGAGAAAATTTTCAGACAGAATGGCATACGTACTGTCTGGCGTAATATCACGGCCTCAACTGGAGTAAGATTTTTATTTCGTTCTGTGTCTGAATGCAATTTCCCCTCCTTTGAAACAGTAAAATACCTTTGCACTTGTTTTGATACGAATCCAGTCATGTTGCCAAGGTGACCAGACATAGGCGTTATTTTTTTTTGTTCCTTCGTTAGGCAGCTGCTTGCTTCTCTGCACGGAAGTAGTCATGGGTAACGAGAATTTTACATATGGTGCGAAAGGTAAAATTTAAGTGATGTCAGAAAGTAATTATTGGAAAGCGCGTCACAAGAAAAGATTAAATGTGCTGAAGGATATTAAGCTGGTTTTTGACAAGTTAAACGTTAACGTTGACATGTTTGGGTGAGGTGCAGCAAAACCCAGCTGCATAAGTTGTCGCAAAGCAAAAAATGACACCAGAATAAGAGCAATAATTTATTCAAGATCTTGAACATAGACTTCAGTAGCGTTGTTAATAAAGTTGTAGAACTTGAGTCTATACTATTGTCACATGACGCGGACGTTTCCATGCTCAGAGAGACATGTCTGAATAGCAAAATATTTGATAGTGAATTTGCCCCTCATGGCTATAAGGTCTTTCGGGGCGACCGCGACAGAAGAGGTGGAAGTTTGGCCACTTTGTTTAAATCGTCAATACAATTTTTTTGAATACCTGATGCACAATACATTAAAGTTGTCTTCAGTAAAGCATATATAAACAAAGTCCGCTTTGTACTTGGGGTGTTTTACAGGCCTCCTAGCTATTCTGCAGTGGCACTTGAAAACTTAAGGTAACACTTACAATGCCATATAAGATATTTAAGGAGGGTAAGAGCGCACTGAATACGAATACACAAAGAAAGGACACACACACACACACACACACACGCGCGCGCACATAGCGCTACTTTCAACAGTTTATTTTTGGGATCACAACACTACCTATAGGGCACAACGATGAGCACAACTACTGCACAGAAGTAACCGCAACATTACTGCGCATCATAACGGACGCCAAAGAAATCAAATTCCTTCTAAATCACCGCGATATAAGGCATACCAACAAACCTGTCACCCAACTTTTCAATCTCTCCTGCCTCTATTATCTCGCGCGTAAACTTCATTCTCGCGCATAAGGGTGCAGTAGCATGTGCGCCTTTTTGTAAGGGGGTGCTTGGCTTGGAGTCGTTGAGACCATAAAGTTTTCTGTCAATACACTTGAGGGAACTCTGGTACTAGTGTCTATGGGAGCTGCGACGCATGGCTGTTCAGAGGGCATGAGAATTGTGAGTAGTACATGGATTTGTCTAATCATCGTACTTCTGGCTCCGTTAGGGGCCGCGTGGCTTGAAGCTGTTTTGTGACGAAACAAAGAACACCAAATGTCCAGCAGTTACGCTTCACGGCCTTAACCTATTGGGCTTACAATTTCAAATCGGGTCACGAAGTTCAAAAGAGTTCGGCCTTTTCTTCGAAACGAAACCAAAACACAGCAATAAACGAAGCCACAAGTGCAATTCACCGCCCTCAAGAACGAATACAGGGGAAATCCGTGTACGACCGATCATTCCGATGGTAACTGAACGATCGCAACACAAGAGTACCCTCTAGTTATAAAATCCCATGTTCTGACGCCCAATGGCGCTGTACGCTTCTACCACGCATTATTACGGCAATATTTCATGTTTTATGGTGAAGCATGTGTACAGGAGGCGTGCGCTTGCAAAGAATGAAAGTTACGTTGACTGCAATTCCAAGCAGAGGAAGATGTTTTCACTGCAGTGTGTTCACAAGCAGAGGTGTGGCTGTGTTGTGTGGCAGAACACCCGCTTGCCGCGCAAACTATTCTGGTTAAATTTCTACTCAGACCCAGAATCTTCTATTTCTTATTATTGAGATAGCAATAACATTGGCACTTTAGTCTGGATTTTGTCGCTGGCGTCGGTGTACGTCGGCGTACGCACACATAACGTCGCTCGACGTATACGTATACGTATCTATATATATGTGAAAATGCAAGAACGAAAAATAATCTAGAGAAACACTCTGGCGCGCGGAATCAAGCTTGGGACCTCTGAGCCGTGAGTCCGAGGCGTTAGCCACTGAGCCATGAAGGAGCACCTCCTTCAACATTCAAACGGCAAGCTATTTATATCTACCACTTACCGCTGGTGACGGGCATCTCGGGCATGACTATCGTGTTGTCAGTATTAACATGAAAATGGCGCAATGAGCGCGCGACGCCACATCGTCACGACGCGGCGGCGCACGCTCTCATCTCCCACGCGTACTTTGCCCTGCGGAGAGGGAAAAAGATGGACGCTAACGTGCATGCTTTTCTTGTGGTGGAGACAATCATACGTCTTGGCTGGCCTTGGGTTTTAACCGGAACGATTCTGTTGTAGTTACCGGGTGCGCAAAGGTCACTGATATTACTGCACAGTCTCCTTTCGCGAAAAGGGCGCACTTTTCAAACACAGCGAAGTAACAACTGAGACGCTTATTCGCGTTCATCTTTACGTGTGAGTACGTTTCGTGCTTCATTTGTGAGTGAGAAACGCAGGGCACGTTTCGATCTGCTTGATATTCTGGGCGTGACCTTCCAATTTTCTGCTATCACGTTCATCGCTTCGACTTTGCCGTGAAGCTGTGACTTTTTTTATTTGCGTTTTTCTCGAATTTCTGGTCGCGCAAAGATGATTTTTCGCTCACAACCAATGATGTCGATGGCAGAATTGCTGTGAAACGACCTAAAAAAATCACAGCTTTTGCGCAAAGGCGAAGCAATGAACATGATAGCAACAAATTGCAAGGTCACGCGCAGAATGAAGAGCAGATCGAAACGTGCCCCACATTTCTCACGCAAAAATAACGCACGAAACGTATTCAAAGGTACAGATGAACGCTAATAAGTGTCTCAATTGTAGCTTCGCTGTGTCTGAAGAGCGCGCCCTTTTCACAAACGAAGGCTGTGCAATGATTGCAGTAACCTTTGTGCACCCCGTAACTTCAACATAATCGTTCCAGAGTAAGCCCAACGCCAGCCAAGACATATGGTCCACCGCACCGGGAGATAAAGGTGCGCGACGGATTCTCCACTCCCCTCCTTTCCGTGGGTTAAAGTACGCGTCAGAAATGAGAACCGCTGCGCGCTCGTTGCGCCGTCTTGCTAATAATGTTGAAACACGATAGTTCCCCCCCCCCCTCGAGATACCCGTTGACAGCGGTAAGTGGTAAATATAAATAGCTTGCCGTTTGAGCATTCGAGGAGGAGCCCCACGGTGGCTCAGTAGCTAACGCCTCGCATTCACGACGCGGAGGTCCCACGTTTCTTGCGTTTCTTTCTTGCGTTTTCATCTATATAGATACGCACACATATACGGTGAGTGATTGATGGCGATGCCCACGTCAGTGTGACGCCGACGCCGGTGGCAAAATTCAACCGAGAGTGTCTATATAATCACTATTGCAATAAAACATTGTTGAGGTCCAGCGGGACGCGTTCTCGCACGCAGTGGGCTGCTCCCGCATCGGGGCCGCCAGGCGCGTATGAGTCACGAAAATTGACTGAGTGTTCGCACTGCAAAGCAACGGCCTCTTCTAGATCCACCAACCAAACCGATCCTTTGGTTACTGAGGCCACGTTTTACCCGCGATCTTCTTATTCGCATCCGCCCACCGAACTTTCTGTCTCCGCTTTGTGTTCGCCTTTTTTTCGAATCCAGTTTGTTATTCTCGGTGACCAGTGGTTAACTTTCCTACGTGCAAAGTCCTTCCCATATGCCAATTTCTTTACTTAGACTGTGATGTAGTGATGCAGAAATATCGTTAAATGCACTATCAATAGTATCGATAGCATGAAAATAACTATGCATATTATCGATAGTCCATTTACTGATAGTTTTGCCGGAAACAGTCACAGAAGGCTATACTATTCGCAGCAATGCCCCGCTGCGGTAGTGTAGTGGCCAAGGTACTCGGCTGCTAACCCACCAGTTGCGGGATCGAATCCCGGCTGTGGCGGCTGCGTTTCCGATGGAGGCGGAAATGTTGTAGGCCCGTGTGCTCAGATTTGTGTGCATGTTAAAGAGCCCCAGGTGGTCGAAATTTCCGGAGCCCTTCACTATGGCGTCTCTCATAATCACATGGTGGTTTTGTGACGTTAAACCTCACATATCAATCAGTCTAGTATTCGCAGTAATCGGGTTGGTTCATCCATGAGTAATTTTTGAAAATGAAGTTACCTCAGTGAAAACGCCGGAACATGCCTGATAATAAGTTATAGTTACAAACGCAGCAGACAAATCATACAAAAAAAGCCAGTTCGTAATTTTTTTCTAAATTTGAGACCACCAAATGCTACATAAGTTCGAGATCCTACAGTTCCATGACTTCAACGGCTTGCTTGCCGCTACCAGCTTAATTATCATGCTAATTAAACTGTTCAGTTTATTTATTATTTGTAAGCCAAGCATTCTGGTGAAGGAATACAAGCATGTCAGCCTTATCTCCCTTTAGTCTGCTCATTTTTTCTGAAATGATATGTCCAGCAGCGTAGAATACGCGTTCTGCTGGTACTGACGTCACTAGGATGCGAAAAGAAACTTCCTAGCCATTTCAGGGAGGGGCGCTGTGGAGGATGGCCAAAAGGGCCAGAATTCTGCAGGACTGCTTATCGTTTCCTCTGTAGGTTGTTTTTGCAAAGCTATGTACCCAATATCTTCTTGTTTATATAATCTTAGCGTTTCTTGTTGTTGTTGTTGTTGTTGTTGTTGTTGTTGTTGTTGTTGTTGTTGTTGTTGTTGTTGTTGTTGTTGTTGTTGTTGTTGTTGTTGTTGTTGTTGTTGTTGTTGTTGTTTGTACTAAGACATGCACTCACTCCTGTTATGCCTCGAAACCGAGACAGCAGTATTTATAAATAGCAATTTAAAAAATCCCCAAAACGATAGACCGCGCTTACGGGGAACCAAGTTTACGCGGCGATGTGTTCGCGCAGTTGGTTTTATACTATTGACAATCCCATTGAAATTACAGTCGATAGTATACTATCAATGTTACCATCAATGGTGCTATCGATAGTTCTTCGTACCGCCGATAGTTCTATACTGACTAAATCATCGATAATATCGATAGTGTTGTCGATAGTTTTGCATCACTACTATTATGCCCTTAACACCGGTTTGTTCTCTAACACACTCTACTCTCTTCCTGATCTTTCAGGCAACACCAGCCAGTTTCTTCATCATTTCTTTTTTGCGTTGCTCTCTATCTAAGTTCAACCCACATTGTTAGCCTTCAGACTCCTGCTCCGAACGCAAGTACTAGTAAAATGCAGTGTTTATCATAGGTGGGTGCACGGAGGGGTGGTGTGAGGTGCCCCCTCCTTGTTATCTTTGGGGAGGGGAAGGGTAAGGTGCAAAATCAGCCCCATACATCGACTTAATAAGGCTGCGACAAACCTTCACCACCCCGCCCCGCCCCCTTAAGAGAACCCTGCGCATTCTTATGGTGGTTATATCAATTACGAAAAACAATCGTCCAAAATCCTCAAGAATCAAGAAAATGGAATATATGCTCACTGCCTTCAGAATTGATTTTAGGGGCGAAGCTCTTTATGGCGTGGCTTGTGCATCCCCCGTTGTCGTAGTGCGTAACCCGTGGCACACACCCGCATACGTATACCAGTGGCAAATACCCGCCCTCGGGCACATATCCGCATGTCCACTTGTTACGAAAAACGTAGCATGGTGCCGTTATCACGCTCTCGGTTTTAACAAGGCACTTACAGCAGAAATGTGGTACATACTCTCGTTTCGTTTTTGGATTGTCCCTCTGGATGGTAGTACTTGTATATGACGAATATATTAAAAAAGAAGCGACCTCGCGGTACTTGAAGTGTTGACTAGATAGACGGACGGACGCACGGACGGACGCACTGACGAACAGACAGACAAGCAGACGAACAAACGAACAGACAGACAGATGGACAGACAAACGGACGCACGGATGCACGCAGAGATGGACGCATGGATGAACGCATGAATGGACGCACGAACGGGCACACGTACGGATGGACTGACGCTCGGACGGACAGACGCACGAACGGGCGCACATTTGGACGGACGGAAGCACGTATGGATTAATGGACGCCTCGCCGCACTCATCAACATTCATTTCGTGAATATGCTGTGATTTTTTTTCTTGAGCGGTAGGCATCTTATTATGATTAAAAGCACCATTTGGTATACTAAGTAGCAAATTTTATTCAATTGTCCTTTAATTAAGGGGTTACATGGTTACGGCAAACGGGAGAGTTGACATATCATTCTCATTGAAGCTTTTTGATCTTTAAAAACTGGCCTAGTAATATTTGTAAAGTGATGAAGTTCACCCAATTTCAGCAAACAGAAAACCAATACCAAAACTCGGGAGGGTGCAACTCACATATATTTTTGGAAACTCAAGTATGAGTGAGCGTTGTTATATCAACCATGAAAACACTTATTAGCGTGTTTGTGCGGGCTGCGCTAGCAAATGTAGCACGCCCGGCCCACACACATTAACTAACGCATTAACGTCTTGAACAGTGACGCCATTCTGGCCGTCCACTTGTTGCACTCATAAGTGCTTCGGATTGTATTTCATCTTTGAATTGGGATTAAATTCATTAGGACACAACATTGACGAAAAGCTGCTTTTAATATCTTTTATTAGAACTTCTATTTTACATACCCGCTAAAATCCTCTTGTTAGGAGTTTAATTATTTCAGGAACCTAATTATTCTTTCAATTAGTATTTTTAGGCATCTCAACATGCCTAATATTACAGAAAAAATCTATTGTGATGGCAATGAACAATTGTTGCAGTTTCATTTCGGGAGCATTTTGGACAAATTCTTGGTCATTATGTATACGCCGTTTTCTTTGGGAATAGTATTAAACTATCACTTATTTTTCAGTGCCTGCCGACTATGCTCCATCCCACATACATAGTCTTCTAGTTACTTCATTTTCATGGTTTGGCTCGGCGTTCTCTGCCTGTCCTAAGTATAGATGTATTCCTTTACTACTTCCAGTGCCTACTATTAGCTGCTTTTATCTTCGTAAACATCCTGTGGAAAACAGATTGTAAGCTGATCCGCCTGTGCTTTATCGAGTCTTTCAAGTCTTATCGCCATAAATTAAAATTTGGCAAACATTCTCCCAAGATTCTGGTATCCTCATCATCATATATAGTGCCTGTACGGTGTGGCCAGTTTTTTTTACAGCGAAAGCTCGTACGAGACCACAACCCCGTTCATGCGCAGTTGTCTGCCTCCGGGGGCCGTAACCACATCGCACGAAATTAGAAAAAAAAACTAGCACCAGTGACTAAGTGGGTCTCGATTACGAGCCCGCTATTATACTGAGCCAAGCCGGTGGGACTTGTTGGCGAAATTGCCTTAGGCAGGCTTGATGTCGGGAAAGCAATCGCGCTCATACCACCTATAAATCGCTTTAAAACATCGAAAGAACAACCAGTCATCGCACAATGCGAATAGCGTAACGAGTGGGTCATTCAATGCTCAAACCCATTACAAAAGGTTGTTGTTGTTCACCTGTTACCTGCCGCGCATAACCACTTCAGCCATAATTCCTCATCATCATCAGCCACTGCATGAACAATTGGCGCAAAATTCCTTGCAAGTGTTTAGCGGATACCACGCTTCTTAGAAGAATGACAAATAATAGCATATCAAATGCCGGCCTACTGCCCAAAAGATTTATTAATAATTCCTTATTGGGTGTGCTAGCTGTAGTTGCCCAATGAGTGTTTAGAAAAGACTCTGAAAGGCCGCTCTTTTAGCTTTCGTTGTGACTGTGCTGCGCCTTACGCGCACGCCTGGCGTTTCTAAGACAAGAACTACGCCTATGATTGTAAGCGGCATTGATATTTACCTAGGTAGCGGACGCATTTTAATGCAGGCCAAATGCTAGACACCTGTTTACTTAATTTCCAGGCCTCTCCACTATACGGCATCGCTCCGTCATATCGTGATTTAGGGACTTAAAACTCCAACAATTATCAACAACTGACTATAGGTAAAAAGTTGGGTGCCATTACATTCGTTGCTATGTTTCGTAGTGCGTGATTCACTTGCGCTATTTTTGGTGTGTGCATATTTTTTTAGTCTAGCGCCAACTATCTTCAGGTTTGAAAAATTTATAGCTGGCCGCTTCGTACACTGTGGCGAAATTCTTCGCCCATTGTTGTGGGCGACCATTTCATGACGAAACAGTTTCCACTCACACAATCAAACAAAAAAAGCCCTTGACCCATGGAAAAGAAAGATTCAGGAGATTTAAATATATTGTTGAAGCCCGTATCTAGTTCTCACTAAAGAAATATTGGGTAGTATTGTAAAGTCGTATAGAAAAACTTGTACGAACGTTGCGTAACCTATTGTATCAGAACACTTCTGGCAAACAAAGCCGAGAGTAGGACACTTTGAAGCTGTCTTGAATCCCACTTTGAGTCAGTGCTACAATGTCCTTTACATTTAGAAGCAAGGGGCATTGAATGCATTGTCCTGTTTTGCAAGATAATAGCTTCTAGACCACAGAATTTTTTGTTCTTTGTACGTTGACAAAAAATGGGGAACCCTTAAGTTCCATGTTTAATAGTTGAACGCGATGACAATATTTTGTTCCTAGTGCGTACTTCAAACACTTAGTGTATGATATATTTTCTAACTTGCTGTGCACCTACTACGTGCCTTTAAAGGTGCAGTAACGTCTGTGCTTTTCTAATGGATGACTGGCTTCATACTATGAAGTCATTGTGATAGTCCGTAGTTCTGACACACAACGTGCATGCGAGGTACGCTTGTACTACGCATTACTACTGTAATAGTTGATGTTGTAACGTGAACCGTGTATACAGGACGCGTGCGTTTGTAAAGCATGAAAGTTGATTTCGCTGCCTTTTCAAGCAGAGAAAGTTATTTTCACCGCATTCACAAGCAGATGCGTGGCTGTGTACCAGAACACCCGCTTGCCATGCAAACGACCCGGTTTTGATGCCAACTCTAACACAGATTTTTTTTCATTGTTTATTTCATTTGCACCTTTCTCAATTCTTGTTCACGCACAAGATGGTCGACGTTTCAGTGACGCAAAGACGATTTTTCCCTCCCAACAAACGACACCGACGCAGATGCCGGAATTTCTGCGACACACTCTTTAACGCTATCGCTTTAAAATATTGCAATGTCATGCCTCACAAGAAAGAATGAGGTGGGACTAACGTCATAAACAGATCAATTCATAAAAAAACTTAGTTCCCTAAGGAGGAGAGCAAGAATGGTTCATTTTTATCCCTCATTGATAACGCTGGAAGGCTCTTCCGAAATATTTTGTCAAATGTAATCTCGTCAATAGGTAATTCATGGTACGAAGGAAATAGAAGCTTTACACATCTCGTGCTGCACCATACTTTGTGTTTTTAATATTGAAGTACCCCAAGGGCCCACAAAGGACATTACAACATTGGGGTGGGGACATAAGATAAGCCTGAACGATATTTTTTCAGAAAGACAATTAGTCAAGTTTGCACACAGCTACGATATATTATTTCGTGAAAACATTGTAACAAGACAAACATTATAACAAGAGTAAACAGCCAACAAATAAAATGGTGGCTCAAAGCTAAAGAACTATATACAGGCTTGTAATACTGAAATAAACGAAAAATGTTCAGTTATTGAGGAAATTTCGGGATGCGAGACATTCTATTCTTCCAGCGATAACCCTAAGGTAAGTTCTTGTAATTTTCTGCCAGGCCAAGATAGCGTTCCCATTTTGAGCATGATTGAAGTGACTAGAACCAATTTATGGCAGTAAAACATTCGACTGAGCATAGCATATATCACTTTGATACAATATATGGGGAAAATGTACTACAAAATGTCCTGCGCAGGGTGAGTGATGGAATGTGCAGCGTTTCTTATTAAATATAGAATACTTTCAAATTGTGATTATGATGGTAAGACGAATCGAATTCTTTATTTTGAATGACATCCAGTCGATCCGTGGGGTTGGCCTGGTGTGAAAGGTAAATAATTTATGCACATTTCAGTGAAGGGTCTACCAGGGACATGTATGCTTGAAGTCGGCTAGATACAGGCGTCATTTCAGAAAGCAAAATTTCTTTTCCACTTGAGATACTATATTCTATATGGTCAGTCCCTGTTAGCCTCGAATTCGAAAGACGCCGAGGTATATAATGATTTTGCCGAATCTACTATGTTATTGTTCAGTACGTAACTATTAAATTGCGAGTTTAAGACAAGCGAATGTCAAGTCTTTGGTATTTTTGTAAATTTGCCTCTGTCGTTTGCAGCACCATTCTGCTAGCTAATTCAGGGGAAATTGTAGAATTATGACGTGATTAGTGCTCCATGAATAACGAAATTGTTGATAGAAAGGGTAACTGTAAAATTAAAATGCAGTAAAAAAGCGGGCCTATCACTGTACCTTAAGGAACACTCACCTTGACAAATGTAAGATTATAACCACTTGAAAACAATGCATAAAAACTTTTGAAGCCATCGTGTTGTTTCCCTAGCAAGCTCGAGATTATGTACATTTAATGTAATTCATTTGTGAGGTGCGTAGTCAGACAATTTTCACAAAGTAATAAATATTCCATCAATAGAGCTAGGCGATGAAGTATGAATGTATGTTACCAACTGATGAAGCAGCGCTTGGTAAATTTCTTTGTATATAGGGAGTTTTCTAGATAAAGTTCAAAAAGAATGCGATCAGGACTTGTTGCTAGCACATCGAAATAACGTCTCTTGCACTGGCAAGAGAACTCGTAGAGACACGACCTGGACGATGAATTATTTGAAATAATCATCCTCTTTTGGGGAATACAGAAAGTTATTTTCGTTTATTATATAGAATCCGTTTATAAAACAAAATCTAAAAACCAAGCGATAATGAGTTCGTGCAGTAAGAAAGCAATTATGTTCCCTTTGGTAGAGTCTTTCTGGTTGCCATAAGACGGGATAGACCTATCATAACGAAAAGCTAATATATTACCGATCTCTCTATATATCCAACACCTTAAGACCACGTGGAGGAACTCACAATAATGTATCTAAAATACGTTCATCCGAAGACACATAATGTAAAATATAACAATCGCATGGAACCTATATATTGTTATATATTGCCATGGAATATAAGGATTGGAGGCGTATGGAAGTTGGCAAAAAAGAAACAAATACTGTTGTCAATTATGTTATGAAAACATGTATGATCACACAATGATGCATTGCATATGCGATCATTTCTGAATACGTGGTCACGTAGGAAATAAAGACCGCATTAAACCTACATTAAATTTCCGATGGTACAATATAAGGTTAAAGAACATGGGACTGACACAAGAAACTAAAGAAACGGATAGCTTGGTGCTTCCTAGGAACCCCATAGCGTCATCTTGACGCAGAGTTGGTGGTCCCGAACGTCGGCCCATCCTCCGCTGACCTTGGGCAGCCGTATTACGCGTGGAGGGATGGATCGCAGATTGCGCATGCGCTCAGAACCGAACCCTTCCTTGGGAATCACGCGCAGAGCCTTGCGGAGGAGCACTTCTTGGCACTTTTTGGGACGCCGGTGGACGCCGCTGCGATACGAACGCCGAAATGAAGACCATAACAATTTGCCACTCATTCGTTTGATTAAAATGCAATGAATATCATGAACATCGCTTGCTACGTGTGGTGTTATCGTCGTGATCAGATATTCGCAGTGTTGCTTAATTTATTGCAGCGTAGATAGATAGATAGATAGATAGATAGATAGATAGATAGATAGATAGATACATAGATAGATAGATAGATAGATAGATAGATAGATAGATAGATAGATAGATAGATAGATAGATAGATAGATAGATAGATAGATAGATAGATAGATAGATAGATGGATAGATAGATAGATAGATAGATAGATAGATAGATAGATAGATAGATAGATAGATAGATAGATAGATAGATAGATAGATAGATAGATAGATAGATAGATAGATAGATAGATAGACAGACATACAGACAGACAGACAGACAGACAGACAGACAGACAGATAGACAGACAGATAGATAGACAGATAGACAGATAGATAGATAGATAGATAGATAGATAGATAGATAGATAGATAGATAGATAGATAGATAGATAGATAGATCGATAGATAGATAGATAGATAGATAGATAGATAGATAGATAGATAGATAGATAGATAGATAGATAGATAGATAGATAGATAGATAGATAGATAGATAGATAGATAGATAGATAGATAGATAGATAGATAGATAGATAGATAGATAGATATACAGACAGACAGACAGACACACAGACAGACAGACAGACAGACACACAGACAGACAGACAGACAGACAGACAGATAGATAGATAGATAGATAGATAGATAGATAGATAGATAGATAGATAGATAGATAGATAGATAGATAGATAGATAGATAGATAGATAGATAGATAGATAGATAGATAGATAGATAGATAGATAGATAGATAGATAGACAGACAGACAGACAGACAGACAGACAGACAGACAGACAGACAGACAGACAGACAGACAGACAGACAGACAGACAGACAGACAGATAGATAGATAGATAGATAGATAGATAGATAGATAGATAGATAGATAGATAGATAGATAGATAGATAGATAGATAGATAGATAGATAGATAGATAGATAGATAGATAGATAGATAGATAGATAGATAGATAGATAGATAGATAGATAGATAGATAGATAGCGTGTACAGTATTTTTATATTGTGGGGTGGTCTCGTTTTCAACTTTCGTGCAAGTGGAACACGCCCATGCTCACCACTCTCCTATGTGGAATACCCTGCTGACCCTCAAGCTGACGGTGCGACTTCCGGCGGGAAGACAGCTGCTAGCCACAGCTGTCAGCGTCAGGTCCCAGTTGTAGTCGTCGTGCACGCAGAACACCTGCGTATGAGAAGGAGGGTTAAGGAAGAGCTTGTAGTGCACAACTTTCGTCAAGTGCACGCAATAACTCAAAATTGAAAACGCGCCGTATGCGACATTCAGTAAAAGCCGCTTCATCCGCATCTCTACTCCAGATATAACCCCTAGTGTAATTAATCGACGTAGCGCGTTTAAAATCATAGGACAAGGGAAGGGTTTCCGTCGCGGGTACTCTGGTCAAGAAGCTTCAGTCCTTGTAGCAAGCTCTCCCTCATGTTGAGCCAGTAAGACGTCAGAAGCTTGCCGTAGTGCCTTATCTGCATGGAATCTCCCACAACTTGAAAAAGGCTGGGGAGCGGGCCAATGTAAAGGTGGTGTTTTCTGCCCCGAAAAAGCTCTCGTACTTGTGTATGAAAGTTGTTTCACATACAAAACCGGGATGCTCTAAAAAGCACTTAACACTGTCACATGCGCGCAATTTGTAATCTATCAGATACCTCTTTCATGCGGTAAACACTACTTATGACAAACTGGCAGGTGCATTAATGACCGGCTCCGCGAACACGCTTGCAACGTAAGAAATGGTCGAGATGGTTTTTTGGCACTACATTGCAGCACGTGTGGCTGCAAACCACTTTTTCATGGTACGGTAATCATAGGAAAAAACAGAAATAAAGTGACAAGGGAGATTATTGAAGCAGAAAGGATTAGTAGATTAGGGCTGAACTGCGTCAGCACTCCTTCTCTCGGTCTTTGTGAAAAAGAATTGTTTTTGAGATCATAGGTTTTTAGCGCATGGCAATAGATGGTTTTTCATCTGTTTATCTGCTGTATTCGAATTTCGTGAGCATATATATGTACGCGCCTCAAAATAAAATTTTGTTAGAAGTAAGCACTCTCTTCTGTCCCTTTCCTTGTCCTATGATTCTAAACGCGCTACGTCGATTAATTGTCTTACCAACATGTCCAACTTTATACTCTAGTTAACCCCTAGTGTCACCGCTAAACCTGACAAGCGCGTTTCGAAAGACTGAACTTCAAAAAGCCATCTCACACTACTTGGTTGTTCATCATGAACCAAAAAGTAGCACACACTTCACGAATACGCTCAGTGCCTGTGCTTCAAGATCATCCAGTCTGTCTTCAAATAGTGTGCGCTGTTTTCAGTGCAACTTACTGGCAGACAAAATACGAACGGCGTCCCTCCGTGATCACTCAGTTCATAGCGAAACAGCTGCCGAACTCCATCGCTAGGTCATGGTATAGGGCACGACCAGCGTAGTTTTTCAGTATTTCACCGCTAGGGGTACTCCCACGCAGAAGCCAATGCCAGTTTGCATTCAAAGAGCAGTATTCCCTTTCGTTTCTTTTTTTTTCAAGCCTGGTAGCGCACATGTCACCATCACCATATGAAAAAGATACTCTAGCATATATCCACCTAACAGGCCTGCGAAACACAGGAAGTGATGGGTAGCAGAAATAACCCAACCAATTTGCATGTCGGCAACCTAGTTACGATTTTCTAGCCGCTAGTCCACCTAGTCCACCTATTTCTATGGAAGTATATGTTACACCTACTGATCCTGCTCCAAAAATGCATCCACTAATAATCAGTGCGGTGGCGTATATCGTGAAGTTTTGGAGGGGGGGGGGGGGCTCAAATTTGCCACGCCAGTGCTGTTTTGGTTTTGTTTTTTCATGTAAATGTAATCTACGTGGAAACAAATGCACGCACGATCATACATAAAGCCTGTTTCAACACCCACCACGGTGGTAGCAAAGTGGCTGAGCGTCTGCTTCCACTGTGGGAGGTACCGGGTTCGATACCCTGCGCAGGCCCGAGGCCACAGGTTTCCTAAAAGGCCGAGGAGTACGCGGTCCTGGCGCTCGGTTTTTTATGGGCCCTAGCCTTCCCGGGTACAATCGTAAGTAACTATAATCGCGTATATATTCACGGCTTTCCGTCGAACTCAGGATAATATTGTCACAAAGACGCAGGTATGCAGGTACGAAAATAGGGCGTTTACTTTCGTAATCCAAGGGCCAGAAACGCGAGCACCAGAGCACGCGCACCCATAACTACTTCGTTGTCCTCCTCATAGGCTGGCTACTATAGTTGCCAGCCTACCTCGCGTCAATTCCCCCTTTCAAGAGCGACCGTCCCGGTCGACTGACTGAGATGCTAGAGGTGGCCATGAAAAAAATCATCACGTCAACGAAAAAAAAAAGCCCACGCTGTTGTGGATAATAAGGAAAAAGTTCGAAGTGTCTATAACTCGCGGGCGTGGTACGGTTTCATACGTACTACATGGACTACCTCTGGACGTGGACGTCTTCGGTTTAAACTGGTGTCGGAGCTTTGGGGAACTACCTCGTAGTTCACGTCACTGAGGCAGCTCACAACTTCGTTAGGGACAAAGTAGCGTCGCAATAGCTTCTCCGAAAGCCCACGATGTCGAACTGGTGTCCACACCCATACATAGTCACCTGGTTGATAGTGGACGTTCGTTCGGCCTTGGTTGTAATGGCGAGCGTCGATATATTGCTGCGTGCGAATGCGGTTCCGTGCAAGCTGGCGGGCTCCCTCGGCTTTCTCGACGAAGTCGTCAACGCTGTCATTTCCACTGGAGTCCTGGTCTACGGGGAGCGTAGCGTCTAACGTGGTTGTGACGCGACGGCCATAAACAAGCTCGAATGGTGTTAGGTCTGTGGTCTTTTGCACAGCGGAGTTATTAGCAAACGTGACGTACGGCAAAATTTCATCCCTCGTTTTGTGCTCTACATCAACATACATAGATAGCATGTCGGCCAGTGTTTTGTTTAACCTCTCCGTCAAGCCGTTCGTTTGGGGATGATAAGCTGTTGTTTTCCGGTGGTTGGTGTGCGTCAGCTTGGTGACTTGGTGCAATAACTCTGCCGTAAATGCTGCTCCGCGATCGGTTATGAGAACAGCAGGTGCACCATGGCGCAAAACAATGTCGTGGACAAAGAATCTGGCGACTTCAACTGCAGTTCCTTTAGGCACAGCTTTGGTTTCGGCATAGCGAGTCAGATAGTCGGTTGTGACGATTATCTACTTATTTTCTACGGATGACGTAGGGAAGGAACCATGAAGATCCATTCCTACTTGCTGAAATGGTGCTCGAGGTGGATCTAAAGGTTGGAGGAAACCGGCGGGCTTTGCAGGTGGAACTTTACGCCTCTGACAGTCATGGCAGGTGCAGACATAGCGCTGGACGGACGAATACAGCTGTGACCAGTAGTACTTCTGCCGGATGCGCGCTAATGTCCTGGCAAAGCCTAAGTGACCGCCGAAGGATCGTCGTGGCACGCCTGCAAAACTTCCTCACGCAGTGCCGTTGGAACGGCGAGGAGGAACGTTTCCTGGCTGCTCTCAAGATTTCTCTTGTAGAGAACATTTTTGCGCAGGCAATACGTTGTTAAACCACGAAAGAGCCGGCGTGGGACGATAACGTTTTCTCCTTAAAGATGCTAGAAGACAGGAAGTGGCTCAGTGTCCTCACGTTGAAGCTCAGCAATCCGCACCACATCGACGATGCCAAGAAACGGTAAATCTTGTTCAGTGTCCGATGGCGTCGGGGAAATAGGAGCACGAGACAGGCAGTCAGCATCTGTAGGCTTATGTCCTGATTGGTAGACCACCGTTATGTCGTACTCTTGAAGGCGGAGGCTCCAGCGGGCGAGGCGGCCTGATGGATCCCGTAGATTGGCAAGCCAACAGAGCGAATGGTGGTCACTGACCGCTCGAAATGGCCGGCCGTATAGGTAGGGTCGAAATTTGCTAATGGCCCAAACGACTGCAAGGCACTCTTTTTCGGTGGTAGAGTAATTATCCTCTGCTTTTGTGAAACTGCGGGTCGCGTAAGCGATCACACGCTCTGCGCCGTTCTGCCATTGAACTATAGAATGGCTCCAATTCCTATGTTTCTGGCGCCTGTGTGGATCTCGATGTCGGCAGTGTCGTCGAAATGTGCCAGCACTGTAGCTGTCTGCAGTCGATTGCGTAGCTCTACGAAGGCTTGTTGTTGTTCTTCCGTCCATACGAAAGGCACATCTGGCCGTGTCAGTCTTGTAGGAGGTTTCGCAATTTTCGAAAATCCTTCGACAAAACGGCGGTAGTACGCACAGAGTCCGAGGAATCGCTGAACAGCCTTCTTGTCTCCAGGACGAGGGAAATCGGCAACGGCAGCCAACTTCTCCGGATCTGGTCGAACACCCCCCGGGCTCACCACGTGGCCGAGAAACTTGAGTTCCTGATAGCCGAAGTGGCACTTTTCGGGCTTGATAGTAAGGTTCGCTCTCCTTATTGCAGTGAGGACACTTTTTAGCCTTGAAAGATGCTCGTCAAACGTGCTTGAGAACACAACGACATCATTCAAGTATACAAGACACGTCTGCCACTTTATTCCAGCTAGTACAGTGTCCATCATGCATTGAAACCTGGCGGGAGCGGAACAGAGGCCGAAAGGCAGCACTTTAAATTTGTAGAGCCCGTCAGGCGTCACGAACACGGTTTTTTCACGGTCGCCCTCGTCAACTTCAATTTGCCAGTACCCTGACTTGAGATCTAGTGATGTAAAGAACTGGGCGTGGCGTAGACGGTCCAAGGCGTCATCAATCCGTGGCAGGGGGTAAACGTCGCGTTTCGTGACTTTGTTAAGCCGTCGATAGTCGACGCAGAAGCGTAGTGTGTTGTCTTTTTTCTTCACTAAGACAACAGGTGACGCCCACGGACTTGTCGAGGGTTGAATGACGTCATGATTCAGCATTTCTTGAACTTGACGCTTAATCACCTCTCTTTCCTTCGGGGACACACGGTATGGATGTTGGCGAAGAAGCCGCGCCGACTCCTCGGTAACAATGCGGTGTTTTGTAACGGTGGTACGCTGAACTTTCGATGCGGTGGAGAAGCAGTCCGAGAAATTCGTCACAAGGTTTAGCAGCCATTCTTTTCGTGAATCTGGCAAGTCTGGATTAATGTGAATGCGGGTTCCCAGGTCAGCACAAGCTTTTTTTGTGCGGTGAAGTCGTATCCAATGAGCCGATATTGGAAAAGTCGACGATTTCACTGAGGAAAGCGACAGTAGTGCCTCTAGGGACGTGTTGAAACTCATTGCTCAAGTTGGTCAGCAGAACTCGAGAGCGTTTATTCTCTAACCGAACAAGGCATCTGGCTATGCAGATGTTTCGTTTGAGCAGCAGCGGTATATTTGCCTCTGCAATACCTTCATAGTCGTTGAATTCATCAAAAACGTCGCAGGCTACCAGGTCAACACGCTACTCTTCGGCGGTAACGTGACGTCATCGTCAACGATTCTCAAAGCATTGACGTAACTGCCGTGAGGGTTGCGCGCTAAAGCGTGTGCCGTAGAAAACGTCACCTGCGACTTTTGCAAATCAATCACGGCTCCATTATCACGCAGAAAGTCCAGTCCGAGAATAAGGTCCCTCGAGCAACTCGGCAGTATTACAAAATCTCCGCGATACGTGAATCCGTGAATACTGACTCGCACTGTGCACCGCCCCACCGGAGTGAGAAGATAGCTTCCTGCCGTACGTATCTGCGACCCAGCCCGCTGGGTGGAAACCTTCGTCAGCCTGCAGGCAAGACCCATGCTCATAACGGAAGTGTCTGCTCCAGTGTCAATTAGCGCCATTACTTCTTCGTCGTCCACAGTTACCGCAATGTTTGATGTCACCACTCTTCGTACCACGTTTGACTGCGTCTGTACATCTTTTTGCTGCCGTCGCTGTCGTCGTAGTGGAGGATCTTCCGTAGAGTCAGCGTCAGTGGCCTCACCTCTGGAAGTCGCTGAACTCAGTTTTCCCGACTTGCAGGACTGGGTGAACGGCGTCTCGGAGCGCTGCGTGAATAGACTGGGCTCGGTGACCTGTAGCGAGCAGGCGACGACGAGCGAGACTCTTGCGACCGATGTTCGATACTGTGACGATTCGAGATGAAACTCTCTATTTCCAGTGGTCGCTCGCCAGGTCTTGGACGAGGGGCATTAGGCGAAAATCCACGGAGACCCACACGACAGTATGGACATGTTGGTTAGACGTGTCGGGCTTCCCCGCAGTGGAAACAAAGGGGCCTGTGGTCGGGTGTACGCCAGATGTTACTCTTTCTCGGTCTTGCTTCGGCGATCAACGGTGAGCTGCGAGGACGGAAGCCTACCTCCATTGCTGAGCGTGTCGCTCATTGGGGTAAAATACGCTGGTTGAACTGCACAATGGAGGACGTCGCACTGCTTCCGCGTAGCTCATCTCGCCTCTGTTGTTGCGCCTCGGACGGTTGGGGAGCGTGAACGGCTGGCCGTAGCTCGGCGCGTACCATCTCCGCAATAGAGAGCTGCTCTACAGGTGAAGCAGCCGCCTGCATCTTTTTTAGCTCTTCCTTAATGAGAGCTCTGATAAGCTCTCGCAACGCGCTGATGTCATTGCCGACAGTGACAGAAGTGACCTCACTTGGGTGTACACCACGGTTATACTGCCTGGCACGCTGTTGAAGGGCCCTCTCCATGGCAGTGGCTTCCTCATGAAACTCCGCAAGTGTCGCAGGCGGGTTTCGAATCAGGCCGCCAAAAATCTCTTCTTTAATACCACGCATTAGGTAACGAACTTTCTTGGATTCGGACATAGAGGGCTCCGCACGCCTGAAAAGCCTATCCATGTCCTATATGTAAGTCGTCCCCCTTTCGTTAGGGCCTTGAACCCTTGCCTCTATAGCACGCTCCGCTGTCTCGTTCCTGTCCTCTCGGGCAAATGCCTTGAGGAACTGCCGGTGAAACTCATCCCATGACGTAAGCGCTGCTTCATGGTTCTCAAACCACGCTTTCGCGGAGTCCTCCAGGAAGCAGTTCACATAGCGTAGCTTACGCTCTGGGGTCCAATCGTTGATGACGGTGACCCGGTCGAAATGCTCGAGCCAGTCGTCGGCGTCTTCAAAAGCAGCTCCATGAAATGTCTTCGGCGTCTTGGGCTGGTTGATAACCAGGTGCGCTGGTGCTGGCGCGGTGACGTTAGGCGGTGTTTGATTCATAGTCCTCTGACGTTCAGGCAGCAAACCGTGCTGTGGCTCGAGTCCCTGGAGACGACGGCTGTAACGTACGTGCACAGGGGTAAGCTCGGCTGAGCTGCTCAATGGACTTGCGTCAGGGGTGCTCTCAGGGGACCTTATCATCAACCGTACCCAGCACCTCTACCAGAAAATGTCACAAAGACACAGGTATGCAGGTACAAAAATAGGGCGTTTACTTTCGTAACCCAAGGGCCAGAAACGCGAGCACCAGAGCACGCGCACCCAGAACTACTTCGTTGTCCTCCTCAGAGGCTGGCTACTATAGTTGCCAGCCTACCTTGCGTCAATATAATCATAATTCGGTGAACTTGATTGACAGATGTATTTGCTATTAATACCCTGCCCCTTCCTAAATTCAAATTGTGGGTCACGTGGGGTGGGTATACGCATCAATATTGGTACGACGACTGCGCTCACGAAAGGAAGAAAATTTGCAAATTTGGACTACGCTTATTCAACCAGGTTTGGAGATTAGCAAATTGCTTAACATCGAGAAAAGGCCGTGACTGCTGTATCTTTAGTCAATAATGTGGTTCTATGAACTCGTACCGCCGGCCTATAGGTATGCATTGATTGATTGATTGATTGATTGATTGATTGATTGATTGATTGATTGATTGATTGATATGTAGATAGATAGATAGATAGATAGATAGATAGATAGATAGATAGATAGATAGATAGATAGATAGATAGATAGATAGATAGATAGATAGATAGATAGATAGATAGATAGATAGATAGATAGATAGATAGATAGATAGATAGATAGATAGATAGATAGATAGATAGATAGATAGATAGATAGATAGATAGATAGATAGATAGATAGATAGATAGATAGATAGATAGATAGATAGATAGATAGATAGATAGATAGATAGATAGATAGATAGATAGATACTGACGCTGAAGCACGCCCGAATGTCTTTCCACAAGTCACGTGTCATGATTATGCCGAGATTGTTGGTGCTCTTGTTCCACGGGCGGATTTCCACCTGCGTACGACGAAATAGTTTTGATACTAAGAGACGGGTTTGACGCCTATTCAAAAATAATCGGAAAGTAGAACCTAGTCAAACGTAGCGTGTTATTGCAATGCACTTCGTTCATAAATGAAAGCGCACTTGGTACATCGAACTCGCTGTACACCGTCTAAATTTAGTCGATGCATTTAAATTAGCTTAAGAATTTTGGACTTCTTTGTTATTGTACTCGTGTATTGCACTGTAGAGAGAGCTGCATCGCTGCTATTTTTAGAGCAAGACCAAGCGGCATGACAACAGCATTATAAACAGACGTGTTATTACAATGCACTCCACTCAGAAATGAAAGCACACTTGGGATAGAACTCACTGTACTGTCAAAATTTATTCCATGTGTTTAACAGAGGTAAGAAACTTGAAATTTCACGCTATTTGTACTCCTGTATTGTACTGTAGAAAGAGTTGCACCTCTGCTATTTCTCACGGTAAGACCGAGCAGCATGACAATAGCAGCAGAAACAATAGTGTTATTACAATGCACTTAGTTCAGATGTGAGAGTGCACTTGGTATCCGACTCTCTGTACCGTCTAAATTTAAACGGTGTGTTCAACTGAGCTAAGTAATTCAAAATTTTGTGGTATCTGTACTGTAGAGAGAGTTTTGTGGTATCTGTACTGTAGAGAGAGTTGTACAAGTGCTATTTCTTACGGCAAGACCGAGCGGCATGACAACAGCAACAGAAACCATAAAAATGCGCCAATGGCAGTTCATAACCTTAGAAGCTTATAACAGCAACAACACCAGCAACAACGCAAGCATAAATACATCAAGAACGACAACAAGCAACATAAATGCACGAGTAAATCATCGGCCACAGAAACAATAAAGAATAAGAGAAGTATGACTACTGCACGTTCACTTACGGCGTCGGTGAGTAGCTTCTTGTTAGTGTAGTCGTTGTTTCCAACCATGCAAAGGCAGGTGTTCTCACCACAAAAGCTGAAAGAAAAATTGTTTGAATATTATTGAAGATGCACGTGGCCAGTTCATGGTCTGAAGAGCGGTTCCAAAAAGATTATATGAGCACAACCAAACGACACATTCACAGAAACGCACCCGCACAACCAGGCACCAAACACGTGCAGCGCTCACTTTCAACAAGTTCTTTTATAGTAAATTTGAAGAAGTGTTCCTCTCAAAATCGGCAAGCCCTCCATTACTTTACTGCAAGATTGCAAAGCTTTCAGGCGTAAACGTACACCTAGTTGGAACACGTTTGCTTTGGTCAATCAATGACCATTGATGTTTCCTATAACACTTCGCAAGCCTCTCCTTCATTTCTTATGTGATTCTTAAAGGAAAAAGAAGAGAAAAGTGAGCCCGGTAACTGTCTCTTAGGGGGAGGACACCTCAATAGTAGCTCATGAAGGGGGCGGGGGGTAAAGGAGGGATTGAAAGGATAGGATTAAAAGGTAAAGAGATAAAGAGAGAGGAAGGAGAGAAGAGGCGCAGGGACAGCGAACGACAGAAAACGACGGAAGTAAAGAGGAGATAAGAAACATGAACACGGTCGCAGGAGTCCGAGGACGAGGCACCACTCGGCGAGAGCTCTTGTCGGAGATCGCGGGGGCACAACCGGTCGGCACGAAATCCAGCGAGCGACTCCCTCTCCTCTCATTTCCCAGTTTCCAATAGAAGTTGTCTATGTCATGGCAATGCGCACATTTTGTCTTAATTAGCATTGATAAGAATATTAGGATATTGATCACAATTGGGTGGGTCACTAATAGCTACAAAATGACGGGCTACCTTTGGTCACAAAGTGCGTGCCCATTCGTGTGCTGCACCATAGAAAATGCATGCAATTGAATACAAGGAGGACAATATCATTCAGTAGCACTGGGTACGGATCATATACGGGCCACTAAATAAGCAGAGATAGGTAATAGTGCACTTCAAGTTGTAAAAGACTATGTCTACTTAGGGCAGGTAATAACGGCGGAGCGGAACCGCGAGATTGGAGTAACTAGAAGAATAAGATTGGGGTAGAGCACATTCGGCAAGCACTCTCAAATTATGACAGGTAGATTGCACTATCCCTCAAGAGGAAGGTATATAACAGTTGTATCTTGCCGGTACTTAGCTAAGGAGCAGAAACCTGCAGACTTACAAAGAGGGTTCAGCTTGAATTGAGGACGACGCAGCGAGCAATGGAAAGAAAAATGGTAGGTGTAACCTTAAGAGACAAGAAGAGAGCAGAGTGGATTAGGTAACAAACGGGGGTTATGGATATCATAGTTGAAATCAAGAAGAGGAAATGGACATGGACCGGGCATGTAGCGCGTAGACAGAATAACCGCTGGTCATCAAGGGTAACTAAATGGATTCCTAGAGAAGGCAAGCGGGTTAAAGGGAGACAGAAGGTTAAGTAGGTAGATGAGATTAAGAAGTTTGCGGGTATAAATTGGCAGCAGCAAGCACAGGAACGAGTTAACTGGCGGATCATGGGAGAGGCCTTTGTCCTGCAGTGGACATAGCCAGGCTGATGATGATGATGGATGATGATGATTATGATGGTGATGATGATGATGGTGGTGGTGATGATGATGATGATGATGAAAAAACCATCTGATTAGCAACGTCGACATCCGAGTATGGGCCCATAGATGTGCCTCCGTCTTGGAGACAGTCTGAAAATTGGATCTATTTAGAAATTATTTTTTCAGAAGGTGGGTATAGGCTCCATTATGTATATCTATGTTCACGCGTCTTTATGTGTAGAGGTTCACCACGATCGCGTGATGGTCACGGTGTACGGTGCTCGGCTGCTCATGAAAGGACACGAGTTCGATCCGAACCATGGTGGTCACATTTCGATGAAACTGATATGGTAGAAGCTGGTGTGTTGTCGGTGCACATTAGAGAACACCGCATTGTCAGTTTCCGCAGCCCTTCACTGCGGCATCTCTCATGATCATATCGTGGTTTTGTGTCCAGGTATTGTATTGTTGCGTTTCAGTTAAGGTTCTTATATTTGAATTAAGGTGTTTGAATTATATGGTTTGGATTAAGGTGTTATGTTACCTTTGCATAGGTGCCGTGTGTACATATTGTTACGAGACAATGCCCCACTTAAACAGTGAGATAGGCGCCGAGGAAGACGAGGTGACTTGGGTGTGCGCGCGCTCTCTCTTGTTCGCCATCTTGGCTTGCGCGTTGGCGCTGTGTAAATATATTTTAAAACGCCTAGTTTCCCTTGTGCCTTCACGCAACATTTTGGTGGAAGGTGCTGGGTTACAACGCACGACGGAGTTACGCAGCGGACGCCTAGTCTCTGCTCCCAACATGTCCACCGGCAGCGACGCTTCCTCAACTGCTACGCCCAATGCATCAATGGCGCCGACCTCTCCTGTTTATCTCGTGGCCGCTCCACCCCGCGATCCCGGCAACTTTTCGGGAACGGACGGCGAGGACGTGGATGAGTGGCTTAAACTCTACGAGCTCTTCAGCACAAATCACAGGTGGGACCCAACCTTAATGCTGGCAAACATCATCTTTTATTTACAAGGAACGGCCAAGGCGTGGTTTAATAACAATGTGGACGGTATCACAAGCTGGGACGTATGCAAGACCAAATTACGCGAGTTGTTTGGTCAATCTGCCGGCTGCAAGCAGGCCGCTAGGAAAGAACTTGGCACACGTGTTCAGACGTCCACGGAGTCCTACCTGGCGTATATTCAAGATGTGCTGACCCTTTGCCGTAAAGTTGACCGAACCATGGCTGAAGCCGACAAGGTAGCGCACGTGCTCAAGGGCATCGCAGACGATGCATTTAACCTCATTGTGTGCAAAGGCTGTTCCACCGTGCAAGATGTTATCTTGGAGTGCCAACAGTTTCAAGAGGCTAAAAGCCGTCGCATTGCTTACCACTTTACGCGCCTTCCCAACACTGCTGCGACGTCAACATGTGCGGATCTCCGTGTACCGACCTTGCCCAATTCACACTCCAGTGACATCACGAGAATTGTACGCCGTGAAATCGAAGCCATCTCACCCGCCCCCTTGAGAGCACTGGCACCGAGTGATCCTCAGCCGACCATATCGCTAATACAGACCGTTGTTCGCCAGGAACTAGCCAACGCGGGTGTTCACACAGTCTGTTCTGTGCACCGTCCCGGCGCTGTCAGTTCGTCTACCCCGAGCCACCCACAGCAGTATCGCCGCCCTGCTCCACGTAATCGTGACCCAAATGCGTGGAGAACGCCTGATGACAGGCCGATTTGCTTCCGATGTGAACGAGTGGGACACATTTCCCGTCATTGCCGAAGCACGTGGACCTCACCGTATCGGGCAAACCCAAGCTTCTCCAACCCCCATTCACCGGCCCACCTCTATGACCAGGAACCACCACGGCGTGATGGCTCAGCTAATTACGACCCGACCACTACGACCACTGCCCAGTACAGTCGCTCACCTTCACCTCGACGTAGATTTTCCCGATCTCCACCGCCACCTCGCTCCCCGTCCCCGTCCTCTGCCCGGCGGTTTTCTTCGGAAAACTAGCGGCTGCAGCTCCTGGAGGTGATGCTGCTGATACGACTTGCTCTCCAATTCCTCTGTTGACGCTCCCGACCAATCAGAACTTGATCGACGTTGAAGTGGACGGTTTATCTGTTAAAGCCTTAGTAGACACTGGCGCCCATATTTCTGTGATGAGCCTGCACATTCGAGACCGCTTAAAGAAAGTACTTACTCCAGCCCCTTCACGCAGCGTTCGCGTTGCTGATGGTAGTACGGCTGCTGTTATTGGCGTCTGTACTGCACGCGTTACTATTGCCGGGCGTCAAACTTCAGTTCTCTTCACTGTTCTTTCTCACTGCACCAATGATGTGATCCTCGGTCTTGACTTTTTGTCCACTCATTCCGCTCTCATCGACTGTTCAGCCGGTACTGTGCAACTTGACCTACCGTGTCCGATTGATCCGCCCAGTCGACCGCAAGCCCGTATGTGCTCTGCTGAACATGTCCGTTTGTTACCGCAAACTGTGACCTGCATCACCGTTACGCCCTCGCCACCTGTATCCGATGGTGACTATGTGCTCGCGCCCATCACATCCCTTCTCTTGACCCACAGTGTTACCTTACCACACACTGTTATTCAGTTACGTGCAAACCGCGCCTGCATTCCTGTGCTCAACTTTGCTCTGTGTCCGCAAGTGCTTCCGCGCGGAATCGCCCTCGCCATGCTGACTCCTTCTGAAGAATGCGTCATATCAGCTCTGTCTTCGAACGAGACTCGACACTCCAGCTTCACACATGCTCGATCTTCGCAAGGAAGCCCGTCTCCTGATGTTAAAAAAATGATCGCGTCAGACCTTTTGCCGCATCAAGCCGACGAACTCCTTCGCGTTCTTGAGTCATACTGGGACGTATTTGACTTTTGTGATCGTCCATTAGGTCAAACCAGTGCGGTAAAGCACCGCATTGACACCGGCGATGCCTCCCCTGTCCATCGACGGCCATACCGCGTCTCTTCGACCGAGCGTCACATAATTCAAGCAGAAGTCGACAACATGCTCGCCAAAGACATAATTGAACCATCATGTAGTCCATGGGCTTCCCCTGTTGTTCTTGTCAAAAAGAAGGACAACACTTGGCGATTCTGTGTTGACTACCGACATCTGAACAAGATCACTAAAAAAGACGTCTACCCGCTACCGCGCATAGACGACGCCCTAGATTGTCTTCACGGCGCTAAGTATTTTTCTTCTATTGATCTAAGAGCAGGTTACTGGCAAATTGCTGTCGATGACATGGACCGCGAGAAGACCGCTTTTGTCACCCCCGATGGTCTTTACCAATTTAAGGTCATGCCCTTCGGATTATGCAACGCTCCAGCCACCTTCGAGCGGATGATGGACTCTCTTTTGCGTGGGTTCAAATGGTCAATTTGTCTATGCTACCTTGACGACGTTATCGTCTTTTCCCCGACCTTTGAAACCCACCTCGACCGCGTTTCCTCAATACTGGCCGTATTTCGCAATGCCGGTCTCCAACTGAACTCGTCAAAGTGTCACTTCGGACGCCAGCAACTAACAATGTTGGGCCACCTTGTCGACTCCTCTGGTGTACGTCCTGATCCCGATAAAGTGCGAGCCGTGCGTAACTTCCCTGTTCCGACCTGCACTAAAGAAGTACGCAGCTTTCTCGGTCTGTGCTCGTACTTTCGACGTTTTGTGAACAACTTTGCGGAAGTCGCCCGTCCTCTCACAGACTTATTGAGAAAAGATGTCTCCTTCACATGGGGCGCTGCGCAGGCTACGGCGTTCTCTACACTTATTGAATCGCTAACAAAACCACCTGTTCTGGCCCATTTCGACGTTTCTGCCCCTACAGAAGTACACACAGATGCCAGCGGTTACGGAATCGGTGCTGTTTTGGTTCAGCATCAAAGCGGCTGCGCCCGCGTTATCGCCTATGCCAGCCGTCTCCTCTCGCAGGCGGAAAGGAACTACTCCATCACCGAAAGGGAATGCCTTGCTCTCGTTTGGGCAGTAGCAAAATTTCGGCCTTATTTACATGGTCGACATTTCACTGTCATAACCGATCACCACGCACTTTGCTGGCTCTCGTCCTTGAAGGACCCCACTGGGCGCCTTGGTCGATGGGCACTACGGCTTCAAGAGTATACCTACTCGGTGTCCTACAAATCTGGCCGTTTACACCATGACGCTGACTGCTTATCTCGGAATCCAGTGGACCCACCTGAAGCGTTCGATGAATCGCCATGTGTGCTGTCTCTCTCCGCTTTAAGCAACATCCGTGAGGAACAGCGCCGAGATCCTGCCTTACGTAACATCATCGAGAAGCTGCATTCTGCGGCACCCGATCCTTCTACTCGGTTGTTCGTGCTTAAGGATGACACATTGTACCGTTGCAACGTCCGCCCTGATGGACACGAACTGCTCCTTGTGGTACCTTCCCACTTACGTGCGAGCGTGATCGGCCAGCTTCATGACGCTCCCACTGCCGGTCACCTCGGACTGTCTCGGACGTATGACCGCGTACAGCGTCGATTTTACTGGCCCAGTCTTTATCGCTCGGTCCGCAGCTACGTCGCCTCATGCGATCAGTGTCAACGCCGCAAAAAACCTTCCATGAGTCCTGCCGGGTTCCTCCAACCACTTGACGTTCCCTTTGATCCCTTCTTCCGACTTGGTCTTGACCTCCTAGGCCCTTTTCCTGCATCCACTTTGGGGAATAAGTGGATAGCTGTCGCGACGGATCATACAACCCGGTACGCTATCACGCGGGCTTTGCCGACCAGCTGCGCCACAGACGTTGCCGATTTTCTCCTGCACGACGTCATACTTCACCATGGCGCCCCACGCCAACTCCTAACAGATCGTGGGCGCTATTTCCTTTCCCGAGTTATCGACGACCTGCTTCGCTCCTGCGAGACGAAACATAAATTTACGACAGCTTACCACCCGCAAACTAACGGACTCACTGAACGATTCAACCGGACTTTAACTGATATGCTCGCTATGTACGTATCGTCCGACCACCAGGACTGGGACGTTGCATTGCCCTTCGTTACGTTTGCCTATAATTCTTCACGCCATGATGCAGCTGGTTTTTCACCTTTCTATCTGGTGTTTGGCCGTCATCCAACTTTACCTTTCGACACCATCTTTCCGACAGCTGTCGACTTTACGACTGAATACACCCGTGATGCTATCGCCAGGGCTCGCAAAGCACGAGAAGTTGCTCGTCAGCGCCTTTTAGCATCGCAAGATCACCAGCGGCATCGTTACGACTCACATCACCGCCAAATTTCCTTTACACCAGGTTCTCTTGTGCTATTGTGGACTCCGACTAGACGCGTCGGACTTTCTGAAAAACTGCTTTCCCGGTACTCGGGACCCTACCGCGTATTGCGCCAGGTGACAGATGTGACCTACGAGATAGCCCCGCTCGAGTCTTCCTCCGCCTCCGCTTCGCTGTCTACAGACATTGTCCACGTATCCCGCCTTAAGCTTTACCACTCGGCAACACAATAGAAAGCACCGAGACGGTGCTTCAGCACCCGGGGGTTATGTTACGAGACAATGCCCCACTTAAACAGTGAGATAGGCGCCGAGGAAGACGAGGTGACTTGGGTGTGCGCGCGCTCTCTCTTGTTCGCCATCTTGGCTTGCGCGTTGGCGCTGTGTAAATATATTTTAAAACGCCTAGTTTCCCTTGTGCCTTCACGCAACAATATAGACATGTCAAATAGAAAAAAATCTGAAGTGGTCACTTTCCCATTCCACCGGCTACGCCAGTGCCGGCCAGGTACAGAAGCGAAGAGGTAAAAAGAAAAGCAGACGAAAAACTTTTAGCTTCTAGCAGACGAAAAAAGATTTAGTTCAAACACATGCTGTGCAACTCCGTCATCATTCCGTAAACTTCCAACTGCTCTAAACAGCTTTCAAATACTACCTAGGCACCCCACTCTTGTTTTTGTTTTTTTTTTTTTCGCAGAACTTTAACACAATTTTTTTATGAGGTGTGAATCAAGCACCGTATGTTTCTGCCTGATCGTTGTGTGTTCATATTTGAAGCAGCTTAGGCGGCGTGAACATCACCAAGAATACCACAGAACAAGGGGCTCAACTATGTGTGGTGTACCATTATCTTCTGCTCCCGTCTTTCGCGCTGGTCTTTTACATATGAATGTTCACCAATTTGAATCGTTGCTACCTGAGTCAAGTTCTGGTGCATAATTTGAATTTAGTACTGGCCAACAAAAGCCTATCCTGTGCGTGTTTTTGTTCGCCAGTGCAACGTTTCGCAGTCTTGTCCAACCCGCCTAGTCTTAATCCTTCTACAGTGTCGTATTCATGGGGGAAAGAAAAGAAAAGTGGGAGCATGACGTCACGTTGCCAGCCTTTGCAAGCCGACCCGTCTTGTAGCCAGCGGTGTCGACCCAACTCGGCACCTTTTTGCGTCAAGATCACGCAAGCAGCGAGGCTTCCCGAGACTGAGGAGTATGGCACCCGGTAGCTTTTAATCGAAACGTGCTTGTTCGGCGCAGACCGGTCGGCCCACGCAGGGGGTTCTGAAACGGAACGACACCAAGAATACTAAACCCTACCGCAAGCTCTGACGTTTTGATCACGTGTTGGGCCGACATGATGGGCATTACTCTTGTGACGTAATTCTCGCTCTCTTTTTTCTTCGTACATGGTTGTTTGTATGTGCACAGCTTGCACACGACGTCATAAGCGACAACATGGCGGCCTAGATGGTGTCAAGGCGATATATTCTGGGGTTGATTTCCCTGCGTCAGTGCAATAATGACGTCGCTGGAAGGTTATAGTGTCTCTGTGTCTGAATAGCGATAGAACCAGTATGCAGTGTACTGATAAGTTATAACACTAACATGACATCACAACGTTCGCGTCTCACCGTGTTGTATTCCAACGTGGCTGTTTCAGTCACGTCGGTGCAGGCCAGTGTTCTATGCAATTTTTTTTGGGGGGGAGGGGGGGGGTTGCACGTATTTGATATAAAGTGGGGGCCAGGCAGGCGAATGGTCATTTTGCGCTATGTATGCATGGTGGAAACAATTTGGGGGGGGGGCACTTGCTTTGAGTGCTACCCCCTGGCGTAGGCTATCTATAAGCACGTGCAAAATTGAAAAGTTTCTAGAAAAAAAGGAAACTCTGCACCCACCCCCCGCCCCTTTTCCTGGCTGCGGCAATAGCTCAATGCCTCTATATATCACTGGCATGATGTGGCCGCAAATAATACACACACCAAGTAAAGAACCTTTACTTTGTGTGTGTATTATTCGCGGCCAAATCATGTCAGTAAGCAAGTACCAACTAGGCTAACAATCAGTATTGCTACAATATATCTCTATATATCAGCTGAGGTTACTCACGCGCGCCTTTTGGAGAGGAGTAACCGGACGGCGTCGAGGTAGTCCGGGGCCACGTAGTAGTCCTCCTCGAGCAGCATGATGGGGCCCTCGTGGTTGCGCGTCACATTCAGGCTCTCCATTACGACGTTGAGCTGCGCGTTGCCGTCACATGTAACCGGATTGATTGCGTCACAGAGGGGGGCAGCAATACCATAGAAATTCGAGCACTTGGTCCGTTAGCATAAGACGATCGCGCGAGCGGATTACATACATATTCATTGCGGGCATAACGCAAGAAACTTTACAGGGAAAAATCACTAAGAAGAGGTTCTAATCGTGTGTTCTCCTCTTCAGCGCCTCTCTTCGGTTGCTCTCTTTTCAGTCTACGCTTACTGCGCTACGCCAAGAAAGAATCCTCGCCAACTAGCCCAATTCGCAGTTCTGTTACAGATACATATATTCCAGCCAGGTTAGCTGAGCCGCTGCGCTGCAGAGCTTGATGATGCGGTTTTGACTCCGGAAAACCGCGCTTAATTAGAATGTTGATTAGTATTAGTGTGAAAACGCGCCCATTTGCGAGGTCGTCCACGTTTAAAACCATCTTATTAGAATTAAAGACAGCGTATAGGCTGATGTTTTTAACACACCATTTGGGAATCTATTACTGCGTGTAATGACACCACACTTTGACGTCATATAAGGAACCTTTCTCTCGTAAAGCCGAATAAATGCTGTAGTGGTAATGCTTGAATACTAACGTAGCAATCGTCTTAGAAGTGGTCGTCCCTCTATGCGTACTTGGGTGTTCTATTCATAAGCATATCGCAGTTTGGCACGTAAAGTAAGAGACCTTCATTTTTTCACTTGCATATATACGGGTGGCTGATGTCGAGCCATTTCCATTCTTGTTTCACCCGTGTCGCGATGTTCTACTATGTCAAGCAGATTTTTTTAGAGAATGTACTGTAGTATGGTTAAAATTTTAATTATATTACTCAGTTGACTTCAAAACCATAAATGATATGACTGAGTCAATAGCTTACCGTGACGAGGCATGTCATATGTCAAGAACGGGAATCGCTTTATGTGCTATTATAGGTATACGCGAAAAAATTCGGAAGGGGGGGTCATTCCTTTTATCTGAAAAAAGGGGGGGAGGAGAGGGCTGGCAAAGGATCAGTTTGTGCTACTCTTCTCGAGTTCATTTTGCGCTGTGTATGATAAGGTGAAAAGAATTTTTTTTTTTTTTTGCTGGGAGGGGGCAGGGGTTAGGGTGCATGAGTTCAGTGTACCACCACCTGGCTAAACGCCACTCTTCACTTTCGTACCATTCCTCCCTCGTCACGTCGCCAAAGGTGGTGCACCGGGTTGAGTTGGACCATAGAGCATTTACTACATACAGCGTTTACAAGCCAGCCAGTCTCTGGTTGTCGTCGCATATTATAAACTTTCACAAGTAGTTGCATGTTCACTATAACACTATAAATAAGAATCTCGCGTTATCGTACGTGAGAGCCAACGTCCTTTTTTATGCATTATAAACAGGCACATAGTCGTTAAGTGAAATGTTAACTTCTGGACCGCATATTGTTGTCCAACACACATGATGCAGACAAAACAAACCAAAAATTTCTAGGAGTGTTGCCCAATAGTACATGGCTGTGTTTCGTGTTTGTTGTAACAGAGACGGCGCTGGTTTCATGTTGAAGGTGATTTGTACGTCACTGTGGCGACTAGCTGATGGAAACATGGCAATATTCGAATACGTGTCGATTGCGAGTTCAAACTGAATGATATTCTCTAATACTTATCCAATCATAACATTTCTCTTATTCGAACTACTTCTCCTGAATTTATATTGCATCTTTCCATTAAAAGATGTATCCGCTGAGTCACGCATCGTCCTTTCGGCCAGAAAAAACGCCTTTTGGCTAGCACCTAGCACCTTGAAGCTCCATACACTCTATGTTAGTCACTTATTGAGTATGAATATTAATAATAATAATAATGATAATATTAATAGTAATAATAATAGGGATCTTATGTCCCAAAAACTTGATGCGACTATGAGAGACGCCGTAGCGGATAGATGCGTGAATTTCGACCATCTGGTGTTCCGTAACGTGCGCCGACAACGCACAGTACAGGTGCCCCTGCCATTTCGCCTTAATCAAAATGCGACCGTCGCGGCCCCGGATTTGACCCACGACCTTTGGCTCTGCAGCCGAGCAGCTTGATCACTGCTCCAGCGTGGCGGACTGTGAGTAACCCGTGTCCCAAGGATATTGCCTAGCTCGTAAGAGCGTTTAATTCGTTCGTTATTGTGGCATCCAGTGCAGTGTGGTGTGTTGGTATATACACATGGGTTTTAGGAATGCCGGTTTACCAGATTATAATAGTCACATCCTGGGATAATTAGTGCGACCACATTTACCAACACGTTTTTGTTTCCTTTGATCTAGTGCACTTGATAAAAAAAAGAGTGTAAGCTATGCCACGCGTTTCGTACAAGGCCGTTTCCGTGACTTCACGCCAGCGGAGAAGGAAAACGCACCGTGTTTCTGCAGTAACCATTCCGTGCTTGTTTCGTTCATGCCGGCCTCGCTAGGTGGCAACAGCCATCGCGCCTATCACGTGTACGGCTGTGGTGTCACTGGTCTGACGCTAAGAAGTTTGCGGGTGAGATAAAGTTCTCTTGACTCAAGTGGTTGACGGCGTGTGCGTGTGCTCACCTTCCACCACCAGTGGTGCTTGATCTGGGTGAACTTGCTCTCCCTGTAGTGGCCGTACTGGTCGGGATATTCAGCGTTGTTACACTTTATCTTACGAGCCCTGTGAGAAAGGAAACATTGGGCACTTGGGAACTACAAGACAGAAAAGTAGAGTTCGACTATCAAACAGAAAAAAGGGGGAGGGCACTGGATTTTCCTACGACAACTGCGGAACTTCTCGCGAACTATACATCTCTCCGGGCACAAAAGGAAAAAAAAACGCATGGACGGAGTACAAAAGGACACGCCAAATGCTCTTCGACTCCGGTGTTCTTGGTGTCCATCTTGACTCCGTCCAGGTAATTTTTTGTAGAGCTGGGCTGCTTAAAGACGATGCAAATCCCGGCAGATTCATCGTCCGCATTTCAAGCACCACAACAAGGTCGAGGCATCTCGAAATGGAGAGTATTCGTAAAGCTAAAAAGGTTACAGGGAAGCCTACAGTAGCGAGTTGAAACTGGTAGAGAAAGGGTAACAACGTGAAGAGGGCGAAGTTGGGTAGAAAAAAAGAGCAAAAGCGAAGCTTTGGCCGGAACGAAGCAGACGGTGTGGAGAGAAGTGTACAAGCATTTGGCATAGAAGAGCGATGGCTAGGAAGGAAAGTAAGGCTGCTTAGAAGCCTCAATCCAAGCATCTTCTCTTCTATGTCAAATGTCAAACCAACTAGCCCAGCAATTCCAAATTTTGAGGTAGGAGTATGACTGGTACTCCCTCCTCTTCTCCACACCTTGCATTAATTCTGTAATGTTCAGTGATGGCCAAGGACTAAAGAGACCCCGGATTAAGAAGCCACCAAATTTTATGCATTGACAAGGGGATGACTGGCAGTAAAGCAATGTAAAACCAGGTATAGGAAGCTTAAGCCACCAACCTCGCTGTTTAACCAGTCTTCGTAAAAGGGATTGACTTTTTTTGTGCTGTAGATTTATTACAATGTGATTTAAAAGAAAATAGGACAGTTCACTACGCCTTACATTTAACGGAGCATGGTAAATGCAAGCTTATAAACGCGCTTTATTTGACGGCAATAACGTAAGTGTGGGCAGCCATTATTAGTCGAGATTTAGCCGACACTATTCATTCCAGGTATTCTACGAGTAAATACGGTCGGCCTCACACAACAGTCTTCAGGCAAACTGATTATCTTTTATCTTATTATAAGATAGCTTTAAGGTCCTCGCAAACGCCTTATCTCAGCTTTGACGAAGAATTTTTTTTTGTTGTTTACTAACACGCGGCCTAAAAAAGTTCTGGTTACTCCTCATGTGAGGTTTCTTCTCTTAAAGTTAAATATTCCATCTCTTATTGCGTTCAAGAATTCACGAATTCAATGCCATGTTTTTCTATTTGATATGGCTACAAAAAATGACAGAGATAGACAGGCTACAGCCTCGATACACGAATGTGGGACGCCAATCGGCTTTTACGTTGTTTGAACACATTACAAGATAGTGAAAAGCAATGTGAATGCGACAAACTTTATGCGGCCATGGAAGTTTCTTACTGTTCGTAATGAATGTTCCTCGGGCAGTCGTTCGGGTGGACACCCGGAAACTCATGAGGATAAAGTTGAGTGGAGTAGGGAAAAAATATCTGCATCACCTGCAAAAAGAAAGCAAGTTAAACCAACATTATGAAATGTCGCATTTCTCAGTTGTTGTTTCTTTTTCGTCTGTAAGCTGGACCATATATAGGCTTCTAGACTTACATTGACGCGAGCCTATGTCCCTTGTCTATTTTTTTATGTGTGTTTGTGTGGGAGTTCGTGAGAGAGATAGGAATAATGCAGTTGATTGGGTGCTTAGAGAGTCGTGTAAAAAATAACTACATAGGAATCTGACGGATCCGTAAAAAGTCGGCCGCCATTATTTCATGAGTGATTTAGTTCATTAAAGTTTAATAATTTCACAATTATACCGCCGTTTCCCTTAGCCGCGTTGGTTCTGACACTTCAATACTGGAATGAAGTTTCAAACCTTCACTAGTAGACCTCCATCATTTCTGAATTCCCTACCGCCACGAACACATCACCATGACGTCAGTGAACAGGTTGAAACAATCTATATTACATTTAGTAGCACTGCCGACGGCTACACAGTGAGGCGCCAAATAGTTTCCTGAAATTGGCTACATGTTACGGTAGTTAGATTCGGTTAAATAATCGCTGATGCATAGTAATTACTGGCCAGGCTGTATGTAGCATTGGGGGTGTTGGTAAGACATGATTGATAGTCCACATTACCACTAACGACAAGACGGCACAGGAAAGATGACCCATAGCGCTGAACATCCAACAACTCATTTCTTCGGAAAGCCTTCGATTTATGTATAATTACGCACTGTTGCAACAGCCATACCAATTGTTGCCCATACGGGTCAGTGTTCAAACCATAGGTTGAGAGAAGATGTCAATGTCACCAATTTGGTCATCGTGGTCCTGCGCCTGCGCTTGGAGTTTCACGTGACCTGGACGTTTCACGTGACCTGGGCCTGGAAAACGCTTAAAAAGACGGCATCGCCGAGTGGACCACGCAGTTCGGCGGCAGTGCACGAACCGGACGGAACGTAACAAATCTTCTGCTTTCGCAGGTGAGAAACAGTGTTACTCACGTCTAAGTCTGCTCCTGTTCTTGTGCACTGCTGCCGAACACAGCGTGAAGTGTATTTGCTTTGAGTGAAGTGTTCTTGCTTTGCTATGGGGAAGTATTCCGCAAAAAGTGCGGGGAAAGACGCAAGAAAGGACGCAGCAGATGTAAAGGACTTAAAATAGCTGTCAAAGGCATTTGAAAATTTCAAATGCAATTTCAGAAGTGAGATTCGGGAAATTAAAGACAGCATAGCCTTTTGCTCTGACACCTGCAGTGAGGTGAAAGATGTAGTCACTGATATTAAGAGTATGAGAGCTGAAATGCAAGAGCTCATAAGACAAAACATGGAATTGAAAGCGGAAAATGAGAAACTGTCACAAAAGTGCGATGAGCTCGAACAGTATCAGCGCCTAAACAACCTTGAGATAAAGGGTGCGCCGGTCAGGAATGATCCAGTGGATGTTGTAAGAAAGATAAGTGAAGCTGTCGGCACGGCAGTGGATCTGTCTGATATTGACACATGCCACTGGATTCCCACTCCTAAGCCTGGTGTGAAGAAAATAATCGTTCGTTTTGTAAAAAGAACAAAACGTGACGACATACTGGCGAAATGTAGAAAAAAGAGGCTCGAAAGTTCTATGCTTGGGGATGACAAAAAAAACGCCCATTTTGGTAAATGAGCATTTGACGCAGAAGGGCAAGCCATTGCTTGCAGCGGCAATACAAAAAAAGAAAGAAGCCGCATGGAAATTTGTCTGGACATCCGGTGGCAAGGTCCTTGCACGCAAAGATGAAGGATCACGAGCGATACACATTGCGGAGGAGACAAGCCTGGCTAAAATTAGAAATTAGATGTGATATGTGTCATAACAAATTGAAAAACATTCCACTATGACTGATTTTGTAAATAACCAAAAGAATTACAGTGTTGAAGAATTTAATAGGGTATTTCAATCCGGAAGAGGCTTGTTTAGAGCATTGCATATGAATTGTAGAAGCATAAAAAGAAAGGTCGACGACATTGCTAATTTTATATGGTCTATAGCTATCAGATTTGATGTGCTAGTTTTCTCCGAGACATGGATTACTTATAAAGAAGATGCAGCGTTCTTTCCAGGCTATAGTCATGAACTTCTCAGTCGTAACCAGCAAAAAGGTGGAGGTCTTGCTATTTATTTTAGGGATACGCTTTCGTGTGAACTACTTGATAAGTATACTGTTATGAACGATGATGCTGAATGCATTACAATGTGTGTTAGCCCATTCATAATAATTGGTGTATATAGGCCACCACATGGCCACAAAAAGAAATTTATTGAGTTTCTTAATGTTATGTTATCAACTGTTCGCGGGAATACTCCTTGCATAGTCATGGGTGACATAAACATTGACCTCTGTTTCATTGATCCTTATGCCCAAGATTTTGAAACGCTCTTACTTACATATGGAAGTACAAATTTTATACGTTCACCTACTAGGATTACATCAACAAGTGCTACGCTCCTTGATATATGCGCCTTAAATTTAAGTTCACAGAATATAAAATCCGGGGTATTTGCGTATGACATAAGTGATCATATGCCCATCTTCTTTCTTGCACGATTTACTTCTCAAATTGGTCAGAAAACAGAGACATCTTTCCACCGAATTAAAAACAGCAAAACTCAGGAACATTTTTTTCAGCTAGTTCAGAACATAGATTGGAACACTGTTTATAGACAAGAAAATCCTCATGATGCTTATAACACATTCATGAGGTTATTGAGTGTTAGCTATGATGCGGCATTTCCACTTCAGAAGCGCTCACGTGGCAGAAATAAGAAATGCAGAAAGCCTTGGATAAATCGTGATCTTTACCGGCGCATAAAAATAAAGAATAAATTGTATCATGATTTCATCCGTTCGCGGAACACAGATGCCTTAGCTGAGTACAAAAAATACAGAAACGTTTTAAATTCAGAAATACGGAAGGCTAAACAGAACTACTATAAAAAATTATTTGAAAGCATTTACAATGACGAGAGGAAGCTATGGGAGGTCATAAATGGGCTTACGAACACAAATAAGGGTTGTAATAGGACACAGGACCTAACAATTAATGGTCAGATTTTCAGTGGTGAAAGGTTGGCCAATGTTATGAATGAACATTTCATAAATGCGGGTTCCTTTATTTTAACGGATGAAAAGCGAGATAATGCTCCAACTCCTGATAAGTCTCCTTTGCCGTATTCTATTTTTCTCGCACCCACAGATTCGGTTGAAGTAGAAAGATTAATCAGAAAACTTAAAAACAATGTTGCATCAGGGATTGATGAGATAGGTTCTGTTGAGTTAAAAATGGTGTCACCATAGATATCTAATGTCTTGGCCTATATTATCAACCTCACCCTCACTAACGGTGTATTTTCAGAGCAGCTAAAAGTGGCAAAAGTCACTGCAGCACATAAAGGTGGTGATATCAATAGTTTAGCGAACTATCGACCTATATCCGTGCTTCCAACAATATCAAAAATATTTGAAGGGGTTATTTATGATAGACTTGCATCCTTTTTTGATAAGCATCAAATAATAACAAAAAGTCAGTATGGTTTTCAAAAAAATAAATCAACAGAACAAGCTCTACTGTATATCAAAGATAGGATAATCGAAAATATGGAACACAAAAAATATACTCTTGGGCTCTTCCTCGATTTTCAAAAGGCATTTGACTCCATACAATTCAAATCATTCATTCATAAATTATCAAGTTATGGGGTGCGTGTAGTTGCATTACAACTGTTTAAAAGTTACCTTGAAGATCGTTATCAATATGTACAACTGAATAACACTATTTCTGCAAAGATAAAATTAAACCAAGGAGTCCCCCAAGGGTCTATACGGGGGCCATTATTGTTCCTTGCCTATATAAATGATATTGTCGATATACCTCATTCTCCTGAACTTATAATGTACGCTGACGGTACGAATGTTTTCTTTTCATCAGACAATCTAATATCACTTGAGGTCAGTGTAAATAATTATCTTAGCAATCTTTCAAATTGGTTAAGGCAAAATGGACTGCGCTTGAATGCAAAAAAAAAACCTACATGATATTCCGACCTATAAACAAACCTATTAGTCACATAGCTGTGAAATTTCGAAGAAAATTGCATCGCACATGTAGGGAACAAAAGTTTCTTGATGTATGGTTTCAGGAGGAATTAAACTGGAACACACATGTAAACCATCTGATCACCACATTAGCGCGAATAGTTGGTTGTTTTTTAGAACAATGCACTTAATCCCATTGAGGTTAAAAATAAGTATGTACTGTGCATTCTTCCATTCTAAAGTAACTTATGGGATGTTAGTCTGGGGAATGACATCACAAGGTGATTACCATAAGTTAATAACCATACAAAAGAAAATATTGCGCTGCTTTGCAAAATACAGGGGGAATCTACAAGACTTGCGCACTGCTCCACTATCCATTAAACATTCCATACTCAGAAATGATCAATTATATCAATTTAAATTGCTTCAGTTAATACAAAAGACTGAGCTATATAAAAAAAGTTGCACCGGAAGACCACACTACAGTCTGCGAGAACAAAAGAAACGAGCTCCTAGAACAAGAACCAAGTATGGAAAACAGAGTGTTGCTTACCAGGTACCTCAGGTTTTAAATACCCTTGCCTCTCAGTCTCATGCCTCTGCAAATGCTTAAATTGTTCATAAATTTCTATGTCAATTATACGAGTGTACACAGCGCAATTCATTGTATCTGCATGCATTTTGTGTCTGTTTTTGAGTTGTTTTATTGATATCGTTTAGTTGTGAATTTTTATGAGAGTGACTTCTAATTCTTAAAATGTGTTATGTAAACTTCTTATGCTATTTATGTTTGAATTTTGTGTGTACAATTGCAGGTTGCTTGAAACCAATGTATTGAATATATATATTGTTTGTCAGTACTGATGTCTAAGCTTTGCACTGTCACGGACTGCGAAGGAACAAGGGCTTTTGTCAGGCTGTTCGCCTTTAGCCCTTTGCCCCTGCAGTAAGCTCTCTATCCGGCTTACTGTAAATAAAAGTACTACTACTAAAATAATGTTGACCACTGACAACAACGGTGACACTCTGCTCATTGAAGAACTTGTACGTTTATGCCAAGATTTTCAGATTGTAGTCCTCTCGCAATATGCCCAGACCACACCACACGTGAACTCATCGTGGTGCGAAAGACTGTTTCTTTAAATTTATTGTCTAACTACCCCCTCTGTCACACTCACTGATTATGACAAAATGCACCTATGTTTCTCCACGTGAGGATTTCTTGTAACATCATTGTGCTCCGTACGGCTGTTGCAACGGTGTGTAACTGTATAAAAAGAAAAGTATTTCCAAACAAATACATTGTGAGAATTTCAGCGTTGTTTCTCCTCTCTTCAGTCCCCTTTCATCGTTTGCGCCGATATACACTCTTATTTGCTCTGATTTTACGTGCCAATACCAGGATATCATTATGAGGCGCACCATCATGGGAGTCAATATTGGATGAATTTCCACAAGCTGGTGTTCTTTAACATGCATCTAAATGTAAGGACTGGAAGTTTTTTTACCATTGCTGCAGCTCAGTGTCCAAAAACCACAATATGATTGCGAGAGACACTGTAGTGGTAGGCTGTGGAAGCTTAGACTGCCTGAGGTTCCTTAACGTGCTATTAAATCTGAGCACACGGGCTTCAAGCGTTCTCGTCTCTATCGGAAATGCCTCCACCGGGGCCATAATTCGGTCAGGGTGTTCTTCGTATTACGTCCCCATCCAAATGCGGCCTCCCGCACCGGCAATCAAACCCACGCATAATGAAGAACTCAGCAGCGCTGCAACTTTCCTGCTAAGCTGCAAAACAAATTTAGTAGACAAGGTAGATCACCTCAGAAATGGGCGCCCGCTGGTGGTCTAGTTATGGTACTCGACTGCGCACCCGAAGGTCACGGGATCGAATCCCAGCCGTGGCGGCCGCATTCCAATGGAGGCGAAATAAGTAGTAGAGGTCCGTGTGCCTAGATTAAATTATCCGTCAAAGAGCCCCGGCTGATTGTGATTTTCCAAGCCCTCCACTATAGAGTCCGTCGTAATCATATAATGGATTTGGTTCGTTAAACCCCGAAATTCACTACCGTTTCTTAAAATGCACCCAACAGGCTGAAATAGGCGTCGTTGTCATAAAAAAGAAAGACTGCAAAGATCATCCCAACAGAGTCGATTCTTTAAATAGCTGTCTAGTATGCCTCCTTTATTAATTCTCAGATAGAGCCCAACTATTCACACCTCACGGGGAGTTGGTTAAAACCATAGAGTTCTTAAAATTAACTAGAGGGGACTCTGGCGCTGCGATCGTTCAGCGACCATGGGAAAGATGGGTAGTACACTGTCACAGAACGAGCGCTAAAATTGAGCACGCCGCCAAATTCTTGCGAAAACGGGCGGGAGAAACGCCGCGAGGTCAAAAGAAAAAAAAAGAAACAAGCATCCAGGGCTCCCCGGGCGCGCGACGCCTCTCCTCTCGGAAGCGGCGAAGCGATGAACCTCCTCACCCCACAGCGGCGACCGGGCAAGCGCTCGATTTTTCCAGAACGAAAGGGGCGTGGTCATACCGAGTTGAATCATCCTCCATGGAGGGCATTCCAACCGTCTCACTCTCCCCTCAGCCTTCGCCGCGTATCGCGCCGACGAAATGACGAGAAAATTCTGGAAGGTGGCGCGGAAGGTATTTAATCGAGCGGCCGAGACGAGAAATCAGGAGGAGACGGAAGTGAGCGCCAGAGCGCGTAGGGATTCCGCCGTGTAGTCGGCGAAGGTTTTGGTCCGTAGGGACGAAGCCGGAGATGAAGAGGATTTCCACCTGAGGGGTGAAGGCTCGGGCTACAAGCAAGAGCGTGTGCTTACCGCTATTGAGCGAGGACGCGTGGCAACAGCTGCGTGTGTGAAGCCGACGTGTTTCCGGCGAAGGAGTTTGAAGCTTGGAGAGTGGCCAATTGAAGACGGGAGGTTTCCTGGAAGAGAAACTTCGAGGGCTGCGGAACGACAACAACGCTGGACTTTGAGTGAGTGATTCTCGGAAGAGTATCATTCAGACTTTTGTTCCAAGGACTTTGGACTGAATAGGTTTTCTAACTCTTTAGTCTTTAAGTGTCTTGGTTGTTCAATGCATGCGACTGCATTGTAGTGCGTATTGTTGTCCGTGTCCGTTGTTTCGAGTGTGGCTAATTGTATTGTGTAGTACGTTGATTGATGGGTTTGATTGGTGACATCTTGTATGCAACTATTGTGGAGTGTGCATTTTTGTGTATTGTTTTCGATCTGCCATTATTGAGAATATAATTTGTTTGTTTATCAACTCTCGGCTCTGACTTGTTCTTTGGGCCACAGCCGGCGTCCACTGGCGCGCCAAAAAGGACCACTTCTAAATTGTCCACGCTTTCGTGGTGCGGTTTGGGGGGCCGATACTTCGGCTCTTGGAATTAGCCCGGCGATCGCCTCCCTAATTAACGGGACCGGTGTGACAATTAATCTGGCGTCCGCGACAGGACCTTTTGGTGCACAGTGTGTCCAAAGTGGTGAGAAAGAGCCTCGAGTTGTTGATAGTGCTATCGGAACGATTTTGTGTGTTGTTCAGTGTTCTCGTTAACGAGTGCAGGAGAGTGTTCCGATAGACTGATTTAGGCAGATACTTTTTGCACGCGGCAAGGTTTTATTTGAGAGTTGCGAGACACCATGGATCTCGAAAAGTTAGTTGCTCTGGGTGAGAAGATGGGTCTTTCTGGCGCCGAACTACGGAAGTGGGTCACCCAGAGGGAAAAAGAAGAAAAAGAGAGGGTCAAAGAGGAAAAGGCAGCTGAGCTGGAAAGGGAAAAGCTGGCGGTCGAAAGAGCCAAAGCGGAAAAAGAAGCTGAGTTGGAGAGAGAGAGGTTGGCAGCTGAAAGGGCGAGAGAAGAAAGAGAAGCAAAGGAGCGACAGCTGAAAGAAGAAAGAGAGGCAAAAGAGCGACAGCTGAAAGAAGAAAGAGAGCAACAATTGAAGCTGGAGTTGGAGAGAGAGAAGTTGGCAGCCGAAAGGGCGAGAGAAGAAAGAGAGGCAAAGAAGCGACAGCTGAAAGAAGAAAGAGAGGAAAGGGAGCGGCAGCGGCAGCACGAGATGGAACTCGAGCGGCTCCGTTTGCAACAGCGAAGTGAAACTCCCGTCCAAGCTAGAGTTGAAAGCAGCGAACGGGAAGATCACGGCTTCCGCTTGAACCCAAGCAAGCTGCTCGTAGCGTTTGATGAAAGGAAGGACGACCTTGACGCGTACCTTCACCGATTTGAGACGATTGCGAAGAGCCAGAATTGGCCGGAACATCAATGGGCAACTGCTTTGAGTACTTGCTTGAGTGGTGAAGCGCTCAGTGTGTACGGTATGCTGACGCCGACCGATGCAGCCAACTATGCAAAGGTGAAAGCTACTTTGCTGAAGCGATTTAGATTTACCGTGGAAGGATTCCGGGACAGATTTAGGACAGGAAAGCCAGCTGATGGGGAGACGGCTACGCAGTATGCCGCCCGACTTTGCCATTATTTCGACAGATGGATTGAACTTTCAGGGACAGCGCAGGAGTACGATGAGCTTAGAGAGCTGCTAATTAGAGAACAATTTCTTACTAGTTGCCACCCAAGCCTGTCACTGTACTTAAAAGAGAGGAAGGCTGACTCACTTGAAGACATGCTGGAATTGGCTGATCAATTCTTGGAAGCGCAAGGTGGCACTAATTTGGCCAAAGTCAAGAAGGAGTGTCCCGATGATTCGAAGAAATTGGCTCCCGAAGAAAAGAAGCGTGCACTAGAGAGCATTCAGCGATGTTTTCTGTGTAACCGAGTGGGTCATCGCGCGAAAAACTGTCGAACGATCTTTACGAGCCCTACGGTAGTGAAATGTTTTAAGTGTGGTCAGACTGGGCACAAAGCAGATGCATGTCGAAACGGAGCGAGTCAAACTCACCAGGTATCATGTGTGCAAGCAGCACCAAAATCCGATAATAATGCAGTCACCGACGGATTCGTAGAATTGAAAAATGGGGAGAAAATTCCTATTGTGGGTGCTGTAATGTCAAAACAGCCAACCGGTGTTACGAAAGGAATGCCAGCGCTGCCTGGAAAAGTTGCGGACAAAAAGATTACGGTGTTAAGAGATACCGGCAGCTCCACGGTTATCGTGCGGAGAGATTTGGTACGGGAAAGTGAGTTGACAGGCAGAACGAAACCGGTTTGCCTAATTGACCGTACGGTTCGGATGCTTCCCGAAGCAGAGATTGAGGTGGAAACCCCGTACTTCAGCGGGAAAGTTACCGCTCTATGTATGACGACCCCCCTTTACGACCTTGTCATCGGAAACATCGACGGGGCGCGAGGACCGAATGATCCGGAATGTTTGGGAGAAGACCCTAAGATAGAGCCCTCGCCAACCCAGCGACCGCGAGATACAGTGGAGGAACAGCCCGTGCCGGATCTCACTAGAGCCCAAGGTGAAGCCGCGGCCCAAGAGACAGCGAATGAGAAGGTGATCGTGTCGAATGAGTTCACGGGCCGAACAACTGGACTTACGTCGGCACGACCTCAACCGACCCACAGTGTAAAGGAGACGGAGTTGGCCAGCCGGGCAAAATGTAGAGGCATGATCAAGCGGGTAAATAAATAGACAGGACCCGTCGAATGTAATGGCGCGTTAACGGTGTCGGAAGAGACAGCGATGGCTGAGACGACGCCTCAGATATCGTCGTTGGAAAGGGCTCGCCGAAAAAGAACGTGGAAACACAAGAGGAGATCGAGCGAGCACCGCAAAAAGGGGCGCAAGCGCTGTTCGAAGTACTCAGGATAAGTGCTGAGGTCAAATCAGAATGTGTTTGGCAGGGCTGAGTGACATATGTTGTGTTAATGTTCTTGTTATCCTGTCTCAAGTGTATGTCGAGCGAGTCAGTGTTCTGTGCGATGATGTGATGTATAGTATTGTATAATTGTTGTATAGACAGAACTTTGTACGTTTGTATTGTTTGGAATGTGTGATGAAGTGTTGTAGGCATGTACCTGTGGCTATATTTCACGTGTTGTGTAATTGAATTGCAATGTACAATTGTATTAAGTTATCTATTGTGAATGTGACGAGTCATGAGCGACGGACTAGGTTACAGTCTGTGAGAGTGTGTGGTGACTTTTCGCGCTCGTTTGTGTGGTTTTGAATATTATGAGATAATATTCTTAAAGTGGGGGGCAGTGTCACAGAACGAGCGCTAAAAATGAGCATGCCGCCAAATTCTTGTGACAACGGGCGGGAGAAACGCCGCGAGGTCAAAAGAAAAAAAAAGAAACAAGCATCCAGGGCTCCCCGGGCGCGCGACGCCTCTCCTCTCGGAAGCGGCGGAGCGATGAACCTCCTCACCCCACAGCGGCGGCCGGGCAAGCGCTCGATTTTTCCAGAACGAAAGGGGCGTGGTCATACCGAGTTGAATCATCCTCCGGGGAGGGCATTCCAACCGTCTCACTCTCCCCTCAGCCTTCGCCGCGTATCGCGCCGACGAAATGACGAGAAAATTCTGGAAGGTGGCGCGGAAGGTATTTAATCGAGCGGCCGAGACGAGAAATCAGGAGGAGACGGAAGTGAGCGCCAGAGCGCGTAGGGATTCCGCCGTGTAGTCGGCGAAGGTTTTGGTCCGTAGGGACGAAGCCGGAGATGAAGAGGATTTCCACCTGAGGGGTGAAGGCTCGGGCTACAAGCAAGAGCGTGTGCTTACCGCTATTGAGCGAGGACGCGTGGCAACAGCTGCGTGTGTGAAGCCGACGTGTTTCCGGCGAAGGAGTTTGAAGCTTGGAGAGTGGCCAATTGAAGACGGGAGGTTTCCTGGAAGAGAAACTTCGAGGGCTGCGGAACGACAACAACGCTGGACTTTGAGTGAGTGATTCTCGGAAGAGTATCATTCAGACTTTTGTTCCAAGGACTTTGGACTGAATAGGTTTTCTAACTCTTTAGTCTTTAAGTGTCTTGGTTGTTCAATGCATGCGACTGCATTGTAGTGCGTATTGTTGTCCGTGTCCGTTGTTTCGAGTGTGGCTAATTGTATTGTGTAGTACGTTGATTGATGGGTTTGATTGGTGACATATTGTATGCAACTATTGTGGAGTGTGCATTTTTGTGTATTGTTTTCGATCTGCCATTATTGAGAATATAATTTGTTTGTTTATCAACTCTCGGCTCTGACTTGTAAGTTTGGGCCACAGCCGGCGTCCGCTGGCGCGCCAAAAAGGACCACTTCTCAATTGTCCACGCTTTCGTGGTGCGGTTCGGGGGGCCGATACTTCGGCTCTTGGAATTAGCCCGGCGATCGCCTCCCTAATTAACGGGACCGGTGTGACATACACACATTTGCCTGGTCTTCGTACCTGCGGCTTCGTTTATTGCTGTGTTTCGATTTTTTTAAAGAAAGATTCAACCCTTTTGAATCGCTGAACATTTGCTGATTTTTGTGTCGTGAAAAAAACAATTTCAAGCCACACGAACACACACGGAGCCAAAAGCATGCTAAAAGTACGAAGTTTAGACAAATGTGTGTACTACCCAGCATTCCCATGCTCACTGAAGCGCCGTGTGTTGCAGCTCCCATAGACACTAGCGCCTGAGTTCCCTCTAGTGTATATTAGGAAACTCTATGGTTAAAACAAGATTTAAGTGTACGTACTTATGGGCGAACTTATACATTGTGGTGGTGTCAACAATGCGATGCGAAAGATTACGTCACGACCAGGTCGGGTACACTTACCCTGCAGAAGGTGACATTCTCGGGCAGCTCGAGCATGTGCGCATCGTAGTAGTCGTGGCTGAACACTATCAACGCTCGCTCGATGCCGCGCACTGCGGACAGGCTTTGCAGCAGGTACTGCAGGTAGCGCCACCTGTTGTGCACCTGCACAACTATCACCGGATCCGAGGGCTCCAGGGTGGCGCCAAACTTCTCCTCGTGGTGCACCTGCTGTACTCCCAATCAATCAATCATTCAATCAATTAATCGATCCATCAATCAGTTGAGTCACGTACATTTGTTTCCATTCGATTCAGTACAGTCGGTCGATCGCTGAGTACGGAACCGGCCGGATTATGAACAGGACGCTCTCGGTACTCTAATTTTAACAGCAGGGTGCGTAACATGCTGTCCTTGGTTTGAAACTTCGTTTGAAATCTCGCTCCGCAGTGCCCAGCGTAAACATCAGCTCCCTAATCAAATTAACGAAGAAAAACTTGAAAAACTGGTCATTTGTTCTTCTAAAATTGGCCATGGCTTTTCGCATTTTCGCGTGCCTCTCCTCGTTGTGCACTCCAGGAGCTAATACTTGTCAAAAGCGGAAATTTCACTCAAACCACTGAACCCACCGCAGCATGTGGGTCTATGGCGGAAATTATAGACCCACTTTCTAGCTGCTTGGTATTGACGCCGACTAAATCCACCTGTACGGACGCACCATTTGCTACTGCATTGAAGCTGCAAGGTGCTCTGAAAAAAAATTATTTATACTGTGACGCTAACTACTTAGGCATTACACATCATTTGGTCCATAATCAGTGCGGCAGTGCTCTCTCACCACAGGTTGCCGCTTACCTGCCTCTTGTTGAGGTTGAACGCGAAAATCCGCAAATCTTCCACGTTCGCAAGAGCGACTGGCGGTTCCGTCACCGTATCGGAGGACACCTGCATAAACAAGCGATGGCAGTCAGATATGACATAGGTGTTGCGCTTTCATAGAATGGCATTTATTTATTTATTTATTTATTTATTTATTTATTTATTTCTGTATTTATTTATTTATTTATTTATTTATTTATTTATTTATTTATTTATTTATTTATTTATTTATTTATACACTGCAAAAAGCCTCTGATAATTTTGCCAGACTGGCACACAAAATTACTTTTTCGATATGGGTGATCACATGGACAAATCATAAATACAGGTTATACAATATACACAGAAGATACAATCTCGCGCGTGCCATACAACAATGCACATGCAAACGTGTGTACAGATTTAAATGCAACATTTCCGATGGAGGCGGAAATGTTGTAGGCCCGTGTGCTCTGATTTGGGTGCACGTTAAAGAACCCCAGGTGGTCTAAATTTCCGGAGCCCTCCACTACGGCGTCTCTCATAATCATATGGTAATTTCGGGACGTTAAACCCCAGAAATCTATCTATCTATCTATCTATCTATCTATCTATCTATCTATCTATCTATCTATCTATCTATCTATCTATCAGATTTAAATGCAACACTATTAAACTGAGAAGTGCTACTTCTGCAGAGCTATAGACTGCACAGCTTTAAAGCTGTTATAATATCCACCGCTTCCAAGCGATCAGAGCGTGTTCAAACCATTACATGTGTTTGCCATCACCGACTTTAAAAACTACCGGTCCTGGTTGCCTGCTGCAAAGCGCCTTTGAATGCATGCGGATCGCTCTTGCTCAAGGTCGCGTTAACTGCTTGCTCTTTTAAAATTACACGTAGCTCTGCTAGTCGTTTCATGTTCAATAATAAAGCCACAGAAAGTATGGCTGTTCCGCACAGAGAAAATGCGGGACATGGGGTCAAGGGAACTCACCCCGAATCCTTCCCTGCATACTTCGTTTTGTTTGAAACAGCCATATTGTCGGTGGCTTACTCACTGTATTCGCTCTGCATTCCCGGAGTATCACCCCCCGCCGTTACCGGTGTAGTTACGTTGCGTGGCCCATGGTCGCTGAAGGAATATAGCAGGATCACGACGCCGCAGAGGGAACCGGTGACCAAGAAGGGCCGTTGAAGCAGACCCAGACGCAGAAGGCTCCTCCTGAGATACCACATCACTTGATTGATTGACGTCGCTCTTCCGTCACAGTCCGACGTTTTCTGCTTCTTTTTTTCTTCGGTAAATGGAGCCGAGCTCGAAGCACACGTCTTCACCTGGGACGATCTTCTTTTACTTCTTCTTTCTTGCTTGCTTGCTTGCTTGATCGCGTGAGCATTGATTCTTCGCTCTTCTCAGTCGATATCAATGGTATTGACTAAGAAAACAGGAACAACGTACCTTTCATCTAAGAGACATATTTGGCAAATGTATCAGGAACCAAGCGGCTTTTTTTTAACTTGTTTAGTGAGCTTTTTATGCTGGATCCTTGTCCGTCGGCGGTGGCGTGCACACTTCTCCGGTGGTTTCAGAAATGCTCACTGGATGTCACGTCGCCGCTGAAGGCGTTGGCTTTCCGGTCATTTAAAGAATTCTCACTAGATGGCGTGCCGCCGCTCAAGGCTGCGCACACTACTCTCGGCACGTGCGCTTCCTTTCTCTTTTCCAGGAGCTCACGCAGTCAAGTTGCGTCGAGACTAGTCGCTGGCTTGAAGAGGCAATGTTTTTCGGAGTAATTAAGCCCCGAAATTGACAATATGGGCTCCTGTATTTTAGACGGAGTGTTGAACTACTGTCCCGCGAACATCTGGCCGTGAAGCAACTACCTTCCAACAACGAGTGGTTAGCACAGCGATGATGTCAATTCATGACTGACATCTTAATTATGAAATGACCTTTATTGTCCAATTAACAAGAATTGATCACTACGATCTGCCCCATAGGTACTTCTTGATGCATCAAAATGTACACATTCTTACTTCGAGAACTTAAAGGAGAAAAGCAACAGAAACAAGCAAAAATATTCGCCAATATTTCGCACTTGATATTTTTAGCACTTTTTCTCGAATTTTCTAACTCCGAAAGTATAGAATAAGGTAAATGCGTTTAGTGTATTGTTGATTTTTTTATTAGAAACATTAGAAGGCAGCATAAAGCACTGCGACCGTGGTCCAGTTGCTGCTGCTCATTAGGTTCATGATCATTGCGAGGAGCTCCGTGTAAAAAAAAAGCAAAGTTAGTTTAAACATGGAGAAAGACACCACACGTGGACGGGTGCCACATCCAACAAAGCTTTTATTGTGCGTGCACAAATGTGTAGCTTACGAAATGTGAGGATGGTGAGGGTTATCAACGAAGATATTTTTCCAATTGTACGTGGTACTGATAATAAAAGCAGAAGGGTGTATCATTAAAAATTCCTGTAGGAGGTTGCATTTCTTGTATGGAAGGGAAATTGACAAGCCGAGCCCTCGCGCATCATTGCGAAAGTCTCGCGAGGGAACGTCACAGGCATAGCGCGACATAAGCAGCCGCGAAGGCGAGTCCCAGAACGCGGTCCAGAGCTCTTGCCGCCGTGTACCACTCGCGGGCCACGGCGTTGTTGTACGACTTGTTCTGAACCCCTGCTTCGTCGACCCCGATGCCCGATCGGCCCGCTGGACACGTACAGGGCAGCCGGTGGGCCACGAACTCCGATGACTTCACCAGGAACACGGGAAGCGCGCAGGACGGTGCACTCCGGGCCATGTTTGTGCTCAGGACAGTGGTGGCCGCGATGAGGGCGTTCATCAATACCCCGCCTCCGAGAACTTTCACTGCGAAGCGCGGGGCAAGAAAACAAAAGGGGGGCTCTCGATGTTGTCACTACTTGGTAACGCGCCTAGATTATCTGTACTGGATCTGCTGTTGCTACGCCAGAGTTTGTCGTGCCACGCAAGCACCATTATGACATTATCAGAGAAAATGGGGTTTTTGTTTAATTCCAAGGTGATCTGCATTGTCCACACTTGGTTAAGCCAAGAGCGTTAGATGACTTCTTGCTATGCTTTCAGCTCTATTTCAGCTTTAAAGTGTGAATAAATGTGGTGAATTCGCCACATTACACTTTAATTCGCCTAAGACAATTGCGTAGAAGCTGAATGTATAGATGGCTAGGTTCTTTATCAGGATTTACAGCCGTGGTTCTCAAATGGGGGTTCGCAAGCCTTAGGGAGTTCGCGATACCATCTTAAGTGAGCACGAAACCCGTCCTAACAAAAAAAAAGGGAAACGTGATTTTTTGGAGGCGCGTTATATGCCGTGACAGTGGTCCCTTCTGCTATTTAGTATGCTTCACTGTGCAACGAATTTGCATTGCGGTGGAGCTTACAAGTTCTCTTTTGGCATAACATGGCTGTAATGCTATTGTTGCAGTGTTCTACGACACACAAACACGTGAGAATGCTTTTTGTAGGCTTCCATATATGAAAATCAAACACATCTATAATAATAGGTTGAATATGACTGTAGACAACCCGATTTATTGACAAGCTGTTTAGATCGAATTGGCGTTCACAATTCCTTTTGAGCGAGAAACGAAAAGACACCTATGTTAGGCTGCATGTTCCATTACTTACTACCACAGCCCCACTACAGCATCTCTCATAATTATATCAGGATTGTGGGACATTAACCCCAACAATTATTACTAGAACTATTGAACTGAGTCTTCCGGAACAATATTTGGCTGAATATGACAGAGCCCAAGTCCAAGCGAAAACCAAGCCTACGATAGTATAGTGATGCGTTTGACTTCGAGTGATCACTAAGCAAAACTGTATTTACCGAGTGATTCTTAGTAAGCTTTCTGTTCCTAATATATATTCAGAACTGATGTTTGCCTGTTTGCGTATTTCTTTCTTGAGTTTCTATCCTCGTGCCAATAAGTTTGCATGTATTTTGCCACGTGTAACTTAAACACTCTACTCACCGATCTTGGGCACGCTGCTGGATCTCGAAACGATGTCGTCCACTCTGTATAGCAAAAGTAGTGACGTCAGCAGGGCGGCTCCAATGAGGGTGATCTTCCGTTCCGACTCAGGCGGAAGCCAGAAGACAAACAGCGAGAGCAAGACCACGGCGACGGTGGGCAACAGGACCGTGAACAGGTGCAGGGAAGTGCGCCTCTGGAGCAGCACGTGGAACGAGATCTCGGGGTACTCGAACTCGCCCATGTTGAAACTCAGCAGAGTCCTGTCGACCGGGCAGTGCGGTAAGTTTCCTGGCGTCTCGAAATTTCTACGACGGTCACACAGATTAGTGGTGCCCTTTCAAGTAGTGCTTAAAAGGGTGCTGACGCACAATTACGCGGGCTATGATGTAGCATGCGGGATCGTATTCTGTGAACATGCATATATCATCTGTAAAAATTGGCAGATCCCACGTACAAAGGGAATCGATGATATGCGATGCACGAATGAGAAACGTTGATATTTCACTTTAAAATCACCGCAATTGCCTCCACCTCGTAACGTTAGCGTTACGAGGTGGAGGTAAATTATGCAGTACACGACTTGAATCCATGTCATGATTATCGTGGTTGGATGTGCCGTTTACCTTCGTCTTCTATTCACGTCACGTGATGCCATATTTAGTACATGTGAGTTTAGCGAAACAGCCGCGAGCACTCTATGAACGAGGAATGTTGTAATGTTCTTATATGATACGCTTGTCATGATTATCATGTTTGCACCAGTCATATACCTTCGTCATCCATTGACGTCACGTAACACCAAATTTCGTATATGTGGAGCTAGTGAAACTGCCGTGAGTGCATCATGAAGAGCCCAGTATACTCCCACGTAACGTTGACGCGCGCACCATGGGCACAGCGATGCTACGTTAGCAAAATGCGAGCAATCTATAGTCTGACGCCAGGCGCGACCGGCGCAACCAGCGTCCGTCGGCGCGGCTCGACGGCAATCGGTGCGAAATGCGACACGCTGCATTTCGCGCCGACGCGTTACCCAGACAATACTGCGTCTGCCTCTTATCGTGACGGAGGGACGCCGGATGCGCTGAAACGCGCATGCTTCAAAGCAACGCAGTGCGACGCGCACCTGCAAGTATGTCAGAACCGGCGACTGGTGTGGCAACGCCGGCGTGACGCGACGAAACGAACGCCGGCGCGCAGCCGCGCCGTGTCACGTCGAAGTGTATTGGCGCCTTGACTGTGGCATGTAGTCATGTTGTCACATGACACACCTCACATTTATTTATTTATTTATTTATTTATTTATTTATTTATTTATTCAAAATACCTTACAGACCCAACAGGGCATTGTGTAAGGGGAGCATAAAAGGAATACATTCATGAATCGGTACAATTTCCACACAAACGATAACATGAACTAAATATTAATTACTATACATGACCTAACAGGATTATCATGTTTGCACCAATCACATACCTTCGTCATCCATTGACGTCACGTAATACCAAATTTGGCATATGTGAAGCTAGCAAAACGGCCGCGATCGCATCATGAGTGTGGCATGTAGTCATGTTTTTACATGACACGCATGTCGTGATCATCATGTTTGGATGTGTAATTGACCTATGTCGTCCGTTTACGTACCGTAATACCAAATTTCGTATATGTGAAGCTAGCGAAATGACCGCGAGCACATCGTGAGCGTGGCGCGTAGTCATGTTGTTACATGACACTCATCTCATGATTATCGTGTTTGCATCAATCACATACCTTCTTCATCCATTGACGTCACGTAATACCGAATTTGGCGTATGTGAAACTAGCAAAACGGCCGCGATTGCATCATGAGTGTGACATGTAGTCATGTTGTTACATGACACGCATGTCATGATTTTCATGTTAGGGTCTGTCGCTTGTGTTTGCATTGCAATTATGTCACACCATACCTGTTTTTCAACATGTCATGTGAACGAAACCACTGCAAGAGCAGCAAGACCATGAAGTGTAAATCAGGACATTCATGACATACATGTCACGGTCTTCATGTTAGATACATGATCTTCATGTTATATCCGCAGCGCCCACCAATATGTCTCAAAGCTCAGCGTTCATACTTGTGCGATTGTCAATTAAAAGGCAATTATTGTGCATATCTGAGGTACCATAACAACACGTGAATATTATGTATGTGTATCTTTACTAGAAAGGGCATACATAAGTAATTCTAAGAACCGTAGCGTTTATCGCGCTGTGCTGACCATGCAACGCGTGCACGAAAAGGCAAGTGTTTCCAACGCTTTGCTAAGACGACACGGTGGAGGCACCTACCCGTCGTCTTGCGTTCTGCACCTTATCACCTCAGAGGCGGGCGCGCTCGCCACGCGCTTCATTTTCCAGGATAACTGCCAGATGGCGATCATGTCTCACGTGTGACGTGACTTGATGCGCTCGTTCGCCTCCTCTGCATGCTCAAGGCACTCTAACGCAGCGCCTCCAGAATAGCATTCACCGATTTTCTTCCGCAGAATATCAAATAAACGTTTTGTTCACTGTCTCCAGAGGCAAGACTATCGTCTTTCGACGACATTTCCAGTGTAACATGCAATGTCAGCCAATTTTATTTTTATTTTTCGTGGACGCCCGATTTTTAACCTCAAGCTTTGAGACATTTGCTCTAGTATAAACAGGTGCATTCCTGGCGTGTGCTCACCTCTTGCCTTCTATGGAAAGAACAGCAAATTCTGAGTGTTCCTGTTCGGGAAGGGTAGGCTGACCCGCCAGCGTGAGATTGACACTCTTCTCTTGCGAAATTGCGTTTGTGAAGGCCATCCTGCACTCGTGTCGGTCGAACGGAAAGTCACTCATGTCCGTCTGGAGCAATTTCGTTCGAAAAAAAAAGAAACAAAAGCAAAAGTTATGACCAGATTATTGATTGTAAAACAAAACAAACCACCACCACTGAGCTTCAGCTGAACCCCTGGCATCATCCTAAACAAGTTTAATTGCTATTTGAATTGAACTACTCAGAAGTGATTTCGTTGTAAGAAATATCACTGCGGTGCCGCAAAAGCACTAATGTGACGCAAGTAATTGAACTAATTGATCATTCATATGTGTCGTTTCACGTCCCAAAACCACCATATGATCATGGGAGACGCTGTATAGTAGAGGACTCCGGAAAGTTCAACTACCTGGGGTTATTTAATGTGCACCCAAATCTGACCAAACAGGCTTATAGCACTTTAACCGCCATCGAAAATGCAGCCGCCGCAGCCGGGATTCGACCCCGCGACCTGCGGGTCAGCAGCCGAGTACCTTATCCCATAGACCACTGCAGGTGGTCCCGATTTAACTACATCCAACTTCGTTTACCAGCGCATAGTGTGGTGGTCAACTTCTACAGAACGCAGTTTAGATTAGTAATGTGGAATTCAATTTGATAACTGAACCTGTTCTTTCTTCAATGAGCCAACGTACCAATGTGACGCTTTTTTAAGCATTCCAGAAGTTCGTCTCAATAAAGAATGCAGTTTTGTTTAATCTGGGTATCCAAATTGAAACAAAGTCATCTTTGTCTTCTGCGATACCTAGCAGGCCATAATTTTAGTTCAATATATACTTGAAAATAAGAAGTTGTTCAGGTAAATCTTCAGTGCAGCCAAAGCTGCAACAGCGTCACTTCGCCTTGGTCAAATGAACACCACTAAAAAGAAAAAAAAACTGCGACAAAGTCTGCCGCACAGGAATGCCTTTGTAAAAACTATCGCTTCAGCAACGTTCTACACGACGAGTTTCCAGCATTCCTTCAAGGGCGGATTATTGAGAACTGGCGGAAGATTGCTTCTTATACCAGTAAGACAATCCAGCCGGCGTTTGTTTTTGCGGTCGTATGATATTACGAATGACAAACAAGAGAGTAAACAATATGCCAAGAGAACGGAGACACATCATTCGACATCCCTCTTTTGGAGGTCATGGTTCTTATCAGCACTTGAATAAGGTGGCTAGAATGTGACGATGCCTGCCTCACCTCGCATATCGCACTGATGGAGTAGAGCGGGCACCACGAAGCCTCTCCGGTGCTTGTGAGGGACACCATGGCGTCTCTGGGTCTACTCAACTCCAGACTGAAAGAGGCATACACAGGTGGCGTTACTTAGTGAAATATTATCAGTTTTCTTGCTGCATAAAAAATGTGTTTACCGCACCAATATAGATGCATGGACGATACAATAAAAGGTGAAACACATCGTTATATCATGCGGATCAATTGCCGTACTCAGGAACGGGCTATTTCACTCAGAACTTTTTTGTCAAAAACCGGTAACTGCTATATTAAGTTGGCCCAAACTTTTGCTGGCGACGTTGTATTAGTTTTCTACCAGGTAGAGTTATATGTTAAAAATAACGTGACATAATATTCTTGTTCTATTCATTACGTTAATGTGTCGTATGTTCTTTGTTATTGCTAGCGTACGAAGTATCGTCATTCGGTAACTTCCACCACGTATCGACCTGTCGTTATTCGATAACTTCCGCCAAGCAATGTGCGTGAAGCAAATGAAGTTGTCTTTGACACTTTTCTCAAAAACACTACAAATTCCTGACTAGACTAAAACTAGAGTGAAAGCCTCATATTAATTCGAACAATTTACCGAAAGCCATAATTTCTCATATGAATTCTGTCTGCTTTATAAACTACAACTGCATGTGCTGAGCAGTATAGCCTATCCCACTGCTCGGGCTTGGTGATCGTAAATGTAGGGTCTGTGCTGTGTTTTCTTGTGTGAATAGCTGTAATCAGGCACTTATGACATGATCGAGCTCAGCTTGAGGCTCATTACTTGCCTTGCATTGTTGGGTGTTGACGTCCGGGTGAATGCGGCCGCACAGTGGAACCACAGAGAAAATTGCGTGTGCTTAAGAAACACTTGCGAAAAAATGCAGGGCTCTGTGAAAGGTCATGGCCCACATATATATTTAAAGCACTTACGGAGAAAGTTCGATTATTGAAGGCGTCCATATCTCGGTTGAGTTGAGGAACACGTTGTCCACGTCTCCGTAATTCTTGGGATCCCAGCTCACTCGCTTATCTTTCCACGACTAGCAAACGCAGAAAATGAATGACAGACACGAAATAAAGAGCTTTGTTTTATATTTGTGGTCACGACGCCATAGAGCACTTCAAAATACACATATTGGTCAAAAATAGCGAACATAATAAAGGTATAAAAAACTGGGAAATGCTTCCAAGGACCGATATGACCTGTTCCAAGTGCTAATGAGGAAATGAAACGCCTATCAACTTGTGCATGCTGCGAATTGTTCTACGAAAGCCCATACGTCCCATGTGCCATGATATAGGTATATAGTAGGTTACTATATAACACTCTCGTTCTTTCAAAATGCTATATCTAAGAAGTACTCTGACTCGTTCTGTTCGAAATCGAGAAACAGACACATTTCAGTAATATGCGGAATGCTTGGCTTTTAATGTGTGATATCTGTATAGGCTCCGGTAATCTGGAGGGTGTTGGATGCCGACGAGTGAGTTTTATGGTTACATGGAGGTAGCGAGTTGCATGCAATATGTACAAATTTAGCAGTTCCACTGCTGATGTGGAAATACTTCACTTGGGTTGTATGCGTGTTTTTGCATGCAGTGCTGGCCAACATACAACGAGAGTTTCGCACAGTGTGGCAACGTTGCATTAAAACATGTCAAGCACCAAAACCCTGGGGGAGTCGATAAACAATAAAGCCTATAGAAAAGGTTCACACGCAGCATGCCGATACTTATCACAAATGATCTATAGCAATTCCAAAGTAGGTCGATATTCCTCACCAGGCAAATGAATGCATTCAGGAACAGGTGACGACGCCTTGGTGTCTGAAATAATGATCAGTGTGATGGTGTTAGGCAGAAAATAAATTGTTACAGGAGGAACTAGAAACACTCCTGATTGAATTTTTCTTCGCGTATCCTCTTTTATTCAGATAGGTAAAGCGACAAACATTTTAAGATGAAAACTAGGGAACAATGTCTCCTAAACGTCTAAGCGCTTAGGTTTCCGTTCGTACATACAGCTCATACTTTACGAGCTCAATATCTTGGAGAGTTGTCGCGTACAACGACACTGTCACAACTGGCACTTAGTGGTCATTGTAACAATCATAAGGGCAATTTGTTAGGCAGGTTGAAAATATCTCGGATAAATCGGCTTTTTAAATGGCCATATCGAGTCACTGTGTTTACAAGGTATACTGCTAATTCCTAGTCCGTCATATTGTCAAGACAATACTACGTTCCCCGTTTTTCAGACTTGTTGCTCTTGACTGTCACTTTCTGTGACTATTATATTCAGATGGATCCCAACAAGCGAATTCCTGAATTTTACTTTTATTTGAACACTTCGAATAAACATCACTTCAGAAATGATGGTTACAAAAGACCTCCTACCAGACTGGGGACACTGGCGGCTTTCAATTCGAATGAAACAAAGGTCGTTTCATTGGCGGTGGCTTGGGGTCTTGCCGTCCGCCTATATTTGGCAGTGTTCGTGATCTTATCCTTTATACGCTTCATTTGCTCCGAACGGTTGTCGAGCGCTGTAAAGAAGCGTTGTCACTTGCTGAGGAATAATCACCAATAAACAAAAAAGTGCCGTGAGCACAAGACTGATCGTAACGGCACCTATGTTCACACGTTCCTGTTCATAAGGCACTTTCGTGCTTGTTAATCAATGGTATTTGTAATCGAACAGTTATTATCTGAAATTATCTAGTAGACACTGCTATTTAAGGCCCATGAGCGTTGACGGGCAGATCTCGGTCTATCTTTCAACAACCTGATTGATTGATTGATTGATTGATTGATTGATTGATTGATTGATTGATTGATTGATTGATTGATTGATTGATTGATTCATTGATTGATTTATATGTGAGTTTAATGGCCCAAACCAGCATATTATTATGAGAGATGCCGTAGTGGGGGGCTCCGGAAATTTCGACCATCTGGGGTTCCTTAACGTGCACCCAAATCTGAGCCCACGGGCCTACACTCTAAAAAAATATTGAGTAAAAAGGGTGTCTCTTTGTCCCGCAACAATAATCGTGATCAGGCTTGCGTGCGCTTCCTTTCTTGGAAACTTGGCGCTGGCCACTTTTATATCGAGAATGTAATGTAACCCTGATAGTGGGCATGTCGATCGTGACCGGAATGTACCGGGCGCGGGGCGATAGCGGAAGGATGAAATGCAATATAGATGACGATTATTGTTGGGGGACAAAAATACACCCTTTTTACTCGCTCTTTTTTTAGAGTGTACAACATTTTCGCCTCCACCAAAAATGCAGCCACCGCAGCTGGGATTCGATCCCACGACCTGCGGGTCAGCAGCCAAGTACCTTAGCCACTAGAGCACCGTGGCGGGGCTCTCTCAACTACCTACTTCTCAATACCAGTGCAGGGTAGCATACCGAATCCTATAGCATCTGGTTAACCTCTCTTCCTTTCACTTTTCAATCTTTCTACGCTCAAAATAATCATACTGTCTTTACTAAGAAAATAATCACCAAACGCTATGGCACGCGACATTCATAGTTTCAGTTTGGTTCATATACCCACAATGTCAAACATCTAATAAACGAACACCTGGCATTGTTGATGCCAACAACGGCTACAATGAACCGCGACATTTCCACTAAACATTGACCGGATGAAATCATCCAGCATACTGCAAAGTATGCTGATGTGAAAGGAAGGAAGAAAGGAAAATGGGAGGGAAATAACGGCAGGGAGGTTAACCAGCCTATAGGCAGCCGGTTTGCTACCCTGCGCATGGGAGGGGGACGGGGGGGATGAAAGATAGATACAAAACTCAGTCTATTATTTTGCTTGTTTAAGGATAAGTGTGTGTTGCAGTGTACGCAAATAAATCGGCCTTTTAGCAGTTAAAAAGGAGTAGCATTGTGAATAGTAATGTATTATTGAATTCAGGCTCACTTTTCCTAGCGCACAGCTTCACAGCTATAGAAGACCGGAAGATACTTACAGCTCTTTGAGGTCTATGACCACAAATAAATTGATGCATACTTTGCCGTCTACTCGCCAACTCTTCACAATGGATATTGACATTTCATATACCTATCTTTTTTTTCATTTACTTGGCTTCGCAAATATTACAATTCAGAAATCGCAACGAGAACTCAAAATCATATCAGAAACAACAGGCTTACCTTGGACAAGACATAAAAGGAAGAGACACATAGCGAGTAAACATTTTCGCAGCTGGAGAATTCGCATCTCGCGTGTCGACCGTCAGCAAGCAATTGACGCCATCTTGTTGGGGGAGTTACCACCATTCCAGTATCTCGGATCGTCTTTCCTTGTCCCAGTTCCAAGGGGGGCGTAGCGGTGGCTCATCTCGAGTTAAACGTGGGACCTTCCTGTCTGGCACAGCGGATACCGTTCAGTAAGGCTTTTTGCAAGCATGGGAAAGAGACACAAGGCGAATCCAAATTCGACCAATAAGAACACCGAAATTGTTTCGTTTGTCCACAAAGGATTGTGTCTTCCGCGCTGTGTGCGACAAGTAATCACTGCGCTAGCTCAAGACTTGTTGAAAAAATCCATTTGGAAGGAAAGTGTCATGGACATCAGCAAATTATGCCTTCAGAAAATTATACCTCCTGAGGTACAAACTTAAAAAAAAAGCACCATCTGACGTAAAACTGCTATGCAATAACACCTTAATCAGAACCAATCTAGAATATGCATGTATCGTTTAGGATCCGCACAGAAAAACTAATATGAATAACATCGAGAGAATGCAGCGAAAGGCATTTAGATTTATATCCAACAAATTCTCAAGACAGGACTTACCCACAGAACTTATGAATGCTAACCACATTGAACGGCTCCATATGAGAAGACAGAAGCACAGACTGGAATTTATTAAACTAGTTTACATGAACAAGTTACCACTAGAGTCATCTCTATATCTGTCACCTCTATTAACTCGAACCACTCGTCGCCGTAGACAAGATGCATTAACACCCTACTTCGCGAGAACGAACACAATTAAGATTTTTTTCCTTCGTACAATAACTGAATGAGAATGTGTTATCGAATCGACACCAAAATGCTGATTACTATTAATTTGTAGAGCGTTTCGCGAAACGTATTGACTCTATTTCTGTATTAGTGTTTTTGCTTCGTTTATTTTTTTTTCAACATGTTCACTGTTGCACCATTTTATTTGCCCTCCCTGCTTGGAATTAGTGTCCGCAGTGTTTGATAAATAATAAATAAATGTATTCGGTAGTGAAGCTCGCAGAAATGACATGTTATCAAAATCGCACATTACAAGTACGGATAGCGCGAAATCGGGCAGGTCATCAACCGGAATCAGTTTCCCTGCCACTGAGAACAATTTCCTGCGTGTCCCATTCATACGGTTGCTCAAAAAGATATATGGCCTTAAAGTAACATTCACATCCGTTACTTCCACTACCCTAGCGAGATAAAACCACAGTCGGGAGGTTGAAGTTTTTCTTTCGCGTTATCTCGTGAACAAACATTGTATATGTGTGATACCCAAATAAAGTATATCCGTATCTACAAGTTGAATAAGAATCTTCAGTTACATGTAGAGTTGTCAGTTCTAACCAAGCTGTCACCGATCATTTAGGATGGTGTCGCTTAGCTTGATTTTTTCTTGCGACTGCAATCCAGGATAATAATTACACCGGAGTGAATACCAAACAGCATTTGCGATGACTGTATAAAGAAGTGTTATGGCACGCATAATGCAACTTCGTAATTTGCGAAGTGGAAAGCGGAGAGATGCTTATAGATATTAAGATTGAACTGAACACCTCCCATTATCCTGCAAATGGTGTTCATATGGCGCATGCATGCACATTGCGCGTCACGTCACTCGTATCTCAGATGCAAATGTGTAGTAATCCTCAAATTTCATCACCTCCTTGGAAGCAGTATGAGGGCATAGACGCCTTTTATCAATATGACTGAGACGAGTGAGTCTTAGTGGCTAACCCGCACAAACCCAATGAAGATTAGATATAAGTACCGGTAAAGCAATGTGGACCAGTGAAATTTACTAGCGTTCACATGTTTTTCAGTTTTGAAAGTCACTGTTGCTTCCCTCATCCGAACGAACTGATGGTTCATGCCAAAAGACCTATAGCCGCGAATCCAAGCACGATGAAGAACAGCCGGTCGAGAGCTTGTGCCGCTCGAATCCAGCGCCTCCTCCGATCGTGAAAGTCGTCGAATGCCGGTGGCTGTTGCGCGTCTTCTTGCCTCGCCGATGTCTCCGGCTCTTGGTCGCACAGGCAAAGAATGCCCGCGGCTTTTCCGGACAGAGCCCGGTGCAAGACGTCAGGAACCCTGACACCCGCCCTAGAAGACAGCAGGTTCAGGGCCAATACGTTTCCTGTTGCCGTGACCACTTGCACCACCGTCGCAATACCCAGGAAGAGCACTGCGTGAAGGTGAAGTAGGTTCTGCAGACAACCAGTGCGTACCGGGGCTACAATATTCGAGACATTTCGATTATTTAGTAGGGAAACTATAACAGACAAATAACATACAATGTCAAGCGTTTGCCTTCATATCTTCGTTCTTTGTGTATTAGCGTATATACCACTACCAAATCATAAATATACAGCCGTGCTCTCATACCTAAATATTTACGTTTCTATTGAAGACATCACTGACGCTCATATAGCTATGCCTAATGACATGCAATTGTTCATAAATGGCAAATAATTGTCACTAATATACTTGTGTCCAGAAGCCCTGATAGAAAGCTTAGCCATCTCTAAAGAAGAGTTGTCAGGTGAAAAAATATTCTCCTGATACCGAATGTTCTCCTAGAGACAAATTTTCCTGCAGCTGTAAAACCAGGTGGTTAATGAATTTATATATGAAACTGCTAAGTCCGGCTCTAGAAGGTGCTACTCAAGTGTCTATTTTCATCCACTGTGCCACTATAGAAGACGTGCTAATGCACTGATGCAAACTCGACTCTATGCCCATGCTTAAAATACAAAACGGGAATCCTCACTTATGTTCGACGTCGCCACTAACAATCCGAGACGGGCCGTCATCCTTTCGAGCATAAGCGCCAAGATTAGGATGTTTAGGGCTGCTAGCGTAAGCCGGCGGTCGGAGACTGGTGGCATCCAAAAGGCGGAGAGCATCACGAGCGTGACGGCCACCAGGGGTACGGTGATGGCGTAGCGGTGACGCTTCAAGGACTTTCGCAAATGCAACGACACGTTCAGGAACGGCCTGCACCAAGAATGTTAAGTTAGCGTTAAGCACCAGTGATCCTGGCTGCGTAATTATAGTCCAAGAGGTCTCTGCCCCGGTATGGCTAGGAACATTTCCCACGTAGGAGAGACAGGGAAACTTTCTATAATAATCGCTGAAATGCTAGTCTGGTATATCATTCGACTTTCTACTTCAAGTATTGGGGACTACTAAAAGAAATACTTTTGTTACACATAGACTCAAATAATTTGTTTACTCACAAACACACATATATATCACAAATGCCAATCAAGTTTCAGCAGTGCGAGTAGCCCTCAGAAACACCAGCAGCACTTTTGTGTCCCCCATCACGTGACTGCTTTGCCATGGGCCTCGCAAATTTTGAAGCCCCAAGTTCAAGCCGCGTTACCAATAAATTGCTGCATTCAGGCTTGTATCGTTAATCATTGTAACGTGAGCACTTACACAAGACCTGTTTTAACTTCACCGAAGTGTTACATGGAGTGCAAGTAGGAGAGTCTGACGGCTTGGTGTAGTGTTCAAACTAGTTCTGTAAGTAACGTCGAGTCTCAGCCGGTGAATTCATGTTTCATCCCTGCCTTTCCCTCACTTTATACTCTCTCTCTCTCTCTTCCTGGATAGAGACGTTTGCAAGAAGCACCGCGGGAAATACTTGGCGTGTGAAAAGTTTGTTACAGTTTCTTTTCTCCTTTGTTGTTCTCTTATAGAGGGAAGCTTCAAATTTTTACATGTGTGGTTAGCGTTGAGAGTGAATGAGTGAATGAGTGAATGATTGAAGGAAAAGAAAGTAAAGTTATATGTTATGCTTGCAAAACATTTCCCATATGCTTCCAAAGGGCTCCGTGAGTTTTCATGATGTTGCACTCGCCTGTTGTACTCTGTGTAGTTGCCGTATGAAATGTCGGTTATAATCCACTCCGTGCTTTCGTCTTCCTGCATTTGATCCCAGACGTCCTTGCCTTCCACCAGCGCCACCTCGCTGCTCTTGTGGGTATCCAGCGTAACCACCCGAATCGTACAAACCTGCAAACACATGCATTGCGAGACTTACATCAGTGCATTGCAATACATTCGTGGGCAGCCCACGTGGAAACTTCCGGTCGGGTTTAAAAATTCTAGAGGTGGCCTTTTCTTGGTGGTTGTCTTTTGTGCACTCTTAAATACCAAGCTTTTCAAGATTTATGACCCTCAATGTGAGCGTAATAGAGGGAGTTCAATACTTCAATGCATGTTTGAAACGTTTGTCCCACTATTCATTATATGGCTGTGGACCAACAACATTATTATCTGACGTTAACGTCCCAAAATAACGATGCGATCGTGAGAGATATTGTAGTGAAGGGCTCCGGAAATTTCTACCATCTGGTGTTCTTTGATAACGTGCACTGACCTTACGCAGTACAAGGGCCTCTACCATTCAGCCTCCATCAAAATGCAACCACCGTGGCCGGGATCAAGCCAGCGATCTTTCGGGTCAGCAGCCGAGCATCGTAGCCACTGTTCCACCGCGGTGGACTATGGGCCAACAGATCAGGCAGAATGAAAACGAAGACAAGCACAAGGATTTTTTATTTATTGTTCACCTATTTATGTGGCAGCTGGAATTACAAAGTAAAAGGAAGCAAACTGCACAGATAAGAGCTTTGCACGTGGGTGATCCGTATCTACGTGGGAACAGGAATGATATTTAGATGTAAAATTACGGAGACCCGTGTTCTGTGGTTTGTCAGTGCACGTTAAAAAGCAAAGGATGGTTGAAATTTCCGGAGCGCTCCACTACAGCGTCTTTCATAGCCATATCGTGGTTTTAGGTCGCGAAATTCCTGGCCAAGATCAATCAATCAATCATTTTTAATGTGCCCTCGAACAACCACAAGTTCTTAGCGCAGGCGCATGCAAAAATAAAAATTAACAAAAAATAAAGAATACAATACAATAAAATGTAAAGAGAAAAAGTAAAAAAATAAATGAAAGAAAAAGAGCGAAAACACACAGACAAAGAAAAATCAGCTCGAAATGGGAAGAATAAAAGACAGGAGAATAATGAAATGGCAGTGGAAAATAAATGGGGAATATACACAGCTATGCGAAACGTTTCCTGAAAAGGGAAGAATCTATGCATTGTGAAAAACTGTCTTAAGACAATACAAAGCTGAGATAATAACAATCAAAGTGGACTGTGAAAAATATCAACATCATAAAAGTTAAGATTATAAAGACTTTGTATTCTATTAACGGTAGAGTGTTCACATAATAATAACAATATTATTATTATGTGAACCCTCTACCGTAAATTATTATTATTATTATTATTATTATTATTATTATTATTATTATTATTATTATTATTATTATTATTATTATTATTATTATTATTATTATTATTATTATTATTATTATTATTATTATTATTATTATTATTATTTCGAAAACGAACAGAGGACGAATACCTGTTCTCCGGTCAGGAATGTCGCACTGTTGGCGGGGCATGGCATTTTGAACTTGGCAGAAAAGCAAAACCATGCAGTGCCGTCTGATTGGATAGTGAGCAAGTGCCTCCAGTAGTCAAAATCGTGACCCATCCTGCACACGCGGGCAAATGTTAGCTTCAAAAATAGAGATAATCAAAAGGAGGACACTTGAGCTTCACCTTTAAGAGCTGAACGCGATAGTGATGCCCTGTCCCGATGTGCGTGCATCAAACACTTAGTGCATAGAATCTATTCGAGCTCTCTGTGCACCCACTGCTTGGCCTTAAGGAACTAGGCGCAGTAACGTATGTGCCCTATGTAGTGGGTGACGGGCTTTAAAACAATGAAGTGATTGTAATAACCACGTGTTCTGATGCCCAATGGCAATGCACGCTTGTACCATGCATTATTACTGCAATATTTCATGTTGTATTTCGAAGCACGTATACAGAACTCGCGTGTTTGTAAAGCATGAAAGTTACTTTCACTGCCTTTCCAAGCAGAGGAAGTCATTTTCACTGCATTCGCAAACAGACGCGTGACTTTGTCATAGAACATGCGCTTGCCACGCAAGCGATCCGAATTCGATATTCACTCTCACCCGGGTTTTTTTATTTTTTATTTTATTTGCATCATTCTCAATTTTTCGGTCACAATAAGATGATGATTTTTCGCTCACAACAAACAACTCTGAGGTCGGCACCGAGGCCGCAATTTCTGCGCAACGAGCTCCTTAACAATATTGCGTTAAAATGGGTTAGGCAGGTCAACTTCATAGGGAATGGTTCGCTACCCTACACTGCAATTATTGTGGAAACAGAATCATACGTAGAATAACCGATAGAGAGTGAGAAGTTGACTGCCGTCTAACGTATGGCTGCCCATTTGGGTTATGTATATCTCTATAAGTGTGCGTTCAGTTCGTTGTAATAATTTTACAGCAATATGTACGTTGTCGTATTTCGATAGCAACTATATGGACGCTCTAGATTTTTACCGTTGCAGTCACCATCATGTTCAATAAAAACTCCAAATCTTTAGCTTCGCCAAAAACGTCCCTCTTCAAATGTTCCTCAAACTTACGCATTGATGACGTCTAGGTTGGGTGACCACATTTCTCGCTCGTGCAAGTGGAGGAAAGTCCTGTTGTTGAACTCTTCCGGGTTCCAAGTCAACCGGTGGTCGTGCCAGGACTGCGACGCACATATGTAGTTGTTTGCGAATGAGTGCCACTGGCAGAAAGTTCCATTTAAATGTTTTTCGCTTGCTTTACGAACCGAGTCATTTATCCTTCCCTTAGCAGAATTATCCAACCAAGATATCTTGAGACACCGTACCCGCCACGGTGGCCTATAGTGCCATGGCGCTCTGCTATTGACCTGAAGGTCACGGGATCGAACCCCTGGCCGTGGCGGTCCCACTTCGATGGAGGCTAAACGCCAGAGGCCTGCGTACTTATTTTTAAGGGTGTGTTGACAACACCAGATTATCTAAAATTACGCAGCCTTCCACTACCGTGTCCCTCATAAAGATGTAGTGGTTTGGGGCGTAAAAGCCCGATAATTATGGTATCTTCAGCCACCATGTACAGACGACGCCTATCGTTTGACGAACTCGGGACGCAAAAAAAAAAGATTAATGTTCCTGATGCTATGACAGCCAGTCTTCAATGTAGATTTCCGGCCTGTTCCAAACGCTCTAACAACGTCTGCAGTACGGTTCAAGGAAACGCAGTACAGATGCTGCGAAATTCAGCGTTTTCTCCTACATATAGCGGTCTCTAAGCTTTTGACGCCGAGTGTACCCGTTTGGAATCATTTCGATTTATAAATATATATGCGTATTTTTTATGCTGCATGTTCCACTTAAAGGCAATTTGTGCTATGTCGAGATATACAACCTGCATACAGCTTGGCTAATTTGAATGCAACGCCCAAAATATCTTCTTTTCATTTTGAGGGAAAGAAATGAAGTCACGTAACTGCCACTGAAATAACATCGGCGAAGAGTTTTATCATGCATTTAGAAAGAGCAGCTTTCACAGTTAGTGTTCTTTTATATTTTACCCTGCTTAGGAACGTATGGTATTCCGTTGATGCACACCATTGCAATGCGTGACTTGGTGGTTCCGCCAAAGTTCATGACGCACTTATTTGCACTTTCTTTAAGAACGTCGGGATAAATATTTATTGGTGGGGTTTAAAATTTCAAAACCACGATTTGATAATGACAGGCGCCGAAGTCGAGGACTCCGGAAATTTCGTCCATCTGTGGTTCTTTACCGGGCCTCCAGCATTTGCGCCTCCATCGAGAGTGCGGCCACCGTGGCAGGTATTTTATCCCGTCGCCTGCGGCTCAGCAGTCGAGCACAGTAGCCAATGGTAGAAATTTTGTGTGTTGACAACAAAATGTTTGCCATGCTGCGTCACACATGTGGGCGTATAAATGTGTTTCGCCTTCGTATTAAATTCGTTTGCACATGCGTCTTTTTATTGTTGTCCCAGACGTGCAAACAACAGTACGACGCATTTCGGTTTTATCTCCTCGACAATAAGTGCTGCGGGTTACGTATTTTAGGCTAATTCCGCCTACAGCAACACTACCAACACCACGACTTCTACATTTGCGCACAGTACGTAAACGTTATGACGAAATATCGTCAATAATGATGTTTATTTTTGTGTTTCAGTATTATTTATTATGTGTCGGACCTAAAATAGCGACTCACCGCGCACAGCCAAAACACGCCCGTAAACCAGTCGCTTTCGCCTCTCTGAAAAAGAAAAGAAGCCACTCGTTCATGCCTGTTTCAACTACGCACTCTCACATAAAACGAATAATAATGAAAGCAAAGACTACCTGCGGTATAGACGAAAATATTTCAGAGGTGCGTGGACTTGCGTGTATGTGTAGGATATAATGGTGCAGATACATCGATTAAACATTTAGCAGGGTTACTTATGCATTCACCTAAGACGAGTGTCTCAATGTTACCTCAGCTGGCCAGCTGTATATCACAACATTCAGTCCAACATGGTCTGGGACAGTGACAAAAGCTGGAGCAGGATGGGCGGGGGAGAGTTAGCACAAAATGTCACCTAACGTTGTCATTTTAAAGAAACCTTTTTCCCATTTCCTTCGTATGGGTTATTTTAGGATGGGGATTCGACAACATCGAATGTAATTTTCAGAATTACGAAAATTCAGAAATAGAGCTTTTCTTCGGCGGTCATCGTTCATCAAATGGCGACAGCATTGGGTGCCTCAGTCGTTAGCAATCGCAATAGACGAGAAATAATGGGAATATCAATTAGCAAAATCCCAAAAATTATTCCTCCTGAAGCCGCAGGCCTCCAGCGGGAGGTGCGGGTGCCACATGTGTGAGAACCCCGGCATAAGAATACTTGGTGGCAAAATCCAACCAGTGTGGCTATTTAACATCATTGGAGCTTGAGTAGGGCCCTTAGTAACAGCACATTTCATTGATGTTTTTTATGATGATGATGATGACAATAATAATAATGATGATGATGACAATAATGATGATGATGGTGGTGATCATGATGATTAAAAATCATCATATTTCAGCCCAGCGTAAACGTTAGCAGCTTCTTAACCACCCAGTCCTTACGCAGCTCACGAATGTGGTGTGACAACTGGTGTGATGGTACGATTCGGCCGTGCAACATTAAATCTGATACCGTGACTCCTTGCCCGACATGGCCATGATATAGTTTCATACTTCAAAGTTCTTTCCGAGGCCTGGCGTGGCTCTGTAGTAGAATACCCGACTTACACGCGGAATGCAAGAGTTTGATTGCAGTTCGAATGCTGATTTCCATTGAGGTCACGAAAGTTTTTTTTTTTTGCTGCAAGCCGGCTTTTTGTTTTGACAAGTCACTTAATAAACCTCTTAGTAAAACGGCCTGGTTCAGAGCTGTAAGGCGAAACTACAAAAAAAACACAACACTACTGTGCACTTGGTTCTTTTCTTTTTATTTTTAATACCCTTAACATTTAGCAGTAAGGGCCGTCAGTGTTGATCGTAACATTATGTATCAGAAACATGTCCGTTGGAGATCAGGAACATGTCCACCGCTTTAAATGTGTGCCTGTGCGAAATGAGAAACTTACTGTAGTCAAAGGTGGATGCGCATAAGCCTGAACCGTAGTTGAGGGTGACGTCATAAGTGAGACGGCCTTCGGAGAGCATTGCTGTGGGCATTACCATGAATATTTCACTCCGAGTGCAAGCGATTGGCTGCCGCACTTCCGGTGTCTGGGCGGAGCTTCCCCAGACTACTTTGTTTTTTTTTTTGTTCTTATTATTGACGCATACTCTAGAGTAGCTTGACTTAATGCAATATTTTCAAAGCCCTGAAAAATTTCTTGCCTGAGACAACTCGGAAAATCAAGACAAGAACCGGCGAATTCATCATGATATGGCCGATGGCAAAAAAAAAGACTAAATAGCCTTTAGGGATTCCAGGTTTTTTTCATCATTGCCTTCATCCTCATCATTGCCAACACATTCTCTCTACTTTCTTTGCCACCCTCTTCTCTCACCCTCTTCCCTAACGCTGAGCTATAGCAGGTAAAAAAAACTGATTCAGGCCAACCTCCCAGCTTTTTTATCATAATATACCTCTCTCCCTCTCCGGGCCGAAAGAAAAAGAACATAAAGATACATGAAAACCATGAATTTCTCAGCTGTAAACACTAAATCTTCGCATGCAACAGTACAATTCAAATACAGCTATGTAAGGAGTTTACCCTCTACCCAAGCATTTTCCTCAATTGTGTAATAAACATTTCCTCGTTGGGGCCATCGTCAACACCTTTCGGTTGCTTGTTCCCCGTGCTTATGGTTCTTGGGAGGAAAAAAAAGGAATATTAAAGTTACACCCGACAGTATACAGCCATAATTGCTTGCTTACAGATTAAGTAGTTATATAGTAATCATTCCTTACCACATGCATGATGTTCTTGAAGGAAAAATCGACATTTATGATGGTCGGCTCAGATGTGTTGTTTGTCGGCCTTGACGTGGTGTCGTAGTTCCTCTCTTGAAAGAGGACCCTCCGAAGGCGCTCGACGTCCAGTTCGTAATTACTGCTGCCTTTGTTTCCTGCAAATGAAACCTCTCCTTTTTTTCTGCATTTGTTTTCTTTTTGAAAGACCACAGGACCCTATGCAGGAAAGACTTGAAGATATGTTGACCATTGGTTTTCTTTATCGTGAGATATTACAGTTCAAAACAAAAAAAGTTTAAAATTATTAGTAGTCCTTATTAAATAGTTATTTAAAAATCGTGATAGAAGAGAAGTGAGCACGCACGTGTCCACTATGGTGGGCCGTTCATTTCTAACCAAACACGATAATAAAACGGTAGTGGATAGATTGAAAAGTAACATTTTAATGAAAAGGGAAACGAGCAGAAATTTAAGAGCTCATTTAATTTGTTTGTTTTTAGACACATTAATTATGAGAACTAGCAAATAATGACACCACGGGGAACGTGTAAGGATGTTGCTAGAAGTAATTGTAATGTAAATGGGGAAGAAAAAAGAGTGGACGAAAATATAACTTGCCGCTAGCAGGGACGGAACGTGCGACCTTCTAACAACGTTTCTGATGCTCTACCAACAGAGCTACAGCGATGGCCATCCCATCCCCATTACATTTTGTGGGGTATATATTCTCATTCTAAATGTGGGAGTGTTAGTCAGCGCTGCTAATAGCCATGACGGTGACAGCGTGGAATGCTTTTCCTGTCTGTTGGAGTCACATAGGACATGATCTTAATACGAGCTAGCAGCTGACCAATAATCCCTCGCATACTATACCTGAAGGCATCAAGTATGCCAGAACGAGACTGGGTGAAGGGAAGAAGCGTAAATTTAAGGGCTGTTTTTTTCTCATTAAGGGTTCACTAATAATTATAAATTTAGGTACCCTTGTCACATCCCTTAAATGGTTATGTCACTTTGCATAGACTATAAACAACGCAGCAACACGATTCGTCGATGCTAAAATGGTCACGTGGTCCAGTGAAAGGTACTTCATAAACGTGGCTACCAAGGAGGATAGGCGTCCTTACCGTTTTGTTCAGCCATGACGGTGACGATGACTAGAGCGAGGAAGACGAGAGATCTGTTAGCATTCATCGACGATTCTTCAGCTGGCACCCTGCGAGGAAAAAAAGAAGCGTACTGCGCCACCGAGGCAACTCACTGACCTCGCCGTTGGAGGCGTTCGTTCGTCTGTCTTCGGTTTCCGCGAATGTTAGGCACTGTACCGTATCTTCCGCTCATTAGGTTGCCTTCCGCCTCCAAGAGTCCGGGGACATCACATCGTATTTAACACCGAGCAATACACATTGCTATTTCGTGAAAATTACACAGGGGTTGCCAATAGCCATGTTGCAGGGTTTACAGATTTGTAAAATTTCTTGAGCATTTCATAATTGCAGTCATCATATCCCCATCCGCTACTTAGGCCCACTCCAAGTACCACTTTTAAGCTCTGTCCCGACATAGTATTGCCATCTCTCGTTCCCTACGAACACTTTTCCGTGTGCAATAATTATGTGTGTTGTATGCACCCACTGCAGATTAAGTAAGAAAGTTCCCATTCTGTGTAATTAATGGGATAATGCTGCTTTGGGAGGAGTCAATGCATTTCTCAAGCAGACTGCTTGCTGTCTCCCTGCGCGCACACGTACTTATGTGTTTATTCTTAATGTTTAAATAAATAGGATGATTAATTAATTTATTGATTGTACATTCGACCCAGCAAAACGCAAAAAGGTGCACATTTCTGTTTATATGTGTTTTTTTTCCGCTCCTGTAATAGCCCTTCGAAAAGGGCCAACAGTATACATAAATGAAATGAATGAAACGAAAAGGTGGTGGGTTTTAATCCGAATTACGAAGACCCCCATCTTTATGAGAGTTCAGTGGGAATCCTTTTGCCCAAGCATTAGGAGCACACGGAAAAAAAACATCATATAAACGAAATTACTTTAACGTTTGCAGAATGAATTCACCCTACAAAAGCATGAAATTTTTCAGTTGCATACTTCTATCGAGGCTTTATTTTATTAAGCGTGCAATATAGGCCACTACAAATATCAACATCTTACTTTACTCAAATCAGCATAGTGCAAAGGAATCATAAACTCCACTTTTCAAAAGGCTTATGTATTATAGAAGACAAATCAAGCTGTACGGCTTTTTGTCTAGCCTTTAGGGTCGTAAACGTTGTTTCATCAAACCTGATGTCCTTTTTTATTCAACAGCGATAAGCACCATATAAACTCAGCTTGTAAGCTACACTTCGCGCATTTTTCTTTCCCCCTTTTAGGGTATTAAATTCCTTCCAGATAACATCCTCGTCTGTCCCGTTACCTTTAGTTCTTTTTTTCCCTTTATTTCTCTCACTCTCTCTAGTCTCCTAAAATAGGCTGCGCACTGCACCAGAAACTAAAGGGGCGAGGGTAATTTGTACGTAGCGTGGCATCAACGACGCCCCTTGCTGTGTTCCTGTCGCGCTCACTAGAACGCCTTCGCTTTCATCGTCGAACGCCTTTGCTTTCATCGTGAAAACCTCAACTCCTAAATCTACGATGAGAGGTGAACTGCAACCACTCATTATGTGCTGCCTGGCAGCGTGCATTGCAGTAGCCAGAAGTGGTAAGTCACCCTAGTGGAAAGACTTAACTCAGAAAATTGTTCATTTGTAAGCTTTTTTCTTATTTATTATCAGTTGCGATGTTGTTTGAGAAGATATTTAACCTGTGACGGACAGTTTAGTCTAAACAGCCTCAGGTTTCAATTATCGAAGGAAAAAAGAATAATTCGTGGTATCTAGATTGTATTCACATTTTTGATATATGTTTCTTTTTGCACTGTTACATTAGTTTTCATTTTGTTGTTGTTCCTGTCGTTTGCTTGTAGTTAGTTCATGTTGTCAGTTGTGGTGTGTACGTTTTGCTAATACAAGGGTAGTCTTGTATCCAGTTTTGTCCACCTCGGTTGGACACTGGTTACGGTTTTCCGGCAGTTGACAAGAAGGTCACGGGTTCGATTCCGCCCGTGGTGGTTGAAATATATTGGAGGCAAAATGCTAAAAGCCCCTGTGCTCTGCGATGTCAGTGCAAGTTAAATCACACCACATGGTCGAAATTCCCGATGTCCCGGCCTACAGCGTCCCTCAATAAACCTTTGTTTCGGGACGTCAAACCACAGATATTAGTATCTGCTGCTTTGTATATAGTGTGTTAGTTCTGTACCTACTTCTGGTTTTCCTATAAAAAGTAGCTTGTGCTTCATTCACACAGAATATTCCTTGATATTCCTGATTCACCCTCTGCACTAATGACTGCAAATGTCATTCAGCCACTCGCTTCGCGCAGACTCAAACAACGGCTTGATTTCGTTTTCTTGCTACTCAACAATAAACTCGCCATTGATCCATTACCGTATCTATCTTTCCTATCGACTAGGCAGACCCGACATCCCCATCCCGATTTGGTTACCCCATATTTCGCGAGAACTGGTGTCGTTATGTATTCTTTCTTTCCGCGGACAGTGTCTGATTGGAACAAATTATGTGATCCCCATTTATTGTGAATCAAGTAGGGTGAATTGCATTATGTGTGGTGCATGTTATTCCTGTTTTTTTTTCATCTGATGTGCCCTTCCTGCTTGGAACATTTATGGTTCGCGGTATTTACTAAATAAATAAAAATAAATAAATAAAAGTGATGCTTGCTTTGCCTTTAGGCCTCACTTTGCCGGTACTGGCTTCTGGCTCTTTGCTTCTCTGACGCCCTGTTTATACAACAGCCTGGTCTACTGTGCATACCCAACTATAGTCATTCGAATCCTGGTATAACTGTCAGTTCAAGCGCACGAATCAACAGAAAGGAAGAGAGGACAAGCGCTTTCTCGCGAGTAAACGATTTATTAGAAAGGGAACAATATTTTATTGCCTGTCTATACATTCTTCCCTTTCTAATAAATCGTTTAGTTGCGGGAAAGCGCTGGTCCTCTCTTTCTTTCTGTTTATTGGCGCGCTTAAACTGACAGTTATACCGTGCATATCCAACTAGCCCTACTTTCGATTATGTTGCGATTCAAACCCAGCTTGTTCGCGTAGAGTCCGACCTCGGTGTTGTGCAGGGCCACGGAGCGACGGCGCATACGTGTCGGGAGTGGAGGAGCTCAGGAGGCGTTTCTTGCAAGAAAGTGGATACGACCCGGCGTCGCGGCCCACGAACGGCAGCGCCGAGCCGACAGGCGTGACCGTGGTCATCCCGCTGTCGGAAGTCACCCACTTCGTGAGTCTGTCGGCCCGTATACTTCGGGGCCTTTCGTGCTCAACTAAGCGTGCGATTTTAACAAAGGCGACAGCATCAATGTGAAGCATTCTCTTATGTAAATGAGTGAAAAATGACGCTACCAATTTGTTAATCTATCTGTCCACACCTTATTAGTTTTATTTATTTATTTATTTACCTATATATATATATATATATATATATATATATATATATATATATATATATATATATATATATATATATATATATATATATATATATATATATATATATATATATATATATATATATATATATATATATATATATATATATATATATATATATATATATATATATATATATATATATATATATATATATATGGGATATGGCACAACGGGAGCGTTGTCAACAAGGATAAATATATTTATTTCCCAACAGTTTCGGGAGGGGACCTCCCTTCATCAGGGGATGAGTTATGAAGGGAGGTCCCCTCCCGAAACTGTTGGGAAATAAATATATTTATCCTTGTTGACAACGCTTCCGTTGTGCCATATCCCATACCTTCACGAAGACTAACTGGCCCATTGAATTATTACTCCCACTATATATATATATATATATATATATATATATATATATATATATATATATATATATATATATATATATATATATATATATATATATATATATATATTCTAGTACCTTACAGGCCTCTAGAGGCATTGTGTAAGGGTGCAATAACAACAGTTTTAAAGCGTGTATGTTGTACAAAAAGATCAAAAGATATCAGGACAACATGAAAAATGTTAATGTAACACGAGCGGTAATGCATTATGTCCTATACAACAAAAAGAGGCAAGGAAAAAATACAAGTTGAATCATGACAGCTCAATTACAGAATAAAACTTTGGCTCATTAAAAAAAAAACGCCAGGCCTGCGCGGAAGGCGCAGCACAGTCCCAGTGAAAGCTAGAAGATTGGCCTTTCAGAGCATTTTCAAAACACTCATTTGGCAACTAAGGGAATCACACTTGCTTGATACCCTCTAGGTCATCAATAATAAACGTTTAGGTAGTAGGCTGGCATTCACTATGCTATTTTTCGTCATCCTTTTGAGAAGCGTGGTATCCGCTAAACACTTGCAAGGAATTTCGGGTCAGTTGCTCATGCAGTGGCTGGCGACGATGAGGAGCAATGGCTGTAGTGGGTATGCGCCACAGTTAATAGGGAAACAAGAACAAGCTTTTGTAATGGGTTGGAGCATTGGACGCCCCACTCGTTATGCTAATCGCCTTGTGCGACGACTGGTTGTTCTTTCGCTGTTTTAAAACGCTTTATAATTCGTATTAACGTGATTGCTTTCCCGACATCAAAGCTTGCCTAAGGTAAGTTTGCCAACAAGTCCCAAGCACCAGCGTACCTCAATGGTAAAATACTGGGCTGGTACCCAGTGGACTCTGGTTCGAGTCCCACTGTGGCTTTAGTGCTAGGTTTGCCAACAAGCCACATTGCAAGCACCAGCATTGTTCAAAGGTAGAATACTGGGCTGGCATCCGGCATACTCGGGTTTCGAGCATCACTGTGCATCAAGTGCTAATTTTTTTTTCCATTTCGCGCAATGTGGTTACGGACACCGGCGGCGGCGGACAACTGCACGTGACCCGAGTTGTGATCTCATAACAGCTTTTGCTGTAATATGAACAATGCAATAACATAATGAAGGCGACATAAGGCAAATGTTACAAATAATAGGTAACGTGAAATTGGTTAACGCTTGGTTCTTCGTGCACTCGTCATGTGCATTTTTGACGTCATTTCCTGGACGGAAATACGTCACCGCCGTCTTGTTGTAACTCGGCATAAAACACTTCTATGTTATAAATGGTCCGATAGTCATTGATTTGCTTTTCTTTCGTTTCACAGACACTCGTGGGAGACTGGTTCATCGTCGCTCTATACTTCTGCGAGGTAAGCATACTATCAGATACATTCAGATATTGTGCAGTTGCACCGCTGGAGTTGTACTGCCCCAAGGGGCGTAAGTCACCCAGAGTGTAAATTTAATTTCAGAGTAATTGTTGCGTTTGTATCGCAAATTGTGTCAATCAGATGCACTCACACACGTGACAACCTGAACGAGAGCCCATAGGCTCTCGTAACTTTTTGGCAATATCGCGCGAATGTTAGCCCCATGATACAGTAGTGAAAAGGATCATTGATGACTAACGAGATCAATAATACGACGGTCAGCTTCACACCGGCTTTCTGAACACGTGATCGTGCAGATAACGCTAACAGGTTCTATGCATATTGAAGTAAAACAGCGTAGTAGACGGCGAATGAACTTGAAAGCGCTGCGCGGAGATCAGTATGTCCTGTTCACAACGGCGGATATTAATAAGAGTTCATTTTTGTTATAGTTCTGGAAGGATCCTCGCTTCTCTTGGAACCCGAATGATTACGGCGGAGTCCATCGTTTTTACGGAACCACGAAGCAGATATGGTGGCCACGAATCGACGTCATAAATGCGTAAAAGATTCATTTTTCGTCTTCCTTTATAACCTTTATTTCCTACAGTGTGCGCATGTCTTGCACATCTTGCAACGCATTTGGCTTTGTTTGTTACAGCAGTAAATAGCATATAGCCCGACTTCAGCGAACATGTATTGGCTCCTTGTAAACGCGTACATTTCGTGGGTTTTGTACACAAATGTAAATGGTCACGTTGTAAGACACACTGACTCACTTTCCGGTTTGCGTCACCACCTTTTTCATTGTTCAATTTTTCTGTACTTCACGATGTTATTTTTTACAGTAAACGAGAGATTTATTTTTTATTGATTGATTGATTGATGGATTGATTGATCGATTGATTGATTGATTGTGAAATATATTTTGTGTCAGCCTGCTTGTCTGGATTTGGTGAAATATTTTATTTGCGTGTGAGGCATGGCTCGATAATTCGGAAGTGTTGGCCCCTCCCCCTTAGTTTTTCTTTATAACTGCTTTAAGTACGTCACTGTGTGTTGTAAAATGCTGTTCCATTCATTCTTGCTGTCCCACTATGCTTTCAATGTTAGTTAGCCTGTCAGAGACCAGCTTTTTTTAATCTAAATTACTACGCAGCAAGTATTTGATCTAATGATGTAAGACACCTTCTTTTTCTCTTTAACTAATATACTATCATGTTGTAGAGCAGCCGACTATGCGTTTGCTGACAAATTTTGCGTTCTAGCGGTCAGTTGATGCATAGACAAATCAATCAGTCATGCTATAAACCAACTAAACAGTGGGCATGGTTTCGTTTGTGTCTATAGCAACAGACAGGATGTCGACTTGCTCCAGCAGAGGATCACCGTTTACAACGACAGCAGCGCGTGGTCCTGTGCTGCTCTGAAGGTGAAGACACCGTGTAAGGTCGATCTCCGTGATTTCCCGAACGACAAACAGGTAAGCACCTACTTGATATCTGCCCACGTTTCAATAGTATGATTGTAGGCGTGCAGCAGTAGTATATAAAAAGTGGACGTTGTAGGGGAACGACATAGTTATTGTGTTAGGTTTCTCAGCACCTAGAAATCTGACCAACGCATTCATCTTCGAAAGTTAACACTCTGAAATTGAAATGTTTTTTTTTTTGTAGAAGAGCAGTTTCTGTTTCTCCTGCTGCCCAAAATGTGTTCAGTTAAAGGCAGGTACACGAAATCTGATTAGGTAGTGTGCTGTGACCTTTTGTGGCCCATCGTTGTGCGTGCAAGACGTTTAAGCTGTACACCTAGAAACTTTAGGCATTGATACTGTGCCGACTGGTCTCGAAGGAAAACTTTCAACAGTCTTGCACGCTGATAGAATGAGCTCCTCTGCGATGGAAAGATCAGAGGCAAAAGAGCACAAATACTGTTTCAAAGAATGAAAAAAGAAAAAAAAAACCTTCGTGAAAATAGTACTTTGACATAGGCAGTTTGTTCACTTTCTATTGTATGTAAATGTCTTTTTGCTAAGCTATACTCGCCGTGGGAGCTTGGCAGTTAGTGTGTCACGCTGTCAAGCTCGATGTCGCGGGTACAATTCTCCGCATTGGGCATCGTATTCTAAAGGGGTCTAAATGCAAGATCGCCCACGGGATTTAGATTTAGTGTCATGCTGAAAGGGCCATGACACCCAATTTTCGATCACAATCCGTGTTATCTGGGTTAGTCCTGGAATATTCAGAAACAAGCTGGAGAAGTTACAGTTGAATTGGTCGAACACTTCATTCATAATGAATCTCTTTACAAACACGTAAGTGGCTCGAGAGTCTGGCAACCCTAGCGCACTCGCAAGCCGTGACGTAAGAGGCTGCTTGCTGTGCGAGCGTCTGTATTGGCCAACGATTTTGTGTCGTGGTCAGCTGCGCGTACAATGGCGCTATTCCGGCTTTCTTCACTTTGGTTTCGAAGATGGAACTATTGGGAGCGGCTGAAACTTACGTAGAAAATGACGGCTCAACTCCATCGAGCAAATGACGTCACACACGCCATGGCAAAATGGTGACCACCGGTTGTGGGCGGAGTTTGTGGCCGGTGACGCCCAGGGCTTATTTTGCACTAAAATATTAATTTACAGTATTTTTCCTACATGTAGAGGTACACTAGACCCTCTACTTCAGTCACCCACCGATTTGGTGGGTGACCATTTCATGGTCTTTTAAGGAAACTGAAGTGATCAAAATATATTCGTAGTCCTCTCACTGTGACCTGCCTCAAAAGCATGTCGTGGTTTTGGTATACACGCAATAACTCCGCAATTTAGTTTCATACTTTTTACGTCAGCCAAAAATCCAACACTGCAACGAAAGGGCATTGTTGCAGTCCGTGTTTCCACAACATTGATGCCGCAAGGTCGACAACTAGACTGGTTGGTACGATTTCGATTTTAGATTGAAACCGCGGAAACATCAAGGACGAAGTTAGTTAAATGCAACTAGCACTCGGTGCGTCCGTCTAACTTCGCCATGTTGTTTATGTCGCGACAAATGGAGTACGTGCAATGGATCGTCTGCGCAGGCTGAGCAGCCGTACATCTGGTGTGAGAAGGCACTCTGTAGATGGCATATAAAACGTATGTCTGGCTGGTAATAAAATCAGGCTGTGTTGTTTTTTTCAGGGGCTCCAGCACGTTAACTTCAGGAACCAGTTCTATTAAAGCGAGAGGCTTTACGGTTGTGCTAAAATTTTCCAAAGTACGTTTCAAAAACGGCTCGGTCAGTCCTTTTTGTTGGGATTTGACCATGTCTAGAAAAAAAAACAACTTCGACCTTGGTGTTTGCGTTGATTGGTTGGTTGGTAACACCTTTATTGGTAGTACGGCAGCGCTTTCACCGACCGGGTCTTAGGTCTCCCGCGTGAGGACGTCAGGACCTTGCCCAACCGCCACCTCGCGGGCCTGCTGGACGGCACAGAGTTGGTCGCCGAGGCTGTGACTGATCATGGCATTCCATCAAAAGAATTATTTGACGCCTCTCACAATCCACCCGTTCATTGCGCAGACATGCAGCCTCCGCGCTGGCGCGAGCGCCTACAGTGACAGGGAAGTCAAAATGGCCGGCTACGTCACATGGGGTGATCCCCACGTGAACGCCAGCACGGAGTGGGTCCTGGAGCACCTGTCCTTCAGCAGCCGCACGGAAACGAACAGGTGATCCATCGCGCTGCCGCAACTTGGTGTTACGATAAAGAAAAAAACTTGACACTTTGCTTCTCAGTGACACAATATAGTTTTAGTCTATATGCAAACTTCTTTGCATTAGAGTTATACAACTTACCATGGCCGAATAGGTGGTGCCATCCGGGGGTTCCGAGATGAAACAGGCATGCATAGAACTGTTATGGCAGAAACCTAGTAATTCTACTTCCTTGGCGTTGCCTATTCGAGGCAGTGGATTACTATTAACTGAATTCACCTATTAAAATTCCCTCTCTCAAGAAACACTGTGAAAACCAACAAACGTGTCTGTAATTGTGGTGGCACGAAGCGGTGTCAGTATTGACCAGTAGCTTGGTGTGTGTGAACCATTTCGAGTATACTAATTATACCGAGAAATGGGACAAGCAAGAACGTCTATTCTGTCTCTTTCCGTTAAACTCTCATATCAAAGGCTGTATTTGTAGCGTCCTCTAGTTGTACTGTAAAACTCGGAAGCAGACGTATTTCCCGAGTTAGGAGTTTGGTAGCGGCACACGCACGTCGGCGTTCGTGTACCCTACTGTATTCTTTCTGTTCCGTTCCACTGACAAAATGGATCTCAGAGGCCATGTAGGAAAAAACGAGTGGTTGATATCTGCTTCACCAGGTGACGCCACAATCCTAGCTGCACAAAAGAATACCATCTGCTTTTTCAATGGACTCAGTCAGCTGATAGTCAATGATCGTCTGTAGTAAAAATACGTGATCCAATTCTTTTCACACATACTCTTGGGAACATCATCTAGAATTGTAAAATTCTGCCATCTGTTCTCCCTTTCTTTTCATTTGTTTGGTGTTTGGCGCTTTTGCCTTTGAACTATTTGTCATTATTATATTCATATCTAAATTGCTCAATCGAGTGGTACATTTTGTATAACCAGTGTTTAAATCGGTCTTATTCTTTACTTTTTGTCGTTAATACACATGTTACTGTACTCAACTGATTTGTTTGTTCATGCATCTATTTCGTTTTTTATTTATTTTTTAACCTCTTTGTATTTGTCCCTTTCCTCTATAATGTATTGTATGTACATCGAGGGTATTTGAAACAAATAAATAAATAAATAAAATAAATTAGTGTAACTGTTATTTGGCCATTTTTTGAAGTAAACTGACTCCTACATCCTGTGTATCCAATTTACTTTTAACTTTGGCCAGTACCACGAACTTCATGAAATTTTCAATTTTTATGACTTTTTCTGAATATTCAGAAAACCGAAATCTTGACCGGAATTTTTTTAGAAATCCTGCGTTGGTAGGTTTTTGTTTCAGGGGTTCAAACCCATGTTTGTTCGTGGTGGAGGATGGGGCGAGCGCTGGTAAAGTAGGCGGGGGGGAGAGGGGGGGCAAGTGATTCTTTTGATTTGATCCTCTCTACCAATGGCCATGCAAGTGTCACTCGAGGCTCATGCCCCTAATTGTTAGCATATGGTGCACCTTTGCGTCTAACACAGTTTTAAAACGTGGGGAAAGGTCCTTTATAGACGTCGTCTTCCACCTACGGAGAACGGCCCGTCGTCATCGTTACACATTCACCGTGCCCGGGATCTCATCGGCACTTGCCGTTCTGGTCGGCTTCTGGATGCCTCCGGACTCAGAGCGGAGGCTGACGCTCGCCTGCCTTAACGTCTTCGTCCTGGCCGTCGTCCTCAACAGGGTGTCAACACTGATCGCGGCGTCCGTAACAGTTCCCAAAATGAGTACGCCACTCCGCCTGTTGGCCTTTCTATTCGATTTATACCGTGCCATCTATGAGTATTGCATTGTTTTTCCTGCAGATGGTCTTATGCGTATAGTTTACATGATGTGGTAGAATGATGACTTCTGTTGCTTCTTAGACTTTTTTGTTAATAATTCCAGAGCCTTAAACATCTCATGGAAGGCGGTAAAGAAATGTCGGCGCTTGCGGTGCGTTAACAGGAGTGATGTAAAAATCATCATCATGTGATGAGGACTCCCGTGTTACGTCATAATGACGTCACATATTTCCAAAATTTATTGTGAAGCAACATGACGGTGGAGTGACGTGATATTGCCACTTGAACAATGGTTTGTCAGTCTTGAAAGCAATGCAAAACCGGGCGAGATGCAGGAAGCATGCAATGTCTGCAATCTTGAAGGCTGTGGAGAACTACGTTAGGTGCAGGAAACTTTCTGGGAGATGGGGATAAGCACGTCAGCCGAGAAGAAAAAGATGACATTCGGCTTTGAGTCGTCTTCGTCGAATTTATAAGAGACCCATTAACATTTTGCGAAGCAATGTGTCAAATTCAATTACTGGTATAACGTACCGCATGAATTGGCGCACCGATGAATAAGAAGTTGGTGCTTGAGTTTAGTTTTTTTTCTTTGTTTTCTTTCAGTTTTGTTTCTCGGACTTGGCACTCTCGCGGTGTTATTCACAGCGGCTACAAGTATACTGGTCACCAGCGCGTCAGGCTCCAGTTCCAGAACCCAGGTGCCAGATAGCTTACACCACTTCCTCAGTGGCTTCATCGCGACGCTTTTGTGTATAAGTCTCAACGAGCCTACCTCAGCCCTCCGATCTCACGAGCACCGAGAAGTCGCGTCGTTCAACGCCTCACACGAGAGAAGAAGGCGGTGGCTCATGTTGGCGCAAGCTGTGGACCGCGTCTTTTTGGTCGTCTTTGGAGTCGCGACGCTTGTCTTCTTTATATGAACCTTTGCAGCGTTAATAAAATTTCAATAATGAGACATGGTCAAACCGAACGCCGCAAGAAAGAGTTAATCCCACCCTGTGAAGAACTTGTGCACGATGTGGTCAAAGACGTGGCAAGGCAAATCAATTTCGCGGGTAACAAGAGGAAAAAACATGATAAATCATATGAACCTTGGTTACAAAAATCTTTGGTACAAAAGCTTTTAATGAGTTTCCTGCAATTTGATGACCCGGCCTCAGGTCTTTCACGTCGGAAAGTCCAGGTCTTACCTAGTCGCCACTTTGAGAGCCTGCGGGACGGCCCTGATCCAGTTGGCGAGCTCTGGCTGCTCATGGCATCGATCCACGTCGCCGAAAGAACATCGGCACGGATGTCTTAATTGTTTGCTTCTTTTTTTCTAGCGTGTGGCTTTCTGTGTAGCAGGTTCTATACCGCAGATCTTGCAGGGGCCGTCGTTATAGATCTGGGGATACAATCTGTAATGCGCTAGCGTAGGAGGGTGATTGCTGGGGCTGGCTGTTATTTAAGTATTGATGCGTTATGTGCACCGCTTAGGAGACGAGAGCAGAACTGTGTGCTGTTTTGTCCCAGTCTTTTAAACGGTGCTCAATAACTTAGCAACACTAGTAAACTTGGATTAGTGGCAGCTAGTAGCGGCCACCGGGCTTTGAATAACTTGGGCTTGGGCTTTGAATAACTTGTGCTTTGGAGGAGTGGAACTCCATCGGAACAGGTAGACAAGTTTCAAAGTAGCTTTTTCGCTTGTCCTTCTTTCGTCAAATGGGACGGTTGTTCTGTAGCGGTCGTCATAGGCGTGTGCAGGGTTCCCCTTAGAGAGGGGGGAGGAGTCAATGAATTTTTACCTCTCTCCATGCCCTGAAGGGAAGCTGTGCGCATGCCTATGGCCTTCTGTATGGCCTGTGGCTGAACTTCCAGCATGATGGAGGCCAAAACCTCGTTACCCCGCCCCCCTCAGGTGAGGCTATAACAAAGATGTCTAGGTGACATACCGTGACCCCTCGCAGCTCTACTGCCCGTCGTGGCAGTTAACACCAGCCCCGCACCACACGTTGAACTAGCGCAAGGAAGTTGTCTGGCACTGACTACAAACACTAATTTTTATATCCATTCATTTATGCACTTCATACCCTGACACGATTGGCCCGCATTCTGGGTCAACAACACTCTGATAAAACAGTATGATAAGACTTGTTCATGGCCAAGTGTGTTCATAATACTCCAAATGAAAAATTTGGCAAAAAAAGAGACCCGTTGAGAATCAAGGGTACAGGAACAAGTGCGAACACGCTGTTTTATTCATGGGTCAAACCCTTTATGAATAGAAAATAGAAACACCACTATCACGTGTGCAATCGCCAACTAAGTTATGAGCGTTACCCACGCACTGCCAGAAACCCCCTCTCTCCACTGTACAGGCCGGCATAAGGATCAATAACAGACGCATATGCCTACTGCGATTTTGCAGAAGCTTGGAAGACCAACCATGCGTTCATATTTCCACTTTTACCGATTATTTTATTCTCACTCAGTGGAGGATCGCACGTTTACGTATTGAAGCAATACTTACTTGCAGACTGTAATTGCTTCATACTTGATGCGTCCCCTTGTTGCGCAATCTGGAGGAAAACGAGAAGGCAGGAAGGAAGACCTGCGCTCTTTCCAGTCTCTCTCCTCGTTTTCCTTCAGCTTGTGCTACAAGTGGAGGTCTCAAGTGTCCGTAATGCAAGGCTCAGTTAAATTCGTCTGTTTTTTTTTCTTTTTCTTTACATTTTTAGATGCTTCCTCACTCTGCCATTTATCCAGCATCTCGTTCGACCTTAGTAGACTTTTCTGCATATACGTGGAATTTGGTATACCACTCCGACTGCTCATTCGGCTCTGCCTGAATTCATCTTCGTGGTGTCACAGCGGCATTACGCAAACCGCGGCAACAAGAAATACGACGACAAAGAGTCGATCAAGCGCGTGGGCTACCAGGAGCCACTCCCTGGCCCGCTCTTCGGACAGTCTCGTGACCGGCTTCTGCAGCGAGGGTTCGTCCGCTCCTGCAGTCGGAGCCGTGTGCGCCGCTCCATGTCGCGTCAAGTCGTGGTGGCGGAGGCAGAGTCCCGCGCCTGCCGACCCTGTCAGGAAGTGGATCACGGGAGCTGGCACGGCCACCGGAAACAGCACGTGCGCTGACGTCACGTTGAGGAAGGCCACGGCAATGGCGGTGACCAGCGCTTGCAGCAACATGGCGCCTTCCAGGAAGAAGACTGCGATAGATGACGGTCAGTGCTTCAGGATCAGCAACCTTTCGACGTGCCACTCACAAGAGGAAGATAGATGTATATTCTTCAACGAAATGCTGAAGATGTCAGCCTTGCTATACTCCCCTGACCAGCGACAACATGTGCTGGATGATGGTTATGATACATGCACTGAAAAACACGTATGAACACATACAGTCACTGAGACGCATCGATTACACTATTTAAATAGTTTCGTTTGAACTCGTGACTTTCAAAAACGTCAGCTGTTCATCCTTGGCGCCTAATGTGAAAACGGTGCTTTGTCATGTGCAGAGAATATGGTGTAGTTCCAAGCTCTAGTCCCGTTGAAGGTGAAATGCCTCTTTCAGGTGTGATCCACCCGTCCGAGGAGGACCATCGCTGTAGCTCAGCTGGTAGAGCACAGATGGTCGCAGGTGTGATCTCTCCCAGCGAAAAGTTATCTCTTAGTTTACTTTTATTTTTCACATCTCCACTATACTTACTGCAAATGACATCTACTATACTTTCCTTGACATCATTGGCTTTTCTCAATAATATTCTTTCTAGCAATAAAAACCAACCCTTAAATTTCCACTGTTCTCTGGGGTGCATTTTAAAACAGCGAATCGTATTTCATCGCATATTTTCATGTCCATCATTATGCTGTTCCTTACTTATCTTGGGTGGTCTGTAGGAGTCGCTGAGGAGCGGCACCATCCTTCGCAGCATTAGGGCAAGCAGCAGCATGTTGATGTAGCACAGGGTCAGGCGACGGCTTGAATTGGCGGGCAGCCAGAATACTAGCAACATAAGCACGACGGACGATACCCACGGCAGAGTCACGCTGTACAGGTACTCCGACGAACGCCTCCGGAGCCGAAATGTCAGTTCCAGGTACGTCCTGTGAATCGGCAGGCAGACAACACTGTTACGAATTCTGTGTTCCTTGAGATTCAGATAGTTATTTATCTCGTCGTCTTTTAGTTTACAAATAGACAGCAGATATGATAAGAATAACTGTTTCAACAACTTTTGCTGGGCTTTGATTGATCGATTGATTGATTGATTGATTGATTGATTGATTATTGATTGATTGATTGATTGATTGATTGATTGATTGATTGATTGATTGATTGATTGATTGATTGATTGATTGATTGATTGATTGATTGATTGATTGATTGATTGATTGATTGATTTGTGTGGTTTAACGTCCCAAAACCACGATATGATTATGAGAGACGCCATAGTGGGGGGCTCCGGAAATTTCGATCACCTGTAGTTCTTTAACGTGCACCCAAATCTGAGCACACGGGCCTACAACATTTGCGCCTCCATCGGAAATGCAGCCGCCACAGCCGGTATTCGATCCCGCGACCTGCTGGTCAGCAGCCGAGTACCTTAGCCACTAGACCACCGCGGCGGGGCGGCTTGTACGTCCCAATAACTATGATATGATTATGAGAGGCCATAGTGGAGGTCTCCGCAAATTTAGACCACCTGGTGTTCCTTAGCATAAATCTAAGTACACGGGCCTGTTGCATTTCGGCCCCACCGAAATGTGGCCGCCAATGCCGGGATTCGAACCCGTAGTTTCGGGGCTGCATTCGAGCATCATAACCACTGAACCACCGTGGTTGGTCTAGATGACAAAGATACAGATAGCAATGATGGACAAAAAATATATAGCAGTTGTAAAGCCCGGTGTAATTAAATTAGAGCGGTAAAGGCATCTACATATAAGAGATGACAGCAGTTTTTTTTTTCAGAATATTTAAAATACAATACTAATCTCTTTCTGAAACATTTATAATGTAAATAAGTTTCATTATAGAAACAGCCAGCCAATACTAATGACTTTAAAATAACATTACTTTTTAAAAGTTACAAAATTAAAAGATTCGCATCCCTGTACTTATGTACGCTTCTTATTAGGAATATAAATTGAAATCACTGAGATCCTTGTTCAACATTCAGAGCTTCATGTTTGGCACTCATAGTAACTTGTTTATGCATTGTTCTTTTTTTTTTGTTTTTACATTCACGTTTTCATTTCATAAGGAAAGCTTGCTACCTATATTTTAGCAAACGTAATTAGAAAGTAATGACTGATATTGTGGGAATAGTTTTCTTAAAATAGTTCACTGAATTCTAAATTACCGGCCCACAAGAGTAGCTTATTACATTACTTCTTATGGTAAAATGTAATTAGGTTAATGTAACTACAATTTACTGTGACTCAACTACTGTCAAGTCTCTTATGTGTCTGGTTACCTCATTATCATGTTTTCATACAATCATTTGTGACATGCTCCATTTGATATGTGAATGAACGGTCTATACAAGGGTCTTTTATCGTTCCATATATGATTACATTGACACACTTCACATGTTCATACTGAGGATGTATCAACATGCCAGTGTTATTATGCGATCCCCAAATATTGGTACATCCTTAATAAGTATGTTTCGTCTACTTCTTTTTCAGCAGAAAGGTAGAGGCTTGAGTGAGATGCGGCTGCATAAACGGAAGTAACCAAGTGAATAAACTGTGAACTGTGACATTGGGGCTTTATACGCATAAGTGAACGTGATTTAGTTACAATACGCGTGCAAGTTAAGCCAACATGCATCATAATTAGCCATGCTGCTTGAAAGATGATGGCCCTTCGTAATTTCACTAGTAATTCTTACCTGTTCAGTAATTCACCGCTTCCCCACATCGGCAGCACCGTCACCTCCCACTGGTGGTCCTGCCAAGGCTTCAAGGCACAAGAAATAAGGAATTATTCAACCTCCGATTTAGACCGTCGAAATTAACAAGCTACAATTTGAAGATTGGTAATTCAATTAAAAGTCTAAGAACTAAGGTACAAATATAACATTCCACTTATTGCATTGCACTGACATTTGACGGATTATGACTACTTCTTTAGCGCCTCACTTTACGGTCCCCCTTGTTGGGCTGTATTGTAATGCGGTCAAACGTGTCATGTTAGATAGTGCCCTATACCTGGCCACGTCGTAAGTTTTCCATCAAATGCCTTGTTGCTTATGTCCACGTTCTAATCATTAGCAATAACACTTAATTATCGCTCTAAAACATCAGTCTCCAGTAAGCTAGGAACGCAGATACCAATGCACTATAACACACTAAAAAAGTATGATAATTTTAGATTCCATTTTGTTTAAATTGATGATCACGTTTCGTAAACAGCAAAATGAGTGCTCAGCATTAAATCTTTCATTTCAATTTCACTATTTGTTGCATGCTCCACGATTGCTACAGGGGCGCCAATATATTAGGAACAAAAAGTAGGTTTCATAGTAAATGGCCCCTAGATGAAGTTCCACTCTTTCATTCCTTCTGTGCAAGTAGAAAGCTGTTAGAAAATTAAAGACTAATACGGGGTTATTATAAACTGAAAGTATTTATGTGTACATGTATGTTGCATACGCACGCCGTTAGAAGTCAGGGCATTCTCTGCCAGATCGGCCACAGTGTCGTACTGCTGCATGTCGTTGCTGTAGGCTAGGGACGAGAAACGTACTTTGCACGTGTGCTCGTCCATAGGGAAATCGGTGAGATCCATGGGACACGGTACCCGGATTCGCGTGTACGGTGACTGCACAGTAAGATACGAAAAAAGTTACTTTGCAACACGCTCTAGCCACTGGGCTTACTGATTAAAATTGATTTATTTAGGTGGAGACAAAAAGTTATGGATCATATCCCCGAAGGGAACCCTGGTGGGGTGCGAAGCAGCAGCGATGCGCATGGCGTTGACCCAGTTGAAACGGGCATCGACGCGGGTGCTGGAAGGACGGTTTGAAGCGAAACTCGGTGTAGCGTTTATTCGAGTAAACGTTTGTTTAAAACGCAAAGACACGGGAGGTGGGTTGGTTTTCGTGTAGGTTTCATCGCAGATAAATGAGCCGAATGTTTCCACTCGACGTGCGGTCGAGCGTTCCGGGTGGTGGAGAGCGTGAAGCGAGACAGAACTGTGTTGCGAGCGGGCGCAGGAGCCGACAGCTGCTGCGGGTGAGGGAAAAAGAGAGAGATAGTGAATAAGCATCTTTATTTGATTATTTTTCTAAGTATCATCTTCAGGGTGATCTCCCCCTTCCAGGAAACCATTGGTTTCACCGCGTATACAGCCCCTCCACCAGCTGACGCTGATCTTCGAGGGTGGGGCTGGCTAAAGCTTGAGAGTGACGTCAACGCGCAGCTGTGACTTGACCTGGTTGGCACCACTCCAACAACTACGGTTAGGGGGTTGTGTGGACTCACGGGACAGCGTTACACAGGCTAGTCAAAGTGCTGCTTCGCATCTAATAAACACAATGATGTATGCATGTCGATCAAAGTAACCAGCACGTCAGTGGTAGCGGGCGCGTTAAAGTGAATGCGTTTTGCAACACTGAAGGTGTTTTCCATGCATCTTTGAAGGTGCATCTGAAATCATGCGTATGGCCAGGTTGGTGAAAATCCATTACTTTCAATAGACTTGATGTAGTAACCCGAGCACATGAAATGAAAACCGAGCAAATGGCACCGACTCTGGGCCGAAAATTATTCGAATGAGAAAGGCATTCATATATGCACAAGCAGTTACTCAAAGGTATAAAAATAGCCATTCAAATGCGTCATTTAAATTTTATGCAGTGAAAAGAAAAGCTGATACACAATATGTCATTTTTGTGTATCATTCATAACTCACAAATCACCTGGTTGCCTGGCTATGATGCACGGCGACAGTACTAGCTTGACCAGAATAAAGGGCGCATGCATGATCTTTGAACGCAGCGTAATGTGGTACGCGATTTACCATTGCTACGTGTGGATGGCTAATGCTTAATTTTTTTATTATGTACACGCGCCTTCCATTCTGGCCTATATATTATATTCAGAGGAGGCATTCCAAAGAAATGACTTCAATATCTGTGCAGTGGCGTGCAAGCACTTCAAATTATATCGATATCTCTCTAGCTCAACTTATTCAGACTTTTCACTGCATCTAAGCCTATAGCGTAGTGTATTTTTCCTATCTATTCCATGTGTGTTCTAATTCCACCTGAAGCTCGCGATTCCAGGTCATTTTTTAATGTAGTACACGACACAGTTAATTGTGAATGCTACAGAGTTGTCAGATGCTATCGAGCTCACAAGTGAATAATCATTTAAAATAGCAAAAAAAGGCAACGCGACAAAACAAAAGAACTAAAGTTAATAATTTGTCGCTTTTTTTACAAATCTTTTTTTTATCATAGTGAAAAACAACCCTTAAGTACAAAGGGGAGATGAAAAAAAAAAACACTTCAATCATTTCTGAAGCGAAAATATGCCCGACTATGAACGAAAGGGCACCTTGGCTTTTGTAGCATTGGCTCCATTCGGTCGAACGCACATACATTTGACCGTCCATGATTAACGTTACATATTGATTCTTTCGTGTTTGCTTGAATTTAACACTCAACTACTCAAAGCGATCGACAAGCGCGTCATTAGTGAACGTGGTGATAACTAAAATAACTTTACTTGCTGGGAAAATGCAGATAAGCCCGAAAAACATGACGATCGACTCGAAAAAAAAGGACAAGTGACTCAGTGAAAAAAAAAGCCCAAATTATAGGCGGAACTGGCAAATATAGCTTGTCTACAAAGAAAGGACGAACTTAAATTAATTTATGATATTATGAGTGTGTGTCGCCACCTTTCAGCAGTAGCAAAAAGCAACTTTTCTGGTAACACTGCAGCGCGGGAAAGACGGTTCATTTGAAGCTGACATGGTGCGCCTGTTTACGGTGGAAGTTATACATGTCAGAATCGTTTCATTTTATTCATCACAAATTATCGGACGTTATGTTGAGGTCACCCAAGAAATCAGCGAAAATAACATCATCAAAGCAGCCACTTTGTTCACGCTGTTGTATACTACAGCCTGCTCAAGTTCGACCTCTCGTAGCAACCGTTCCTTAGGGTTGGTACTTTACGCAGCTACCGGCAGGTGGCGACACAAACCTATGTCACGTAATGGCATGATAAAAATTGGTAAACATGTCCGCAATAGAACACGTAGAAGACGATTTGCGTATCCGTGGCAGAAAAGAAGGAATGAAGGACAAAAAATGGGCAGTGGGTGAATAAAGTCCGTCGATCATAAGAAGCAATGTGGGGTTGTACTTTATATTACTTTTTATAGCAAGATCATTTTAACTGAATACCGAAGGCGTTAGGCCAACTTAACTAAAAAACGAGGGAGGGGGGAGGGAGGTTTGGGACACACAGGTCTCATCCTTTTATATAGGGGACGTACGTAGCATTCATTCGTACAGGACTGTGCTTGTTCATTGTTTAATTCGAGTATTTTCTTTTTTTTTTTTTTAAAGGGGCAAGCATCTGTGCCCACTGATGTACGAGCAACATTGAAAGATAGCGCCAAAAAAATGGGCTAGCTTTCAAGAAATATATGCAAGGGCAGATCAGCGCCTAAGCATAATAAAACCTATATTTTCGAAGATATTAAGTACGTTTTCAAGGCTTTGTACGCTACGCCCAAGTTTCCGTAGTAACGGCAGCTATGGTGAACATGAAGTTCACTGTGCCGATTACGCTGCCACGCGTTGCTGCCTTTGCCATTGGCATAAAAAGCCTTTGTTCAGCTGAGGTTGCTATTACGTCTTGGGATTTAATGCAATTACGGCTTTGCAAATCCGGTTTCTTGGCATGCAGGATATGGGTGTAAACGGATGAAACGCTTTACCCGGATATTTATAAACCAACTTCCGATGGCACCGCAAGTCCTAACGATGAATCGCGGCATTGCGAAATAAAATCAAAAGTGCGAATATTAGCGTGCAGGTGCTCCAAAAGTGAAACGGAGCACGCAAGCTGGGAGCGAACAGGGCGAAACTGCGTGCTAGCGCGCTATATCAGTGAATGCGCTACCGGTGTCGAGAGTGCGTTGGCATATCCGGCTGACCCATGCCGATATTGTGTTGCTCGCTTTATCATCGGCTCAAGCGAAGTTGTGCTACTGCCATCACTGCTCGTCAGAGGACGCTTTCAACGTCAATGCGTTTCTTTGCTTGAGTCATGGCGGAATCTTCGGATGCGTGCGCTTTCTGCATAGCCCAGAATGCCACCCCTCACCCCACCCCTTATGACTAGCGGTGATATATAAGCTGAGTGGCTTCACTCGGGCCGGCGATATGGCGAGTATTATAATATCGGGATGGCTCAGCCGGATATGCCAATGCACTCTCGTTCTGTGCAGCGCATCTTGTGAAACATTACACCAGCATGCAGTTTCGCCCCGTTTGGCCACAGCTCGTATGCTCCGTTTTACTTTTGGAGCATCCGTACCACGTGACCTGTACCAACTCAGCAACGCCAAGATACCGTTATAGGAAGGGCCAACGTGGGGGCTAGTTGCTTATACATTCATTCAGCAGAGTGCAATGTTGGGTGAGTTGTGGCATAGCATAATATAATATTTGTGGCGCAACTAAGACTAGGAAAAAAATTTTGAAAAGACATGATAGGGTGCCACGATAGGACGACATGGTAAGATACAGGATAGGGATCCTTTCTGTCATCCGATGTTGGTGTTTCATCCTGGTGCCATATTCGTGATCTTGTCTCGTTGTTTTATTGCTTTTTTTTTCCTTGTCCCAGTTTCGCCACAAACATTTTCTTATCCTATCATTTATTTTCCGAAATATTAGAACAGTTTTGTATTGTCAAACACCTACGGCTCCCGCACGATAGGGGTATCCTTTACTACTACCTGAAATATCATCCCGGTGTTTTCCAAATAGACGTCGTTGTAATCGATCTGCAAATCTTCGGGATTACTGGAAATATAATAAGGGGAGGGGGTTTTGTAAAAAGACAAAGAAGAGCTTGAATCAGTACTCATTAATACGCACTTAATTTTCTCAATTGAAACACACAGAATGAACCAACAACTGTAACTTGCATTCATGTAACAGCTATATATGCCTGCATAAAAAAAAACAACACAACCCTTCAATGGCGGTCACAGTTCTTCAATTTACTCGTAAAACGGGGGAAAGCACAAAAAGAAAAATATGACAATGCTCACTGCAAACAGATATTGTAACGGTGCAAAAACTGCACCAGTCAACATTCAAGTTTACCATAATTTAATATTTTTTTACGCTGTTGCTTGAACACTTATTATGTGATTCAACTCCAGCCTTGCTTGTGGATTGATTTTTGGTGCCACAAAAGTTTTCGCGAACATTAAACATGCAGCACACATGATCTGTCAGGTATTTTTTTTTATGTCTGCTTCAGAACAGTCAGAGCCGTGGTCTTTTTCTGCATGCGTTTGTCTCGCGTTTTAGGGTCCACGCTATTTGATATACGCACTATCGTGAATGACGTAATTTTCCCAAATTATTACTTTATTGTCTTCCGCACACCTCGACTGAATCGCAAGTTATGACTGGCTAACTTCCCAGATTCTTTGCTATTTTTAGTCAATATTGTGACCATAAGGGCTTCGAGGGAGGCGTTAGCGCTAGAACAGCGAGTTTGACAGCGACGGGTATGAAACGGCAATGTTACTACAGGCTCGACAACACACACGCTAGCTTTAAGCAGTACGTTAGGTTATCATGACAATATTATCACGTGGCAGGGGCGTTGCTGAAATAAGTTTCCGGGGGGGGGGGCAATACTTTGTGTATACTCTCGGGTGCATTTATTTGTGTTTGTACATATATACGCAAGCAAAACTGGAAATTTTCAGAGGGTTGAACTACGCCCCTGCCACGTGTTGTAACGTTCATGAAGGCAGCGGTTGGTTTGTTTAAGGTGAAACTCTTTATTTGGGCTAACCCATGGGCCTACGCAGGGTTCCTCTTCATAGGGACGATGGTTGATTGCAGTGCCCTTCCCCTTATCAAATAAAATTAGGGAGCAGTCCACCTCCGCCCCCCCTCCCCCCCCCCCCGCACATCGTGCGCGTAGCTATGGGCGAACTTGGGCCCGGAAAACTAAAGCTCCAACTACACTGATGCACACTACGCTGATAGCCGTGAACGGAGCGTCGACCGTCGAAAAAAATTATTACCGTGACAGCACGTCGTTTTTTATACAGTTGCCACCGAACATTCCAGCGTTGTCGCTGGCGTCCACGTAAGTTCTCGAATAAACTTGATTATTTGCGTCCGGCGCGAGAACCCCGTTTCGTGAAGCAATCTTCACCAAATGATGCACTACAATCGCCAAGCTTCTTGAACACTGCATCTGCGCCGAGCGTTAATAACGGCCTTTCCGGGTGAAACACGAATACATCCCAATCAACACACGCGGCAATATGGGCATATGGACATTGTTGCGTATGAAGAACAACCCTTTGAATGCCCAGTTTAACACTGATTGATATGTGGGGTTGAACGTTCCAAAACCACCATATGATTATGAGAGACGCCGTAGCGGAGGGCTCCAGAAATTTCGACCACCTGGGATTCTTTCACGTGCACCCTAATCTCAGCACACAGGCCTACAACGTTTCCGCCTCCATCGGAAATGCAGCCGCCGCAGTCGGGATTCGATCCCGCGATCTGCGTGTAAGCAGCCGAGTACCTTGACCACTAGACCACCGCGGCGGGGTGCCCAATTTAACACTACAGACTAAAAGATTCAGCCAAGCAAAGCAGATTCCGTTGCTCCCCACAGGTTAACTCCATAAAACAGGGGCCGCGTAAACGGAAGCTTTTTCGAGGATAGGGGGGGGGGGGGGGGAGTGGTGTACCCCGATCTGAAGTCGGGGCCGGGCCGGAAGATGAGGTCGTGTGTCATTTTGTGCTCCGTACGCATCGGTCGAAAAAACAATAAATAATAGATTGGGGAGTGGCACAGGCCCGGTTCGCTACCTCCTGGCTATAGCTACTGCTGTCGAAGAAAAGAAAGGAATCTGGTTGAGTTAAATGAACGGGTGCAGTTCAAGAAGGGTTTCATCTTACGCATTCACGACTTGCAGATCCGGTGTCCAGATTTCGCTCGCCTGAACGTCCAGAGTGGTGAGACCCCCGTATTCGCTCGAATTCCAAGCGAGTGCGCCGTCAGTCCACACCTAGTCATGAGCAAACGATGCAAATGGCATACAAGGCATACATCGAATTTCGTCAGCCACTCGCGCTATACCACACTGATGTGAATTGAAATGTCTGGTCCTGCTCGAGGTATTTGGTTTTAGGACTGTAACAGGAAATGTGCGTGATTGGGGCATTAGAGGAGGCGACGAGAATTTTAGTTACGATCGAAAATAACGTATTCCAGAGTCATGAATTCTTTAAGGCCTTTGATGCTGTAGTTCACGCCCCGATGAATATAAAGTTATTCCATTCCACTCTATTGGTGCGTCAAAGCGAACCGTGCGTTTAGAATGCACATGGGCCGGGAACGTAGCGAGTGGGCAGGATAACGACTGTTGATTAAGGGTGACCGACCGGATTCCCAAAAAAGGCAAACGCATGAGAGGCAGACAGGGAGTTAGGTGGGCTGATAAGATTAAAAAGTTCGCAGGTATAACGTGGCAGCAGAAAGCACAGGTCCGGGTTGATTGGCGGATCATGGGAGTGGCCTTGGTCCTGCAGTGCATGGGCATAGCCAGGCTCGTTATTATTATTATTATTATTATTATTATTATTATTATTATTATTATTATTATTATTATTATTATTATTATTATTATTATTATTATTATTGTTATTATTATTATTATTACAATAAATTGGTCCAGAAAAACAACCAAAAAAATGTGGGGTTTCACATGCCAAAACCACCATACCATTTTCAGGTTTTCAAGAACGCCGTGGTAGATGGCTTCAGAAATTTAGGCCACCTAGTCTTCCTTAACATACAGTCGTCAGCAAGCTTAACTCGAACTCTCCGACTGGTTTGACTGGTGCCAACCCGGTGCAGCTCTGGGCGCTGATGTCGAGATAAGGCCTCGGTATGCTTGCATAGTATGTCAACATGCGTGGGTTATATATAGGCAACAGAACCCCAAAGCTACGTGTTGTTGGCGATCAAACTCAAAGGTAAGGTGCAAATTTAGGACAAAGATTTAGCCTAGCAAAACCTTATTTAGTGGCATTGAATACTAAGCCTTTCTCAACGAACCAAAGACAGACGGTGGCACCTTCATATCATCGCTTCAATTCTTCGTAAACTGGAGTATGCATATTCATCATCTCATTCTGTTCTTATCTTCCGCGATACAGTTGGACTGGTTACAGTAATGGGCCATCTTTTCTATGAAATGTGCTTTATCAGAGGAAATTAGTTGGCACTTACAAGAATCAGAGGTCCAACGACAGTCAGCCATCCCTCATCAAGTTCCTGCGTTGTAACGCATATGTATAAAAATGACACATGTGAGGAAACATTTGAAAAAGCATGCCATAGAGCTTTCATTGCCCGTAAAAGCGAAATCACAACACCTAAATGAGAGAAAGAGAGCGCATATAGCTGCTAAATAAGTATGACGATACAGCACAGATCAGGAAAAGTGTCGTTCCGTGTATGGTTCGCACTTGCACCTGCCTTTTTAGGGTAAAGCTGCTAAAGTGGCAAGGAAAATATGTGTGATGATGTGCTACCTCAGCGGAAGTCCAAAAGAAAAAGATTGAAGATTCAAGGTGAAAATGTACGATTGACATAACAAGAGGCCCTAAAACGATGCAAGTGGCTGGGGCCAGCATTTCGACAAGGGAACTTACGGTCACCCGCCAAACCCGTCAAAGTGAGATATTCAGTGAAATAGAGAAGTAGGTGGTCTGTTATACCGGTACATGTATGAGAAATAGAGTGTAAAAAATACTTCAATGCAAAATGAGCTCAAGAAGGCACTGGCTATAAATCCTGACACACCGCCAGTGACCGCCATTTTTCTATGGAATGTGTAACGTGTGATTCGTGAAGTGGAGCCATATCGTCTTCTACCAAAGCTTCAGCCACTGAAAATCATTTCATTTTTTTAATGCCGATCAACAGCAAGTTAGAATAGCTCCATCGTACGCACAGCTAGCCACAAAGCGAAATTGTTGGCCGGAATATAGACACTCGTAAGACAAGCGACCTGCTACGTCACGGCTTGCGAGTGCACCAATGTTTTCAACCTCTCGGGCAAATCGCGGGTTCATAAAGATGCTAGTTATAAATTCAGTTCACGACCAAGTACGTTGGTGTATCGCCAGCTTGCTTGTGGACGTCCGTGGATTAACCGCCACGCATAACATGTATTTTGAGCGAAAATTGGGTATCATGGGCCCTCCATGAAGTGTGAGGAACCCCGCCTAGATAACTGAAGCGCGGCAAATGATCGCCTTAGCGACTAACCCCCGTATTCAGAAACGCTCCTCGACTCGAATTCCATCCTTCAGTTGACTGAGTTGAGCACTGTGCCACTGCTCGACTGAAATTGGCGCTGCACTTCTCAAGAATCGCTGCAGAATACTGCCGATACGCAGTGACTTGGTCTGCAATGAGACGGCGCTCTCGTCGACTTTTTCAAGTCGAGGAGAGCCCTTGAGTGAAGGAGCGTTTGTGAATACGGGGGTAAAGGTATAGTCTGGCTCAAGCACTCGGCAATCTTCCACAAAGCTGCGGCTACCGGCAGTCCAGCTCACGAAGTCAGTCTGGGGTGCGTGTCCATTGGTGCATGGTTTGTGTAAATCCCCCTTTGAGGTTGAAAGTCCACAGGCTTATAAAGCTGTAACCGACTACAGTCTTTGTGAGCCTTAGCCTCACGATCAACAAATCAACTTGTTGAAACATTGGCTTCAGCCACAGTCCTTGTTTGAGCACCACAATTTACCAAGTCGCGTCTCTCGTAATCATATGGTGGTTTTGGGATGTTAAACCGCGCATATCATCATCGATTCACCAGCTCTTTTCCAAGATACAGCTCATTACAAGACTATGGGATTGCAATCTAGCATACCTCTTCTTTGCCGGCTAGTTACTTAACGATGACGGTGGCAACCATTCTGGAATATCATCCTGATAGGTCATCACGGGTTAAGGGGGAAAGGTAGTGGCCAACTTCTTGAAGTCATCAGGCTTGAACCAGCTGTTATAGACTGGTGGGGTTATCATGACTGTGAGACTGCAGGGAGGGGGGATATTGCTCTCTCTCTCTCTCTCTCTCTCTCTCTCTCTCTGCATCCTTAAAACTCCGTCATTCCTTTCCCTAGTTGGGGGTAGCACAGCGCTCCTCCTAGAGTGTTTAGTACCCCTGCGTTTTCTCTCTCTTATTCCTTCCTTCTTTAGATCAAGCACAGCATTGACTGATATGTGGGGTTTAAGGTCCCAAAACCACCATATGATTATGAGAGACGTCGTAGTGGAGGACTCCGGAAATTTAGACCAGCTGGGGTTCTTTACCGTGCACCCAAATCTGAGCACACAGGCCTACAACGTTTCCGCCTCCATCGGAAATACAGCCGCCGCAACCGGGATTCGATCCCGCGACCTGTGGGTCAGCAGCCGAGTACCCTATAGCCACTAGACCACCGTGGCGGGGCAGATCAAGCACAGCAAGAACACGCGGAGGGCACTTACGACACTGACGATATGGCGGTGAGGAAAAGATGCCTCGACCATGGTGGCTGTAGTATCGTTCGAGATAGGAAGAGGCCTCAGCGTTTTGTCGTACACGTCCGCACTCAGTAGTTTCTCGTGCAAGCGTTCGATGTGCGTCTGAATTTCTTGTCCCGTGGCATCTTCTGCGAAAACAAAAAGTGAAAGAAAGCAACTTTCACATTGTGGACGTGTTTTCACAAGCCTCGCGATGTGCGTATGAAGAAGAGCCCAAGCGAAATGGGCGCCGGTACTTGAAGTTTTTGAAGCTTGCCTACTTTACATGGTTGATGATATTGCGGTATCATCAATATCGACCGAGTCGACCACATTTTCTATGAATGCGAAAATACTTAAAAGTCCATGTACTTAGATTTAGCTGCTCTTTTAGAAACCCCAAGTGGTCGAAATTTCCTGAACATTCTTCTGCGGCATCTCTCATAACCATATCACGGTTTTGGGACATTAAACCCTATTTAGGATATTGCTGCATATTGACATGTGCATTCATTCTTGGCTAATTACCTGATTTCTAGACGAGAGGACTTTTTCTTTCATCATACTTTACTGTTTTGACTCCGTGAACGTATTCTCTCAACTATGCTAATATTAAATTTCAGGTTAATCAACCTATTAACGATTACTTGCAAATGTACTGTCTAGTTTTACTAACAACTATTTTTTTACCAACGCACGGTAAGTGGCTAACAAACTAGGTAGGTCTTAATGTTATATGAAGCCTAGTTATTCAAAACAATACCCGAAAATATTAACGTACTAGTCACCAAGCGGAGTTGACACATGTGAAGTTGGTCGCAAAGTTTGCCTTTCCCTTTAGCGGAGTCGGATATATCCAGCCATTCTTTAAAGAGAAGGGTTAAGGCATGTTTTTTTTGGTAGACGTGATGCTTAAATATCATTTTCGAGATAGTGTATATGCGCTTACGACTGTCCACCCAAAGTCGAGGAATTGTCCTCAGCTAGCTGTAGTGACAATAGTACTCGGCTGCTGGCGCGAAGGTCGATACTGGCAGCAGCGGTCGTATCCCAAAGGAGGTGAAATGCCCATTGGGACTTCAGTGCATGCTAAAGAATATCAGATAATCGGAATTTCCGGAGCTCTTCACTACTGCCCGCCTCATAATCATATCGTACTTTTGGCATGTTAAACCCTGGATATTATTATATGCGCACGCCTATACGTAAGCATTGCTAACATGGGAAAGTGAGTGCTCTGTGCATCTATATCCCATTGAATCTGCGAGGGCAGCAGCAGTTTATCAATAGTACACCGCTAGTTATTGCGCTTTCACCTTGTGCAGAGGATTAACTAACACAGAACCCAAACGACGTTCAAGGGATGCAAATAACTTACCCGAAGGAACCAGCCCGACATTGCAAACCAAAACAAAGAGAACGCGCAGCCTCTTCATGCCTTCTCCGGCAAAGATCGGTTTCTCGCCTCGCCGATTCCTTTGCCACGTGTGGGGGGTGTTTGCAACTGATCTCACTCCAGGGGGCGGTACTGGCGCCCTTACGCTGCTTTTTGAAACGAGCCCCGTCTTTGCGTGTCGGTCTCTTGTTACAGCTGGAGCTATTTCGGCATTGATGGCCGCGGCCTAGTGAACTAAGTCGACATACTCAACCCTTGAACTGTAGCTGTTTCTCGTATTTCATTACGGTGACCACAGGATTTCTTGTCAGATGTTTTCTCTAGCACCGCATATTTTATGCAAGTTTTGTGTAGTCCTCTGCCAGCTCATACAATATCACGTTAACGCAATTGCCTCCAATATGCGGGTGTATGAATTTATCGTTATTCTATATCTCGATACGTGAGCCACAAATAAATGCTTTTTTTTACCGGATAGACGCCAGAGAGATAGGATTTGCAGCCAATGAGTTTTCATAATGCGTGAATGCATAGAATAATTTATTAGAGCCAGTAAACCACGAAATTCTTCAGCAAGGACGCTTATGATCAAGACAGTTTTACTCCGTGTCAGTAATGGAAAACTCCTTCTGAAGCAAACTCAATGAAGAATACTCACCAAAGTTGTCGTTGCCTTTACGTATTCACGTTAGTCCAACAAAGGAAATACATGAAATCTGTTTGTGAAAGCAGCTGTTCCAGTTCTAATCTAGAACGGTCCCCGCTGAGTCAGGTAATTTATAGGACATTGCCTACATCCAAGTCGCTAAGATGAGTCTTGTCTTAAACCCTTCTTAACTTCTTCGTCCGACAGAGATAGCCAAACATTCATTTTCCTAATCAACTCATGTGGAGTGTATGGAGTGGGCTTGATGTGGAGTGATAATGGAGTGTATGGTTTGTATGAAGTAGGCCAGTCTTCGAATCGTGGCCCACCTCAGGGAAGGTTTGAAACGCTACACGCAGGCGATCCCAAGATTAGTTTGCTTGCCATGATGCCTTACGTTCAAACTGCGTCAGCCGGTTTCCATCACTACAGCGAGCAGAGTGTTAAGGGAGGGAGAGGGAGGAGTAGCTGAGAAGACTCGCTAAGGTGGCGATTATCTCGCTGCACGAAGAAGAGAGACGCCCACTTGGTGGTGGCGCCGTTGTGCTCCTCTGAATGGGAGGTGAAATGCACAACAGCGCCTCGTAGTAACAACAGAGTCGTCTTTCGCCCGTCGTGTAGGACTGTTTCAGTAATCCAGGAGGTCGTTAGATCGACCAGTTCTGCTCACTGCCATTGTCGGTTCAGCCATGATAACGTCAAGGTCTTTGGTGTTTCCCTTGGCCATCTCTCTGATGACTTTGTGCATTTTCATCATCATACCTAGTTTAGGTAAGTGCTAATCCTGAATATCGTTATTTATGCATGCTACTCCGACTAGGTAGGTCTGGAGAGTGAAGTACACCTACATGTGGTACATTAAATGTGGTACCTAATTTAAGGTAGTTATCAGCAGCATACGTTGTTGTATGTTTGACTTGGATAGTAGCAGTAGTTCTGAGCTTTAAAGAGCCGGCTATGTATTTCAACTTCTTCGTTCGCCTGACACGTTTTCGTCAAAGCATGGTACGATGTAATGCAAAGAGACAATGGCACCTCAGCAGTCATTCCTACAGTATTTACACAATGACGATGCATTTGTAATTCGAATGTGCCACACCTACACTCTGCGTTGTCAAAGACATGTAACTTGAGTTGAGCTTGGAGACTAGAGGTGGGAAGGGGCGGAGCGTAGAAGCCACCTCGTGCGCTGCAGTTCGTTGTTGATGATACAGACATAATGACGCGGCCGAGGTTCTCGTTACGCTGCGTGCGTGGCACGTGGACAAATGTTCATTTACACAGCACCTCCAGTAATGACACACATAGTAACTAGCCGCATTACGGACGGCACATTAAGTGGGCGTGTCATTCTTGGGTGTACGGCCTCCCAGTGCGACGAGCCGTCGGCGGCAGCTACATGAAACGTAAAGGTTTAAGATTTAGGATTTTATTGAGGTTGTTTTGATTACATTTCATAAAATCCACATCACTGATTAGACCCATAGCCACAGGCTAGTAGGGGGTCTAACGGGATAAAGTATACAAGCAGAATACAGTTAGTATAAAAAATTAAAACATCAAAAAAACTCTTTTTTCAAGAAAACGAACATAAATACACGATAGATTAAATTGGAATTTAAGGTGGCGCAATTGCTTGATAGAACATACGAAAATGTATAGATGACACAAGCTGCGGACTGCTTAGAAAATACTAACGCTTTCCATTAAAATTCATTGTTTTTTTTCATGTGCTATTGTAGTTCTTCTAATGTGTTCCTGTATTGCTGAGTAATCGTTCTCAGTATAGTGTGAAGTCTTGAATGAAACCGATCATAGTGTTAAGGGGATCTTAATAGCTAGCACTGGCAGTTATTAAGTCAAAGTCGTCGCAGTACCGGGGGCACCTGTCATTTCTTTTTCCGTATGAAAGCCGTGAAGGTAACTCCGTGCCTCGCATATTTTTTGCAATGATAACTTGGTCGTGAACACCAGAATACGTCCCCGCCTTACATTGATGCAGGTAGAAACAGGCGTGATGCCTCTGCAGAATAACTAAAGAAGGAATTATGAAAATGGTGAAAGTACATGGACATAATCATGCGTACAACATGGACAAACGTGAACAGTGTGTTATATTGCTCCACGTGTCTGATTTTCGGAAGGCCCCAAGAGCACATTTTAAACAGCTATTGTTTGAATTCACGGAGTCAATTTGTGGGGGCGCTCGAACCACCTGTAATGTTATTTTCGCCTCTCGCACCACCTGTAATGTTATTTTCGCCTCATGGCACCCGCACGTCGTGTGGGCTGACTTCACTGTGAGGCGCTGAGTGCCGGTGTATGTAGCGTAGTCGCCACCGGGCGAGAGATGGCGCTGTGTTGCCACAGTGGCTGTGAACAGTGCGTGTGGAGAGGAAGAAGAAACTGCCGAACACTTGATAATGTTCTGTAAAGGGCTTCACCCTATAGTTCAGGATGATGGCGCAGAGTTTTTCAAAGCACTGGGGTTTAGGGACAGTCAGTGCAAAAGAGACTTTAAGCGGGTAGAATTAACTAGAAGGAGGTTATCTGATGGGTGGATAAAGTCAAGGCACGAGTGAAAATTAAACCCTTTACTGCAAAGTACGAATCCTCAACCTCACTATTTAAGAGAAAAAAATAAATCTAGTTTTTGGTTCATTACGTATTACGGCTTGGCGGCGCTAGCCACCGCCCGATATAAAGGGTACAGCCATATCCATCCATCCATCCATCCATCCATCCATCCATCCATCCATCTATCCATCCATCCATCCATCCATCCATCCATCCATCCATCCATCCATCCATCCATTCGGTTCCACCCTGGTGGCGAAATGACGCGGGCCCATGAGGAACAGCACTCAATTCCTTTGAGGCCGGGCGCTTTTCCTAATGGACCGTCGTAAACCTTACACAGTGGTGACAGCTAATTACGCCTACATAAGTCTGTCCCGTGGTGAAGCCTGGCCATGGGACGCATGTGCATGCCCTAAGGCGAAACAACTTTGCAGGGACTGCGACTATATATAACTGCGGTTTCATCATTAAACAAAAGGCATAACGTTTTTTGATGCCTGCCTTGGAGTTATTTCAACTTACGTGATATCTAACCGGGGTGTGGTGCATTCGATATGTTTTTATCATGTTGGTGACGCCTAAAGAACATTATTTTATACGTTCCATTGATAAATGTACATTTATGTTCCACCTACACTGAAAGAACAGTGAAAGAATAGTGGTGCCTTAGTTGTATCATTTATTCTCCTAGTCAACGGTACTTATATTGTATACCCTCAACACTCATTTTATGCATCTTATTACGAGCGATTGCTTGCAGAATATATTCCGTTATAAAAATCAGGAAAGAACCCGGTTAAGCATAGGAGAACCATAACAGGCTCCTGGGTGACTGAGAACTGGTTGCTTGCTTCTGTTTTTTGCATCCTGTTTTAATGACCACAGTAACTTGCAACATGAATTAACATTTCACGCATTTCAGATGCGAAATATGTCGACCAGCAGGTGGTGAAGAAGCTTCGACAGAACTTGACTGATTCCGCAAAGTATGATAAGAACTACCAACCACTCAACAAAAATTCGCCCGACACGAAAGTAAACTTCACGGTCTATGCAAAGCAGCTGAGGTACATGGTAAGTACTTAGAACAACCATTGGCAGCATTTTGATAAATTACGAAGTAAAGTTACAACACCTTTGATTTAGCTCCTACGATTCATCGGTTAACATAGCAGATAAAATGCTACTTTCGGGTTGTTTACATTACTCCCAATATTATTATACACTAAAACTTAAGGAAAAAGACATCCAAATCAGTCATGTTCCGCTATTTTGAATAAATATGCGTACTTCAACTCCACGCGTCCAAGCGTGGACGTAGGCCATAACGGAAGGTTCTCTCACTAGATGGCGCTTGCTGCTGTTTCATCTGTCCAACATTTTCTTGATCAAAATTTTCTTTGATTTTCTAAAGTTGCTTAATTTTTTTTAGATGCCCGACTGGGACTACATGTCACTATCAGCATTCGTCTGCATGGTAAGTCCCTTTTGATTGCATTACATAATCCTGGCGTACTCTCTTCGCAGCATTTTTTTTAAAAGGCGCTGAAGATTAATACACTATTTCCTTGTGCAACACGCGAGCGCGGCTGTAAATAAGCACACAGAAGCTAGTAGTGCGTCCCTGAAGGACAAAGAACAAGTAACTTTATTTCTGTGACTTTCGAGCCTCTACTGCTCGGTCACGCACCTTCGCAACACTTCACTTTCGCGCGCGGAACGCTATAAGATTTCACCGAAAAATATATGCAAAGGTGTCTGGCTGCGGCTGTGCGACCGTGAGGCCACCACAGTTTCTTTACCTTCACTGGCTGAGATAACGAAAGGCTACAAAGCTTCAGACGAATCCGTGAGAACGCCGTTAATCAGGCGCGCACAATCGGCGTAAACCTTCGCCACATATATAAAAGACGTATATCATCGCATTCTAAAGAAGACCTGCATCGCTTCTTTAGCATAGTCAGGAAACGCTCCTGAGTCTCCTGAGAACATCACGCAGCCTGAAACTTAAAATAATTCCTAAGGTAAGCTACAAATGGTTCCCCCTTCTTTCTACAAATGTTGACATACACCCTAATTCACGACCGTTGGCTGATTTGAGAATCGTGACCTGCATAGTCACCGTGCCCGACGAAAGAGGCCGCCACGCGCACTCGCAATCCCATCAAAGTTAAGTTACGCGTTGGAAGGGAAATTAAGGCAGACTATTCGACCTCACTGAAGTGCGCGTGGCGTGATTTTTTACCCTAGTCCGCCCAGCCTGCCTAGCTTCTAGTGAGCTCGTCGGAATGAGAGGAGAGAGAAATAAATTGAAGCGTGCTCCTTATCTATGTAACTCAGTTTTTACTTGAAAATTTCCAAAAAATTTGGGGTGGTTGATTTGCGAGGCAATACCCTCATCTTATAAAACCATTCTGTGGATTTAGCTGCCACTTTAACTGCACCTTTAGATAAACTTTAGATGCACTTCAGCTGCCATTCGATGGTTAGGTGGAAAAATTGTTGCGGAGCACCTTTAATAGTAATGCTTAACACAAAAGACGTGCCCACACTCGTTACGTGGGCCTGCCTAAGGTTAGGCAGGTCTTTTAGTTACTACATTGTAGTCAAAAGCAAGACAAAAAGAAGATAGCTTTCACGGACAAATGCAAGAGCGAAAGCCTGACTTTTTTTGCTGTTGCCATCGTGTTCCCTTGTTTCGTCAGCTTTTATGCAGTGTCCCGCGGCTCTGTGTTTAACAAAAACGCACCTTTCCGTGTTCGCAGACTCGATTGGTCCTGGGAGAGTTCGCCTTTTGAGGCTTGTTATTTGGTCTGGCCTGTGGCGTTGTTTCAATTTACTACAACTTCATTATTCAATGGATCTTTCTTTTCGTGGCGTTGCGCAGCACTGGATCGACGAAGGGCTCACGTGGGACCCCCGCGAGTACGACGACATCGAGTCGGTGACGTTCGGCGACAGCGACGTCTGGACCCCGACGCTGTCGGTGCACGAGAGCTACGGCGTGTACGGCGTGCGCCTCTTCTCGTCGGTCAAGGCCGACCGCTACGGCAACGTCGTCTGGTGCCCCCTGGTCACGTTCGGGATGCGCTGCTCCATGGACCTGCGCGACTACCCGTACGACGAGCACCGGTGCGCCATGAACGTCTCCTCCTGGGCGCACGGCTACAAGGTTAAGCTCATAGGTGAGGCAGCTTTACGGCACACGTACACAACTTTGGAAAGCCCCCCCCCCCTTCCTAATGTCGTGGGTTTGATTCCGGCCGCTACGGCCGCATTTCGATGGAGGAGAAATGGAAGAGACCCGTGTACTGTGCGATGTTAGTGCACGTTAAAGAACACCAGATGGTCAAACTACCGGAGCCCTCTACTGCGGCGTCTCTCGTGATCATATTGTGATTTTGGGACGTTAAACCTCATATAATAATAATATTTGGCCCGTACCCCTCAATTTTGTTCAGCGCTCAGTGCCACTGCTTTAGGTGTTTTTTTTTACATAAATAGCTCAGCTGAGAGAGCATTCAACGCGTTATTCGAAGGCCGCATGTCCACAGGTCCCTGCCAGCGGCTCGTAGTATTTTTGTCTATTTCATCTCTTATCATTTATATTATAACTACTGCAGGTAACATCCACTGTACTTTCTTTGGCATCCTTCTCAGTTACAGTTCTTGTTAACACGGTGCCTAACAAAAAAATAAAATAACTAACTTTTAAATTTGCGCTTCTTTTCTGATCGACAGGTAATTCGCATACTGCACTTATTAATCACGAACTTGATTAGGACAAATAAAACAGGCGCTTGTTGTACTCGTTTTGTTACTTTTGATCTGTTTAGATTGGTTTAAAACGTTCCTTAATAAAAGAAACTGCTCGCAACTGGCATAGCCTAAGGGGAGGGAAGGGGTAGTGTTGGGAGGGGTCGGACTTTTTCCCAAATACATTTAGGGCCGAAGCTCCTTATAGAATAACCTGGTGACTAGTCACGCGTAACCAAGAGAAGAAGAGATTAGAAAGAAAAGAAGCCAAAAGAAATAGATGACTATTTCTCGCCTCATTTCCTAGATGGCGTTACTCTACCGCTACTCTCCAAAATGTCGCTACTCTCCAATTAGCTGCTGCGCGGGCTTTGCCAACGAGTGCCTCTCTCAGTCTCCTGGATAGTCGCCGTACGTGGCGGGTCGTTGGCGGTACATGGACGTAGCAGAGCGCGGGTGCATTGAAGACGCTTACGCTCGGCTTCCTTGGCTCACGTCTCGTCGGTGTTATTCGCACGCCATCTGCGTTCTCGCACGCAATCAGACGCATAGACACACGGACGGATGGACGGACACATGGACTGATGGACGGACGCTTCGCTCCGCTCATCATCATTCATTCCGTGGATATGCTGTGATTTTTTTAGTTTTTGTATGAGTATATATGCAAACATACACACAGACACACACATGAACAAAATGAAAGTTCATAAGGGGTAGGTGAACTGTAATCACCTGTAATCACCACGACCACTCCCCCCCTTTCCACCACCGAAGAAAGTTCTGGCTACGCCCTTGTTTCTGACCGTGCAAAATTCTGGCAGGAAGGCTCCAGCGACACTTATTATTAGCAGACCTCTCTTCGCTTAACGCCTCCAACTTTCTCTCCATTTCTGCCTCGAGTATGCTTTAGTTAGTTTCTGATATTAAAATCCACAAACCAAAATATAATTAGAGAGACGCCGTAGTGGTGGGCTCGGAAAATTTCGACCACCTTGGGTTCTTTATTGTGTCCCTGTATCTAAGCACACGGGCCTCAAGGATTTTCACCCCTATCAAAAATACCAACGGCCGGGATTCTATGCCACAACCTGCGGGTTACCGCTAGAGCATCATAACCGTTATAGACCATTGCGGTGGTTTCGATTAAGCCCTGAAGAAGCGATTTACCACATTCTTCTTTCATTCCTTGGTTTGCACTCAAGCATTCGCGATACACACTCTTGCTTCTACCTTGCTCACTCAGGCAAGCTTGCCAAGAAGACCTTCGACCAGTCTCATCCGGACTGGACCGGTTACTTCGAGTCGATGGAGGCGACCGAGTTCCAGCACCCGGAGCAGGGCGCCGACCCGGTGCTCAAGTTCACGCTATTCGTGAAGCGAAACTCTCCGGGTTACCACTACACCGTGGTGCTTCCCTGCATGGCCGTCTCCATCCTCACGCTGTTCATCTTCTGGCTGCCGCCGTCGTCCGGCAAGAAGATCACTCTGGGCTGCGCCAGCATCATCATCATCCTGCTCATCATCCTGAACCTGAGGCACGATCTGGGTGATTCCATTCACGTGCCGCTCATCGGTGAGTTGTGGAAAGAAGCGAAAAGTGGTTTTTCTTTGTTAGACATTATATTATTGAGAACAAACAAACAGTAATGCTGAGGAAGGTATAGGGGATATTGTTGGAAGTAATTGTAATGCAAATATAAAGAAAGAAGAGTGGACGAAAAGATAACTTGCCACTGGGTCCTTGCCGGTGCCTAGTTATGTTTTCGTTCACTACTCTTTCTTCACATTTTCATTACAGTTACTTATGACAACATCCTCTATACTTTCCTTGGCATTATTGTTTGTTAGTTCTCATTATCATTGGTGAGTTAGACTCATTGAGGGTTCGCAATCCACCTTTTTGAATTTTTCTGTGCTGCCATCTGCAGTTTAGGGTAATGTTTTGGTGCGGGCGGGGCAACTGGTATTGCCAGAATGAAAGCCTCGATCTGAGATGGAGAGACGCTAGGGAAGATTGCATGTCCTGTGGCACCTTCAAAAGGCCGAATTGAGGCAATATTTATGTGGACACATTTAGTAAGGAGTAATGTACTTGAAAGCTTCGCCGCAGTACAGAAACTTAATTTGGTGAAACTATTTAGCGTGATAAAATTGTATTTATTTAGTTGTTTATTTATTTGTGTAGCTTTATTTTATTTATTCACTCATTCACACACACTCTAAATGCCCCAGAACATCACAGAAGTGAGGGAAGAATAATTATTGCAAGTTGAATTCCTGGTGAGTAATGCTGGCTCATTTTGATGTTTTTTTAATTTATCTTCACCGCATTATGATCTGCAGGCTTTGGCACACTACAAATCTTTACTGCCAAGGAGTCAATACAAAACGCAATAAAATTTTCTGTTTAGCAAATGAATGAAGTGCTTAATATTTCTGTCCGAGATAAAAAAAAGTAGAAACTTCCAGGTTAAGAAGTATGCAGCATAAATGGAGCTCAGTGCACCGTTGAGTAACGAACCATATGAGACCCCGACAAAAGGCTAGAAATTGTCGGTGAAGCCTGCATCTCTTAAAGGCGGCAGTTCGCGTTTACACCAGCCAAAAACTTAAATGTGTACATTCACTGCACCATAGCGGGAACTGGAGTTACGCCTCATAATTTATGGAACTGAACTGATTGATTACTTCGATTCAGCGTTTCAACCAGTCGGGGCTCTCAAGCTCGCCTGGGCAAGCGGGCCGTAGTAACGAGAAACGAAACTGAGTTGCCCGCGAGGGTCGGGACAGCGAAGAAGGTTGCAGCGAGAAAAGAGAGAGGGAGTGGAGGCGCTTGAACCAAATGCCACATGACGTGGCTCCTTGAAAGAATACCTGTCCTATATCTAATATACTGGTCTTGCTTTTAAGAGTATCTGACTCCAGGCGTTGAGAAACATGTTGGTACTGATCTAGGAGCACGGGCCTCATCTATAGGCACACAGCGCTCAAGCATTTTCGCCCCCATCAACAATGAAGGCACTGCACCCGGGATTCAATCTCGTGACCTGCGGGTTTGGAGACCACTGCTATGAGTATTCTGCTCTATAAAAATGTAGTGAAGTTTGTTTTTTTTTTCGACGCCAGCAAACGATCGCTACTGGCAGTTGAACGTCGTCATCCTTTTGTGCTCTTGACCTGCCGCGGTGGTGTAGTGGCTAAGGTACTCGACTGCTTACCCGCAGGTCACGGGATTGAATCCTGGCTGCGGCGGCTACATTTCCAGTGAAGGCAGAAATGTTGTAGGCCCATGTGCTCAGATTTGGGTGCACGTTAAAGAACCCCAGGTGGTCTAAATTTCCGGAGCCTTCCACTACGGCGTCTCTCATAATCATACGGTGGTTTCGGGACGTTAAACCCCACATATCAATCAATCAATCCTTTTGTGCTCGAATACGCAGTCAAATACTTGGGCGTCACGTGCCTCGCCATAGCCGTGGCGACGCTCATCTCGGTGCTGGTGCTGAACATGGTCAAGAGTCCCATGGTGTTCCGGCCGCCCGAATTCGTCGTGTCTCTTCTCTCGGGCGTTCCTGGCCGGGTGCTGTTCCTGTGCCCTCTGCCGGCGCCTCGCGCCGCCGACCACGAGCAGCTGGCGGACGCCACGTCTCCCCTGGACAAGCAGGACATCATCACGCGCCAGGAGTGGTTCCTGGTGGCGCAGGGCATCGACCGCATCGTCTTCATCATCTACGCCGTCTTCCTGCTCTCCTATCATGCTTGATGTGGGTATAGGACAACCCGCTTTCTTCACCTGTAGGTCTTCAAGTTGACTCATGAGTCTACTCACCTGGCTCACTCAGACTCGGATCGAATCGTGAGTCGGGGTTTGAGTGAGTCCGGGTGAGTAATTTTTCGGTGAACTTGACTTCGAGTGATGGAGTAAAGAAAAAAAATATTAGTGAGTCTGAGCCCGAGTGAGTCTTAAAGAAAAAGTACATTTCATGCGGTAATCTGAGGGAGCCTCCCCATTTTTGCCTACCTATGTCCACACCCTCTTCCCACTTACAAAAAAAAACAAAAAATTAGGGAGCCCGCTCGAGCTCCACTTTGAAGGGTAGAACACGATAGCGTAATCTGTCTCTGTGCTCATCACCTTCAAAAGTGGCGCTAGAAAAAAAAGTGCTTGTGCGCCTAACATTGGCCGTTTCAAACTATGCCACAATATCCACAGCAAGTGCAGTTGAGTTGTTGTTGTTGTTGTTTTCCTCTGCACATGGCTCGACGCCGACAGGCCTATAGCCTCTAAGGTGCTGTTCACCTTTGAAAAAACTTATTTACTCGTTTCCTGTGATTTACTTGGATATACCTGAAAAAAAAAACACTGGTAGAATGTTCTGTTCTTTTCTGGTACTCACCTTTCTGCTCCGTCCTTCAGCTATGTAAAGCATCAAACTGGGCGTATTTCGAGATAATGTCGTTATTTTTCATTGCTAATATTTAGTTCCCTCTCTGTTCCCTACTCTTCACGCAATCTTCAGCGTCCAGAGTAAGTAGTAGGTCACATATGAGGATGAACCTCACCCTTATATTGGTTCCTTCTCACTCATAAGTATTGTAGACGAATGCCACTGGTCACATATGCTTGTTCAAGTTTCTTGCCTTGCGAATCATGCAACTATGCTGGTTGTCTGCATACGTGTTTACCTCTCTCTTCCTTTCAGGGTTAAAGAAGTGAAAGCGACCTGACGTCCTCATTGCGTGATTAGGTGTGACACGACATAGGCATACGTAAGTTATTAAGGTTGCAGCTTGCCAGCATAGGCGACTTGGCAGGCACACTCTTTTTAGAGTCAAACCGGAGCATGGAAAACTACAAGAACATTTGAAGTGTACAGCGCTGATGCTCCGTTGCAAACGGTGTGCGGGTATATTGTTTTATTTCTGTTTGTTATTGTTTCATTCAAATTTATTTTTTTCTTTAACGTCCATTTTCTGTGTTAATAAATGCAGACGTGTCATCAAAAGTTTCGATAATGTGACCAATGAAATGAGCTCACAAATGTTTTATGCATTCGCTTAAGACGACGCGAACCTGAATGCGATACTGCACGACGGAAAACACATCCTCGTTTTGCAAAGCATTTAAGCGTCCACAATGCGTTTTTAAAGCATTTCGTGCACCAACGCCGCTATACACCGTTTTTATACTGCGTCGAATGATATTGATGGTGAATAATTATAGCTGAGTCCTCTGCTAAAACTGGGATACTTCAGACTATCCACTCCTTACACAATACACATGGTGCGTCACCTGGTGGGAGCACAAAAATATTGCGGCTGGTGCTATCAAACGACTCGTACCTGAGAGCGCTTATTTTTGTATCTTGGAAATCTTTAGACTCACTCCGGGTGCAAAAGACCACATTCACCGATATTACCCCCTTCAAGATGTTGTAGCAAGCCCGCATCTCTGAAGCAAACAGTCGTTCCACCACATCAAGTTTTTTTTTTCTTTATTCTCACTTTTTTGCAATGATTTTCTTCCACCAGCTACTTCAAACACATTCCTCAGTGACACAAACACAACCTCAGTGATTCAAACACAACGAGAAGACCCGTGAACTGATTCTTACAAGTCTCGTCTAGCCGCAACACCTCAAGTCATTTATGTACATCCCCGAGTTACCTGTACATAAGCTCTTAATGAAGTACGTTCGGCTATTCAGGCAATATGACGCCCTGCTTTTAGAGCACATTCAAGGCTTGCAGTACCGGGCACCATGATCTGCATGCAATCGATATTTGTGGTTGTCAAGCGTGTTGCTTAGAAGATAGGAGGCTGAACAACTTTGTTTGCGTTTCAGAAAAGGATGGGTCTTCACACCGAAAATGTTCTTTTTTATTCACTGACTCGTTTATTAGTGTGATACGACACGCGTGTACTTTTTTAAGCTCTGTCTTAATTTGAGATCTTCCATTGTAGCAAGGCCGACAACTAGGCTAGTTGGTACAAAAATCATTGAAGCAGAGCCAGCAACAACTGCTTCTTGTGTCGGCATAGGTTCGTCTTCGTTGCTATAGCGCTGGTTCAGTCTAAAATGAGCTATCACTCACACTGCAACAAGCGATGTTTAATCTCTTCTGAGCATCTGTGAATGAATGAATTCAAGGCAGACATTTCGATCCGCGTTGTGCAAATGAAACTCTCACTGCAATGGATGCGACTTACGGGACGTCTGCACTACGTACCGTATATACTCGTGTAAGGGCCGCACTTTTTTTTCGAAAATTTTGCTAGGTGCGGCCCTTACACGAATCAGGCCGATTTAGTACAGGCAGTACAGGCCAAAGGTCTGTACTGTTTATGCAACAGTAGCAGAGTGCAAGAGTCACAAATGACATGCCAGAAATGTTTTTATTCGGATTCCATTTCGCTGTCCTCGTTCTCGGAGGAGCTCGCCTCGGCGTCCGCGTCTTCCCAGAGACGGTCATCTTCGGTGCCGTTCATGGAGTTCGAAATTCCCGTTACCTTGAAGCTTTTAGCAACTACTTCTACTGACATGGCACGCCACGCATTCAAAATCCATTCACACACCTGTTGGAGCGACGCCCGCTTCAGCCGTCCTGTAGGGGTCTTCTCGTGGACGCCTCCAGCCATCCATTCAGAGTAACATCGGCGAAATTCCACTTTGAATGGTCTGTTGACGCATACGTCGAGCGGCTGCAGCACACTCGTCAGGCCACCGGGAATGACGGCCAAGTCCGTACGAGTTGCGGCAACTCGGTTCTTGACGCGGTCGGTCAAGTGGCCCCTAAAGCTGTCCAAAACAAGGAGGGCTTTCCGTTGTAACAGCCCTCCAGGTCTGTTTGCCCAGACGGTCTTAATCCAGTCAACGACCAGTTCCTCGGACATCCAGCCCTTCTCTTGCGCACGTACGACGATTCCCTGAGGGAACTTCTCTTTTGGGAGAGTCTTCCTTTTAAATACGACGTACGGCGGAAGCCTCCTGCCGTCTGCCGTGATGCACAACATCACAGTGCACCTTTGGCGTTCTGCACCAGTCGTGCGCACAGACACACTTTTCGCACCTTTTAAATCCACTGTGGTGCTTTCCGGTGCATCGAACCACACAGGTGTCTGGTCCGCATTCCCAATTTGGGACAGGTCGTATTCATGCTCCCTCCTGAGAGCATTCACGAAGCGATGAAACTTAATGACGTGGTCTTCGTACTCGCGCGGCAGTTTTTGGCAAATCGTCGTTCGGCGCCGAATAGAAAGCTGGTTACGGTTCATAAACCGCGTAGCCCAGCCCCGACTTGCCTTGAATTGTGCCGGGGGTATTTCCATGTGGCGAGCGATGCTGAGGGCTTTGACGCGTATCATGTCAGTCGATACGGCGTAGCCGTCCCTTCGTGTGTCGACGACGTAGTTGACGAGCTCGCTTTCGAGTTGCGGGTACTTGCACTTTTTCCCGCGAAACGCCTTTCGGCTCCTGTTAGTAGCGGCGAGGGCATCTTTCTGATTCATCCAGTAACGCACGCGCTTCTCATCGACGTCGTACTTTCGTCCAGCTTCCCGCTTCCCGTGCTCCTCGGCATAGTCAATCACTTGCAGCTTAAATGCTGCAGTGAATGATCTCAGATGCCGGCCCATCGTCCGTCACGTGCGCTGGCTTCTGCAGGGTTCACTACAACCAACAAAGTGACACCGACGACACCGATCTGAAGTCGCGCTGCCAACGTATCGACACGATGCTAGGAACGATGCCAACAAAGAGGCCGCACAAGGCAAATATGGCGGCGCGCTGTCAACAGCGTGGTCGGCGCGTCGGCGGAAGTAGAATAAAAGCGGAAAAGCGTGCAGCGCCATCTGGCTGTAAATGAACTAACTACACTTTTCTGGCGGGACATTTTGAACTTTTGTTTTTTTTTTTTTTTTCGAAATATCCGCTTTCAAAGTTGGGGTGCGGCCCTTACACGAGGGCGGCCCTTACACGAGTATATACGGTAATTAAAATCAAGCTGGCATATCAAGGTTTTCTATGTGTATATACAAAAAATGCTTGCCATCATTCTAACCTATTATGCACATAAAGATGTGCCAATGCGATCCCTAGTGATACAGTGCATCAAAAGGTATTATGTTCAAGAAATGTCGAATTACATCAATACATAAATCAAGCTCTTTCTGTGGATCACTAGTCAGTAATGGTCGTATAAAACGTCCCAATATAAGGCTTTTCTCGTAGAAATAGAACTATCCACTGACACGCGTTCTACGGTCTTATCGTATTACCGTCATACGGGAGATGTACGCACATTACAGTAGCAACACTGCATAGTGGCGGCCTCGCGTGGTTATACGTTCAATTATAACGTGTTAAGAGCGTTCCTGCGTGAGGATCCTAGGTTGTAAATGTGAAAACACGGTCTTACCTAAGGTAAAAGGATACTATACCATGGCGCTAACTGAAAGGTCTACAGTTGTCCATTTCAACAAAACCTTCATTTTGACGCAGCGTCACAGGACCTGGCTCCAATAGCGCATGCAGTGGTTATGGCTACATAGCAGCACGCTGGTCACAATGATCTATAGTTGGACACAACTTTAGTGGTCCGCGGCATTTGCTCTTCAAAGGCGGATGCACGCAAGCCTGAGCCAATGGGTCAGGCTTGCATCATTAGAAGGACGTATGTCGTTAGAAGGACTGACGTCATTAGAAGGACGTATGGATGGGGACGACACCTTCGGTGAACATTGCCAAGTGGATGAACGGGACTTTTTTTTTTTTTTGTCGCGGAGACTGTAGGTTGCTGCGCTTCTGTCGTCTGCATGGGCGGGGTTTGAACGCGGACTTCTTACGTTGTATACAACTAAAGTCCACTGTGTAAATAGTCCTGCCGAAGTGCGCATGTAAGATGTTCCTGATTTCATCCACGTCGACAGAAGCAGTTCGAAGGGCCCTGCAACATTTTTCGAAGAAGCCGTTGTATTGGTCCATTAAAGGACTTGATTTCATCACGAATCGACCGCCACTTTTTTTTTTGCATCCGTAAAGTCCCAGGGGAGTTACACAGGTTTGTCACAAGCTGTAATTTCTTTCTTTATTTCTTGTCCCGACGAGACTGCTCGAAGCTAAGCACGAAGGCATGGAGAAATAAGTTACATCACGCGTACCTCGTGGCCTCTTTCCCTTTTTCTGTTGTGGTTCGAACGAGATACTTACTTTCAGAGTGACTGTGAGGGCGCGCGTGAGCACGGCGCGCCTTTCGCGGCTGCCTTGGTAACTATGCAGGTCACGATGCTCGAATATGCCAAAGGTCGTAAATTTCGGTATATGGCACGGTCATTTCAGTGTGTGACATCATTTGCATAAACCCGAGGGAGTGATTCATAGCTAACTACCCCACCGCGGCGGTCTAGTGGCTAAGGTACTCGGCTGCTGACCCGCAGGTCGCGGGATCGAATCCCGCCTGCGGTGGCTGCATTTCCGTTGGAGGCGGAAATCTTGTAGGCCCATGTGCTCAGATTTAGGTGCACGTTAAACAACCCCAGGTGGTTGAACTTTCCGGAGCCCTCCACTGCGGCGTCTCTCATAATCATAGCGTGGTTTTGGGACGTTAAACCCCACAAATAAATCATCTATAGCTGGCTTTAAAAATTAATCATGAATTCTATGAGCCATGTGCTGCGCTCTAATGTTTGGCTCGCTTAATCTCCGGAACCTCGACAACCGATCGGCCGCGTTTTCTGATGATGATGGATAACTGTTGCACGGCCCGTTTAAACAGCGGAAATACGGATAACATCTTGTGGTGGTGTTCGGAACTGTTCCAAAATGGTCTGTGGCTTCTACGCAAATCAGTTAATGGCGTTCTGTTCTTTTCTCCTTTTTTAACGCAATATCAGTGCCAACAGGCATCACTACTATGTATAATTTTGTTAATTTCTGTGTAGAATAATGATGCCACATTGAAGAATTCAAGAGCGTTTCTATCACATTATATATTGGAATATAAACCCACCCGATGTCGTTGCCACCAGCCTTACTATAGGGTTTCAAATTGCGTGTGAACTTCTTACTGTTTGCGTACTACCGAATTACCGGAGGTGTCAACAATCGAAGCAGCCGGACCAGCTGACTTGATGTAACGCGAAATGAGCAATTTGCAGTCCCCAAACGTATTGTACTTGGCGTATAGAGCGAATTATATAGAACTGAGTAAACGTGTGCATGTCATCTTATTTTTGGATTGTGGCACTAAATCAAAACTTAGGTGTCGAGGACACTAAAAACAGTGTCGTAGTGCTTGGGAATGCACTCAATTTATCTTTTAAAACCGCTACCTGGAAAAAAAAGAACGCCTTCGATTTTGGTATTGAGGAGGTGTCTTTTCGGTGACGTGTCAACACAGGTCGGACGTACCGGAAAGATTGCAATTTTCGAGATACTAGTATTATACCACAATTAGTGTACCATCAGTTCTGTAATTTTCTGTCAGTCGCATGTGGGAGACGTAAACAACGATAAGCGAATTGTCGTCCAGCGACTTTGACGGAGACTTTTGCGACTTAGGCCCCATGCAGCACGCAGATTTCGCAAAGTCATCGACTCGTCGTGATAATATTTATTGCGGTGGGAAATGGCTTGCAGATTCTGGCTGACAAAAGCTTTCTAATCAGAATGTAAATGTTTTACACATTTTGCGTGGCTCCGGTGCGCGGAAAGCTTTAGTAGTATAGGGTGCCTCAAAAGAGTGTCAGTACTTTAAATATTTCCATAACGAGAACGACTTTATCTTGACAAGACGAAACGTACCGATGCATCACTACTAGCATCCGGTAACTCGCAATTACGCAAACATCATCGCATACACCCAAATAACGAACACGTTGAATTTTTCTATTCTCCCGTATCACGGTGATACGGTACGAGCAGCCAACATGGTTTCAGCCAAAACTCCCTAATACCGTAACGCCAACCGTAATAGCTTCACCCTGTTTTCAGCACTCGCTACGCGTCTTGCACGATCAGGTCGTGCCCCGCGTTGCTCTGCCTATCTGCCTTCTTGCTGTCGTAGTCTAAGTCATCGTCAACAAAGATGTCATTGGGTACAATGCCGTTGTCTTCGTTGAGGACTCGCGGTGAGTCGTTCTTCTCATTCGGGCCGTCTGAAACGACGTCCGGCCTCGTCCTGTTCCCCGCGTCATTGGCGACGTCATTGAGTGGAGTGATGTCATTGGCGTTGTTGTCCGCCACGACGACATCGACAGCACCGGCATCGTCTGTGACGACACCGTTCTCTGCGTCTGGCGTTAATTCGTTCGTTGCGACGTCGCTGTGTGGCAGCCGATTGCCGTTGTCGTCGGCGCCATTGTCAACCGCGTCATCGTCGACGTTATTTACGTCATCCACGGGTGTCTCCGCCACTCGATCGGCCATGGCTTCTCTGTCGTCTTTGTCGTCTTTGGGAGGATCTGGAGGCGTCAGGAATTCCGTTTCCTGGGGCGTTTCCGGTGGGGGCAGGAACGTCTCGGTCCCCGGAATATCTGCGTACGAGAGAAACAACAGAAGAGTTACATTTAACTATAGTGCTGCACTTGGTTATTCTGCAGAACGTGTTCGAAGTACTTTGTACAGTACTGATTGTTGAGAAGCGCGTGTGACAAGTGCACCACCGAAAAGACAGTTGTTTTGCACAATGACAAACTAGCATGAACTTTACCGAAGAGAACATTTTGCAAGATTCAATGACATATCGGATAACTCTGTAAGCACCACATAGTTTTAGCAGAGCTCAACGTTTGGCAAACAAGCGTAACCTCAGCCTCAACAGCGCTTAAACACAATACTTTTTGTATGTCACAACTTGTGTTCACCTAGAATAAAACCACTTTTGAAAACCTGCATTGGTATTATTTACACGCCACCATATTTGCGCCATTCTTGAAAGGTCTATTCTGTGATTCGAAGGCAGCGCTTCAGAGTTTGCAGTCTACCATGCGTAGGAGGAGCCATGACCAACTGGTAGAAGAAATAAGACATTGCCATCATGAAGCTCTAGCACGAGGGCATGATATTATATATCAATGGCTGCCTGGACATATCGGTATTACCGGAAATCAATTAGCCGATGATGCAGCCCGCTCAGCCCATGAAGAAACCCGTGTAGTCCCGATTCCTCTATCAAGGAATGATGCAGCAAGACAACTTTACCTGCTGGCTCGAGATCTCACACGCACGTTCTGGTCATCTACCACCTTCCAAAGGTGTCAATTTTATGAACTGGATCCTTCGCTCAAGCTAAAGCTACCATCACACCTTTCCCACTCCGATGCGACACTGTTATGCCGCCTTTGGTTCGGTGTTGCATTCACAAAGGCGTACTCCTTTCGCATTGGTATGGCAGACACTCCTACATGTGACTACTGCGGAGATGAAGAGACCATCGAACACGTCCTGTGCAGCTGCGCTTGCTACGACACACAGCTATGCCAGCTACGGATGGTTTTGAATCGACTTGACCCCGGACCATTTTGTGTGCAGAAGATACTAGGACCTTGGGCATCTGCCTCAGTTGCGCAGGAAGCAACTAAAGCACTGCTACTTTACCTTAAGTCAACAAACCTGAGCGACCACCTGTAAACTGTGTGTGCTCCCCGAGTGTGCTCGTGATTGTGTGTACCTTCTCATCTTTCTGCAACCTCTTTTCTCCCCTTTATCCCCTCCCCAGTGCAGGGTAGCAAACCGGATGTGCGTCTGGTTAACCTCCCTGCCTTTCCTTGCATCTTTATCTCTCTCTCTCTCTCTTGAAAGGTCTGAAAAATTTTAGGGGCGCTAGCTTTGCTCTTACGTATAGATGACGACTCGGTGATGTTGGAAGCGACAAAGGTGGTATAGCATTAGCTTCATGTTTACGAGCGCTGTTGCCTAACGGACACACCTGTGTTAAGGCAGTGTCTCTACTCACAATTGCTGCTAGGACGCTTTTCGTTAAAGGGGATTTTGCTACGTGCCCTAGAAACTGTCCTACGATGAGCCAAATGACAGGACTAGTGTCTATCAAAATGTCGCCGTGTGTTTGTCACCTGCCAACGACATTTCCTGCCTACAGAATTATGGGAGAAAAGGTTTCTTTTACTTCGCAGTTCAAGAGAACTTAAAGAAAACAAGGAATGTGTTATACGTTTGGGTAAGTTTTGGTTTCTCACGTGTGTGTGTGTGTGTGTGTGTGTGTGTGTGTGTGTGTGTGTGTGTGTGTGTGTGTGTGTGTGTGTGTGTGTGTGTGTGTGTGTGTGTGTGTGTGTGTGTGTGTGTGTGTGTGTGTGTGTGTGTGTGTGTGTGTGTGTGTGTGTGAAGAGAGTTATATTAGTGGCAAGTCAGCACACCCCCAGAAGAGTAACAGGCAATTTCTTTTCTCTGCGACATCGCTGAAGCTGGGCCCGCCAAACGTCGCAGTTGCACCAAGTTTGCTCACTGCCGCACCATGAAAGGTCGTCGACCCCAGCTGGAACACAAACACGCTGAAATGAAAAACCCGTACGCAAATTCTCGCACCCCCCTCTTCCTTTTCCCGAAACCTCCCTGCCTACTTTCCCACTGTCGCATTGAATACCACCCATTTGCATGACGCCGCTAAAGGAGCACAGCTTCAGAACGTGCGCATGGGTCTTCACCTTCGGCAATGCATTGTGCCTGCCATCGCGTGCCCCGACCCTTTCCCTTTATAGGAACCTCATTCGTCCGTTCTTTCTTGATGTATTTCATGGAAACGCCAAACACGACCGGTGCTTTATTGAACCGTTTATGCTCGCTTATATGTATATTGTCCGAGACACGCGATGTTCTGTCGCAGCACCGGTAACAGCGGCCGCCGTAGCGTGAGCGCTTAAGCCGGAGTCGACCCGCTGTAGGGGGCTCGCTTTCGAATCGATTCGCGAGAACGACGTGTCGAGCTCGAGAAATGAACGGGGTATTATTTCAGGAGCGTCTCTGTTGAGGTCCGCATCTGAAGCTAACCACCGATAAATATCCCTATTGTCGCTTAGAAGGTGATCTATGCTGCTTTGTGAAAAGCTGCCTTTGAGCATGTTTCGCGAATTAGTGGTTACACTCACTTATTTGCCGCATGTAGCTGTATAGCGGGCATACTGCAGCGGCGGTGAAGCAATGGGGCATCCTTTGTTGGTGCTGGCAGCATTAGGCTTGATCTCAAAGCGCACCACCGTTTCTTTTTATTTCATTTAAGTAAACAATAACAAGGAGTTGTGACCGTTACTTGGCGATGGCTACCACTCTCCACGTGACTGTTGCAAAATAAGAATTAAGAAACAAATCTGAAGCTGTTGTATAAAGCGCTGGTCTCTCTATGAAGTCTGAAGAGGGACAGAGAGTAAAAAGCAGTTTTACCGTAAAACTGCTTTTTACCGTAGTAAGGTAAAGCAGCTTGGTTACTGCGAGTGCAGTACCTCTAACACAGTTCCGGGCACTCACTAGTGCGGCCTGCAGGGCCGCGATAGCTATATGAAAGTGCAGTGTTTGAACAGCTCGCGTTGGGAGGGTAAAGAACTTGAAAGACGTTTGAGCGTCGCTTTCAGTATAGTAGATCGCGGTAGTGTAATCAAACCCCGTGCACATCGCCTTCAATCGTACCTCAAGAAAGGGAACGGCGATGCAAGTAACGTTGTCTTTTTTTTCGAACTGTCCTAGAATAAGCACTTGATGGGCAGTTGCTGAATGCCCACTAAGCTATAACTCTTCATTTCGCAGATTGGGGAAGCACCCACTAAATGCGTAAGGCGCCATGAGCAGCTGTGCAGCTGAAGATTTTGTAACGTCGAATGGGCTGCTTTAACCCCCCCCCCCCTCGCTGCACAATTCACTTGTTTGGACACCTGAGGTGATTATACGATTCTGACACGCCATACTGCACGCGTTGAGGAGACTCCACCGACTACGTGATATTCTAATAGCCTCTTTTTCTTCTTTTCTTTGTTTTCTTTGCAAAGTTTCTAACACTGGTGTGGCTCCGTGGTAGAACTCTTGCTTGCCACGCAAAGGGCGTGGGTGCGATTCACACCCGGAGCAAACTTATTTATTTTTGAATCTATCTCGAATTTTCACACACGGACAAAAACAGTTCTTCGCACGAAACCAATCCCGTCGACACTGACAAGGACTCCAACTCCCACACCGAAAGTTATGCGAAGCGAACTCTTTAACGCAAACGCATTAAAACTTCACACAAACAATGAAGTTGCAAGCTGACACCCTATCCTGTCCCCTTCATTTTTTTTTCGATCTTCGTTGCGTCCTTAACATTTATTCAGAATGAACCAACTAACCCAACAACACGTAAAAGGACGCTCGAAGCGAAGGAAAATTTTTTAACAAGGGTTGCCGCTGGTACCAACTGACGTCAGGGGCTGACATCAGGTCCTGACGTCAAAGCCTCTGGTGGAAGCGTTCGTCCCAGCGACATTATTTGTTGTACGACATGTCAGAACGTTATTATAAAAACATTCAAAGCTCTACATGTTAGGAAAGCACACCTGTTAAGTTTACTGTGTAACTATGCACTCGTCGTAAACTTTCAGTAAAGGGTGGTGTACTCGCCAGTGCCGCTGCGAGTCTCTCAGTGATGGAATCAGTACCTAAGTTAAACATTTCCCAAGCCATAGGTATTGAATCTGTGTGTGTGTATGCCTTTGAAGAGACCACGCATGCACTTCAATCGTTTATTGTCCCCATGACAACAATTCATCTGGTCTGCGCCAGTCTGCGGCGTCAAAATATTGACGGCCTTTTGGCGCCGTCCCGTATAGCGCCCTTTCACGCCTCAACGTTGAAAGCACGTCGATATCAGTGCGACTACGTTCAGTTCCAACATGGATGCGCCGTGCGTCGTGCGAAAGGCGTTCATTAAGTTTGTTTGCCGCATGTCGTCCTTTTGTTAACGTTTCCCGAAGCGCGGTCTCCTGTTGGCTTACCTGAGCACACCTATCACTACGAGAAGCACGAGCCTTTCATCAACCCTCGATTTACCGCAGGCTAGGTGACAATACAAGTGCAACTTCGTATTGAATGATATGTTGGGTTTAACGTCCCACAACTACCATGTATTTATGAGAGACGCCGTAGTGGAAGTCTCCGGAAAATTCGGCCACCTGCGGTTCTTTAACGTGCACCCAAATCTGAGCACACGGGCCTACAGCATTTTTGCATCCGTCGAAAATGCAGCCGCCGACGCCGAGATTCGATCCCGCGGCCTGCGGGTCAGCAGCCGAGCACCTTAGTCACTAGAAAACTGTGGCGTAGATGCAACTCTGTATTGGTGTTGTGGAAAATAATACATACATACATACATACATACATACATACATACATACATACATACATACATACATACATACATACATACATACATACATACATACATACATACATACATACATACATACATACATACATACATACATACATACATACATACATACATACATACATACATACATACATACATACATACATACATACATACATACATACATACATACATACATACATACATACATACATACATACATACATACGTACGTACGTACGTACGTACGTACGCTCCCAACCATGCCAGCCTGCAGAGCCTGCTGCACTTGGTAGCTCTTTCTGAATGATCGATTTCGTTCCCTTAAAAACGTGCCACGCGCGCATGTGTGTGTGTGTGTGTGTGTGTGTGTGTGTGTGTGTGTGTGTGTGTGTGTGTGTGTGTGTGTGTGTGTGTGTGTGTGTGTGTGTGTGTGTGTGTGTGTGTGTGTGTGTGTGTTGTTGTTGTTGTTGTTGTTGTTGTTGTTGTTGTTGTTTTACCTGCTATAGTAGTGCACACGGGGTGTACAGTCACCAGCAACGTTAAACGAATGCTCCGCAGCATGTCCTGATATTGTGTTATTGGTGCTGTAGCCCCACGTAGCATTGGGTTTTGTTGCCGAGGTATTACCCATGCATGCCGACATACTATCCAAGCATACCGAGGTATTATCTCGGCAACCGTCAATTCGCCCATGAGGGGCATGAAAACGTATGAGATCATGCCGGCTCTACTGAGTGACTCACTACATAAACGTTCTTGATTAAACAAACTGCGCACTCATTTGTAACGTTACATGATGCCACAGGCCAATGAAATGAAATAAGATAGGTCGCATTACAGGAATTCGAATACTAGAGCCAATTTTTCCTAAGGGGTAAATACAGAACCAAGCAAAGACGTAAGCAGAAATTTTTTTTCGGGGGGTGGGGGGGGGGGCACTTTTTTGATTGGAAGTGGGAGCTGAGCCGGAATATAGGCATTTTGCGCTATGTATACACAATGTCAAAAAAATTGGGGGGGGGGGGGGGGAGGCACAAACCTGACGTGCCACTGCGTCAATGTGATCAGGGAGGATTAAACAAGGCTGCAGTAAAAGGCTCGCTGCATTTCGCAATTACTGGCTAGTATTAGGCATGCTGAAGTGAAGAGCGCAAAACGCGAGGAAATAAAAGGAATACCACACCACAATGCATTCTTGCGACTAACTTTATTAGGAAGCCCATGCATTTTTTTAACTGCGACCAACATCCACATGTCGCATTGACAGCGGAACTCCACACTTGAAACGTTTTGAAGATTTAAAGACGTAAGCTAGCCATCATTCCTCTCCTCCTACATGCAAACGTGAATGTGAGGCTCGGCTGTATCGAACACCACGCATGCGGATAGAGGCGGAGGGTGAAGTATGTTTTATTACTACTCGACAGTGATGGCAGTGATAATCACTCAGTGGTCGCAGTGGTAGGCCGGCATTGCTTCGGCGACCATTTTCAGCAAGGCGAATTACTCTCTGTCATCGAGCGTTGAATTCACGTTTTTCTTCTAGTGTCTTTAATTTTTGTGTTCTACCCGTGACAGTCTTAGAATGAACTAAAAGAGCTCTTAGACGGGTCGTCCTTTTACATACGAAAGCAGGGAACACACGCCGAGAGGAGGAAGTGTCCTGTAACGTCATTCGAAGCCCTCGTGTGAAACACAAAGCAGCTGCAAGCTAACCTCTACCATGAATACGTAGGAGGTAGCGCCCATTGTTCACAGCTGCCCAACAATCCATCATGTGACCTTGGTGCTTGTCTTTTTGCTTTCTTTATTGAAAGGAATACTAAGATATATTATGTATGCCTCATTGCAAATAGATATGTCTATTGGATTCGTATTGTCACCAGTTACAGTTACAGGTCTGAAAAGCCGCCAGTCTGAAAAGTTCGAGATGGTTCGATGCGTGATTTGTAAAAGACGACGTGTCCCACCGATGATCAGATTATCGACGGCCGAAGCCCTGTTCGCCGCTATCAGCGCGCACCGCTTGCACTGCTTGCTTGTTTTTCGATTTTTGCTTACTTGTTATTCAACTTGCTTGTTTCACGGCCACAATTCAGCGAGATAAAGAGCTTCAACTTGAATGCCGACTGCTGCCTTCGGCAACGTCACGACCCCGTGACAATACGTTAAAAAGGCCCCTAAACCACTCATACGCCGAAATTTATTTGTAGAGTCGCAGTTGTGCGCTCAAGTCTATATCGAGAGCTAGCTAGCCAACTAAGTTACACGACTTACATCGTTTCGCTCTTTCCTTTAGTACGCTGCGCACAGTCGTCAGCAAACCTGACACGAACGCTCCGACGCGTGACCTGTAGTTTGGCTGATGCCCGGAAGGAAGCGCTGGGTGCTGTTACCGAGACAATAGGCCTTTGTAAGCTTGGATACTACATCGGCATGCATGGCTAACATCTCGGCAACAGAACGCAGTGTTTGGCAGCGTTAGCGCCCGCACTCTAAAAAAATATCGAGTAAAAAGGGTGTCTTTTTGTTTCACAACAATAATCGTCATCAGGCTTGCGTGCGCTTTCTTTCTTGAAAACTCGGCGCTGGCCACTTTCCTATCGAGAATGCAATGTGACCCTGATAATGGGCATGTCGATCGTGACCGGAATGTAACGGGCGCGGGGCGATAGCGCAAGGATGGAACGCAATATAGATGACGATTATTGTTGTGGGACAAAAAGACACCCTTTTTACTCGCTCTTTTTTTAGAGTGCGACTGTTTCAAGACAAGCTACGGAGCGTTCTTGTAAAGCATGCTGACGACTGCACACTTAGTACAGATGGTACAGGTGGTTCGCAAGAGAAGCTGCAACGTGCGGCCCCGAATCGCTGTTCGTCATCTATGCGGTTGCTTGTTGATCTCAAGTGGACCAGTCTGGTGAGTAGTGTGTTCTGCCCAATGGCTGTGGCACATACCTGCTGTGGGAGATTAAACTTTACGCCATGAAATTTTCCGAGCAACGAGTGGGTCCGCATGTTCGCATGAATGATTATTCATAAGCCTAGTTTCGGGGTGGTGCAACGGTCTGTATTTACTGTTGTGCCCTTTTGTTTTCCTCCAGCCCATTTAAACGCGTGCAACCACTTCAAATTTGTGCGAATGTGTTTTGCTACTGACTAACAAAACGAGGTTCTTATGCCGATGTTTGTGAAAAGCAGCTTGGAGCGAGAAGCGCGATTAAGACAGTGCAGCCTTCCGCATACTTTCACCGGTGCTTGCTCAAGCAGTGGCGTAGCCGATTGGGGGAGAGGGGTGGGGGATTTAGGCACAACAAGCCCGTGATCGCCCCAATTTTTTTTTTTTTTGCCACCGTACACAAAGCGCGAAATGACCTAAAAGTGTGGCAGCTTGGGCTAGTTGGTATGACATGATGATATTTACAGCGCGAGAACAGAACGATGACGCAGAGACAAGAAGGACATGCATGTCCTCCGTGTTCTTCTTGTCTCTGCATCGTCGTTCTGTTCTCGCGCTATGACTATCGTCAAGCGAAATGACCATTTGCCTGCACAGCCCCTACTTCAAATAAAGGCGCCCCCCCCCCTTCCCCGCTTCAGTCAAACGTTCTGCCTACGCACCCGTGCTCAAGTCAGGCAAACACTCTGCTTCGACATTATCAAAAGGTCCAAGAAAGAATGCCTATGATGGGCGTAGCCATGATTTTTTTTTTGACGAAAAATCGAAAACTTCAAGGGGTTTGTAACCCCAAACCACCACCCTCCCCTTGAATACGCGCCTGAAGCATACGAGGTTAGCATAGTTAACGAAGACATCTAAATGGGCCCTTATTTTCAGTGTATACATTAAACTATATTATCTCTGAAGCATTAAGCTTTACGAGGTTCATCTGAGATTGCGTTTGCTTTGACAACGACCAACAGACCATCGTGACGCTGTGTTTATAGTGCCCGAGTGCTGACCGGAAGGTCGCCGATTCGACCTCGACTTAGGGGGTCACCTTCGAATGGAGGGGGAATGCTGAAGAGCCGTTGTACTGCGCAATGTCAGTACATACTGAAGAACACCACACGGTAGAAATATCCGTAGCCCTTCACGACGAAGTGCCTTATAAATGCCGTGGTTCTGGTACATAAAACATCAATCAATCAATTTGTTTAGCGTTTACTACAGCAAGATAATGAACACGTGGACAAGAACAAAAAGCTCCTATCTATTTCCTGACAGCCAAAATACAACGTACCATGCATATAAACATATTTAGTTTTATATTTCTAATGAACATTTCGGCTTCTCATATGTAACAGAGGGGTTAACTAAAGTAAAGATATACATCAAAATAATACGTGACTATTATGAAGTGCATGGTTTCTTTGGGCGAACCAAGGAAATGTGTTGAAGTTATGTGAGTGCATAACAGAATCAAAAATACTGCTGTTATTTTCTATTGTTAATAGTTACCAGGATCTTTATCAAGCACGTTTACGATATACAATGAATAAGTGGCTTTGGTGTGACTCTGCCAGAAGGCACGCACAATGAAGGGCTGTGAAAAGCGGGGAAGAAACAGTCTTAGCCCCACGCTTTGGTATAATCATCAACGTCTTACAAACAACGCCTAAACACACGGCCCACGTAGCAGTTACGATATGATTGAGATACCATATTGGCTTCCCTGAACGTCCAGCTGGAAACACATGGCCTGTACCACGGACCACCAGGGAAGTGACGGTGTTTTTGTTATTCGTGTAGATGACGAGCTTGCTTTCACGTACACACTGTAATATACGCACGCACACAGAGGAGTGTGAGAGTGTGTGTGTGAGAGAGACAGATAGATAGAGAGAGAGTGCGTGTGTGTGTGCGTGCGTGTGTGTGCGTGTGTGTGTGTGTGTGTGTGTGTGTGTGTGTGTGTGTGTGTGTGTGTGTGTGTGTGTGTGTGTGTGTGTGTGTGTGTGTATTATAGGCTTTGTTTCTTTCTTTTTTTTGTCAGCTCTAGGCATTACTACGTCTATTCTGATGAAGCTGTCGAAATTGTTCGCAGTGCACATCACGTACGGGACCGGGACATGCTGGCCGCTACCCTCACTTCTTCATCAAAAGTCCGTGACATAATAACGTGCAGTGTTCTGCAATATATCAATGACTCAGCTTGATGCCCCGCCGTGGTAGTCTAGTGGCTAAGGTATTCGGCTGCTGACCCGCAGGTCGCGGGATAGAATCCCGGCTGCGGCGGCTGCATTTCCGATGGATGCGGAAATGTAGGTCCGTGTTCTCAGATTTGGGTGTACGTTAAAGAACCCCAGGTGGCCTAAATTTCCGGAGCCCTCCACTACGACGTCTCACATAATCACATGGTGGTTTTGGGACGTTAAACCCCACATATCAATCAATGAATCAGCTTGCCACGTAATATATTCATCTGTATAAGGGGGCTGTAAGAAAAATGCCAAAGACGATGGGTCCAGTAAAACACTGTATCAGAAACGTGCTTTTTTTATGTTGCTATGATAGCATGCAATATTTACAGAAGACGAAAGATAGAGTCATGTAATTCGATGTTCTCGCTGAAAATTCCGACGTGTGTGCATTATGGCTCGTGCAACTTCGGAGTTGCGCAAGTTGGTCGTCGCGATTGGTAAAATGGTTTGAATGTCAAAAAAAAAACTATCATGGCACAAGTGCTAAAATCTCAGGCACGCTGATGAGCGATCGCGAAATCCTTGAGTCAAATGGCTGCCTTGAGTCAAATGGCTGCCGATCGCGAAATCCTTGAGTCAAAAGCGCTGCTGCGTGTGCTGGTGCACTTAAGTAAAACACCCCGTCACTCGAAACTAACCTGACATTTCCTCTAGTGTTCTTTGGGCTATCGTAATGGGCTCGTGAAATCGGTGTCAAGAGGGAGAGAGAGAATATGCTCCTAATGAAATAATTGGCTGCGTATGTGTGTATGTGCACCTAATACGTTTGATGTTGCGACTACGATATGCGCAGTTTTTACTTTTTGGTCGAGAATGTTCGTAAGTAGGTGCGCAGCCGCCAGTTAAAGATGGCTAGTCGTTCCGCAAGTGCTTAAACACCGGCCGGGTGGCTGAATTGTGTGATATGTACACATACATACATACATACATACATACGTACATACATACATACATACATACATACATACATACATACATACATACATACATACATACATACATACATACATACATACATACATACATACATACATACATACATACATACATACATACATACATACATACATACATACATACATACATACACATACATACATACATACATACATACATACATACATACATACATACATACATACATACATACATACATACATACATACATACATACATACATACATACATACGTCTTTTTCTCGTTCTCTCATCTTTCACGTGAAATGATTCGTACGTACGTACGTACGTACGTATGTATGTATGTATGTATGTATGTATGTATGTATGTATGTATGTACGCACGTACGTATGTACGTATGTATGTACGTACGTACGTACGTATGTATGTATGTATGTATGTACTAAACTTTCGGCGTTGAATTATCCCAAAAAAGAGTATTGTCTTTAAAACAGAGAATTTTGTCTGCGTATATAAAGGCGCATGAACACTGTCAATTTTCATGAAAATGAACACGCGAGCACGTGAGCCACCCACTCCGACACTGGCTTGTAGCGCGTTCAAGCGGGAGCGATTGAAACCACAGCCTGCATTCCCGTCATCTAGTGACGAGCAAAAGAAGCAGTCATTGGTGATATGGAATCGGTGAAATATTGCAACCCCCCTTCCACTTCAAGGCGATTGCGTAAGAGACCATGTATGTGTAATCGCCTCGAAGGTGATCACACGTCCTGCGTCAACCATGTAAAAACTCTGTTCGTTGCCTAGACAACAACAAAAAGACAAATCACTGCGTCTCTCATGTATTCGCTAATATGGTTCGAATGCGAAAGAATTAAGTGCACTTGCTTTATATTAAAAACAGTCACGAAATGTATACTTTTGTTAAGGCTATTTCGCGGTGCACCCTGTATTGGCGTCGAACACACACTAATCAACTCTCAATTATTAACGTAATCTATCGCTAATATGCTATTACTAATTATTTTGATTATGGGCCACTCGTTTTCGTTTTGACTATCGTCATGCATATGCACGGTAGTGCTTTTACTCGCTTTTGTGCAGCTTTCGCTCCGTTAAAGTCACGGGATCTTTCCTTTTTTCTTTTTGCCACATTTGCACGATATGTACAAGGTTTTCGCCTCAGTAATTAAGAGTTCCATTAAATGCTTCACAGTCAACCTTTCTGTCACTGCGATAGCGCTGCACCGAACTTCAGCAAAGCGGCGCCGTGTTTCACACCTGGGGACAGAAAGGTAGAAAGCGTTAGATTTTGGGGATGCCTCTTCCCCACGTCTCCTCTCTACGTGCCCTCGACACCATCCTCGTCCGCCACTCTTTACCCCCCCTCCCCCCCTTTTTTTTCATTTTGTCGCTACCACCTTTTTTTTACCATTCGTTCTGGTCTGACCCTGAAAGAACTCGTGACGCGGTCGCAGTTTCGTGGCCGCGAATTAGAGCACATCCGCTCACCCGTGTCATCGTTTTCCCCTGCGGCCGGCTGTGATCAGCAACAAAACTCGAACTCCCAACTAAAGGGCAGAACAAGCGCGGGGAGAGGGTAACACGGGGACTGAAGCCCATGCTACAAAGAATTGTATCTCTTCGAGCGGCGCAAACGTACGGGTAGAGCTGAAATGGAATAGGAGAAACGTGTGTACGCCCCTGACGTGCTTCCATACAGTATAAATAGGATAGTTCACTTGTTTTAACTCATCCCTTGACGAAGGGAGGACCCCTCCCGAAACTGTTAGATAATAAATATATATAACATTGTTCATTGTTGACGATGCTTCCATTTTGTATAAGCCACTGCTTAACGAAGATAACAAATCCTTTTTATGTATGTATGTACATGCACAGAAGAATGGACAGAAGGACGGACTCACGGTTGGATGAATGGAAGCACGGACGGACGTACAGACGAATGGACTGACAGAAGCACGGGCGTACAGATTGACGGAAGCATTGACGGACAGAAAGTCGACCCACGAACGGACGTACGGAAGCACGAATGGACAGATGGACAAAAGCATAGACGGATGAACGGATGGACACATGGACGGCCCGACGGACCAACGGACGGACCGACGCTTCGCCCCACTCATTATCGTTGACTCCATGGATATGCTGTGAAAACCAATAACGCCATCCAGTTAATATATATTATTGCCATGGACATATACACCCAACGCCATCTATTGAGCAACTCATAAACTCGAGGTGGCTGCATACTACTACTACTACTACTACTACTACTACTACTACTACTACTACTACTACTACTACTACTACTACTACAACTACTACTACTATTACTGCTACTACTACAGAGGAGGGAACGACGCACGGCCTAAGGAGCTTCCCCTAAAACTGCATTGCTGCGCCACCATGAAATGGCTACAAGACGATGGATTCGTAAGGAAATGGTTGTCCCACAGAGATTGGTACCATGCTTATAGGCTGGCACCAGAGCGTGGAGATGGGGGGGGGGGGGGGGGGCATGGCTCTTCAAGAAAAAAAAACATTGTGTATATAACGTGTATATACAATCACACCACAACAAGTCTCGTGTTACGGCGATAGTTAGAGAGCGAGAACAGAACGACGACAAAGGGACAAGAAAAGAGACGTATAACCTTCTAATCCCTTTGTCATTATTCTGTTCTCGCACTATAACAATTGTCATGTCATACCAACTAGCTCAAACCACCACACTTTTTGTGTTACGTCTTTATATGATGATGATTGAGCATATGTACAGGGGATTCACGGTTTACCAGATTGACCTCTGGAGCGAGCTCCTTCGTCTTTTTTCACTTCGTAGATATGCGGGAATTATTTTTTTCATCAAATGAGTGAGAATTTGAGTGGGGAGATGGTGAGGTGAGGTTGGTGTCCTTTTATGAATACGCCAGATGCTCATCAGAAGCACGCCTATTCTGTGGTTCCAGACGTATATAATGAATGACGAATGCACGACAGATACGTAATACTAACAAAACTGAATGCTCCGCAAACTGAAGTATTTAAATGAGACCAGCTTCTCTGAAAGAGTTTAAAAGGGACTCCGCTGCGTCGCATGCCGAGACATTGTTGGTCTATGGATCTGATTTTAAGGTATGAAATAGACAGCGTATCTTTATTGGCATGGTTATCATTGGCTGGTAATTATAAATTTCGCCTCACAGAGAAATGGAGCGCAACAATCTTATACCTCACAGTTTGAACTCTCCCGGTATTTGCATAATGCTTTTTTTTCTAACAGAATCCCTTTAACCCACTCAAGGAAAGCACAAGCACATTGAGCGTCCGGTGCAGCTCACGACCTAACTGCTACTAACGGCTCCAAGATTTTTGCACGAAGCGCGTACATACGCGAGTAAATGGCCACAGCACGTTTGTTCTCGGATGAGCGGTGGCGCGTAGCGCAACCACTTTTCCGTTCTTTCTTTCTTCCATATTTTCTTTTTGTAGCAGCTATCTTGGTCTGTTACGAAAGCATGACCGTAGCGGCAAGAGCGGCGCACACGTTTAATTGTTATCCCCAGCTGGCTTTTACACTCACTAACGACATTTTCTCGCTGTAACTAAAGGGTGCTCCGAACCACCGATTGTGAGCGGCCGATAGTATATAGTTGTGAAGCGTGCTGATATGAAAGGCGAAATTTAAACAGCGTGAATCGCATTATTAAGCCGAGACCCTTATATGCGTCACCAAACTTGAAGTGACTCTCAGGGGAGTCGGCGGCAACACAAGAGATGCAAAAAAATGCGATGATGTACATCACCACGTGAGGTTATGATGCCGTCACAGGTCGACAAAACCTATGAAGTGACTATGAGGTCCCATCCCGTGACATCGTCGCTTGGTCAAAGGTGTGCATATCACGGAGACCACGCAAAACACTGAGGCAGGGGGGGGGGGGGCAGATTCTAGTTTTTCCGATCCCGGAGGCCGTGCAAACCAGCGTTGGGGGAAGAGGAGGCTTTCGGGAGGGGTCAATACAAACGGCCCGTACAATCGATCAGTACAATAGCTAAATGGGTATCCTAGGTTATGAAGCCGTACCAACCAGCACGAACCAGGATTTTGTTAGAGAAAAGATGGCGGCTTTTGCATTGAAGTCATCTTAGGCAGTTGTTGGTGAAGTTAGTGTAGTTGGTTTTGTTGGTTTTGTTGTTGCTGTTGACGGTGGCTGGGTGGTTGCTTAGTTCTACTAGAGTAGTAGTAATACTAGTAGCGGTAGTAGTGGTTCTATTCGTAGTAGTAGTACTGGTAGTAGTAATAGTATGTTGTTGTAGTTCTAGCATAAATATATGAACTAGTTCTACTAGAGGTACGTACTAGTACTACCAGTACTTAAGCATTGTGATTTTTCGGACTCATACGTCTACCTCTTCGAAAATTTTAGCTGAGCGGGAGAAAGTTGTTGTCATTGAGATTTTTAATTATTTTCTACATAAAAATTATATAGAAAGCTACCATATGTGCTTACCACGTTTTTATAATCAACCTGTACACTAACATGTTTATACATTGTACTTTTTTTTTGCTCGATGACCCTTGTTGCCAAAAAAAAGGGGGGGGGGCACAGACCTTCTCAAACCGTTATGTCACTTTTTGTATGTATTCCTGTTGTTTGTACCATGTATAAATGTGAAATAATGTTCAAGATCATGTTCAAAAAGGAGTGAAGAAAAAAATGTGAATGAATTAATCGTTTTCCAGTCCTCCTGTTCCACAAGTACACCTTGAAAGTCGGAAAATGCTTGTAAATTTCCCAAACAAGTTATTTCCCGATTTGTTTTAACTAAAATTACGTGCAAAACTAATGTGCGTGATTTGCTGACTTTCCGTGTTCATTCCAATTAAAGCAAACATTGCGATCAATACAGGGCGATTTATTACATGAGTGTGTACAAAGCTTGTGTTGTTGTTGCTTTTCGGTTGTTTTTTTTTCGGTCATTTTTTTTTCTCCGCGAAGCCAGATGACTGGCAGTCACGAAAGGTTGACGAGGACGGGACATTTCCACTGGGGCACGCGACAGTACTATGCTCTTGGAACTACCGTGACACAGTTTTGTTCGCCAGTAGACGTGACCCAACAATGCTGACGAAAACAATCCTTAAACAGGGTTTGTGTGCTCGAGCCGGTGTTTTGACAAGTGGACTTTTCTTCAAGGCTAGAACTGATTTTCTCAGCGCTAACGTGTATAAACCTATCCATGTTTGTAAACAGCAGTAGGTTCTTCCCAAAACGCAAATAAAGTTTCCTCTGTCTGTCTGTCTGTCTGTCTGTCTGTCTGTCTGTCTGTCTGTCTGTCTGTCTGTCTGTCTGTCTGTCTGTCTGTCTGTCTGTCTGTCTGTCTGTCTGTCTGTCTGTCTGTCTGTCTGTCTGTCTGTCTGTCTGTCTGTCTGTCTGTCTGTCTGTCTGTCTGTCTGTCTGTCTGTCTGTCTGTCTGTCTGTCTGTCTGTCTGTCTGTCTGTCTGTCTGTCTGTCTGTCTGTCTGTCTGTCTGTCTGTCTGTCTGTCTGTCTGTCTGTCTGTCTGTCTGTCTGTCTGTCTGTCTGTCTGTCTGTCTGTCTGTCTGTCTGTCTGTCAAAATTTTCACTGTATTGGGATTCAAAACGCTCCGCTGGAAAACCGTATGCATCTTTGTCAGCTTTTGGGTATCATTACAATATTCATATTTTTTACGCTACTTAGCACCGTCGACCGGCGTGAGCAATGCCGTACCCAAGCGTGGTTCGGTAGGGTGATTCATATGTGGGGTTTAACGTCCCAAAAGCAACATATGATTATGAGAGACGCCGTAGTGAAGGGCTCCAAAAATTTCGACCACCTGGGGTTCTTTAACGTACTCCAAAATCTGAGCACAAGGGCGTGCAGCGTTTTCACCTCTATCGAAAATGCAGCCGCCGCAGTCGGGATTCGATCCCGCGACCTGCGGGTCAGCAGCCGAGTACCTTAGCCACTAGGCCACCGCAGCGGCGTGTCAAGACATGATGCAAATAAACGAACAAACAAAACAGTTTGTCCAAATCTCATGTGTCATGACCGCTGTTGTACAAGTTACACATCTTGTACAGGCGCGATGCGCAATGCTGATTATCCTTCAAGTGTGACTCGCGGATCTGGTCTCCTATAAAGGACCCCCAAACCCTAAACCACACCGAGTTCAAAGGCGAAGTAGATTCTTTCTCGCCTTGGCTACACTTCTTAGAAGCTCTATCTCCTCCTTGTCATTCATTTATAGATAAAGCACGCGTAAAGTCAGCGTTAAGCGTTCAACAGGTCAGAATTACGCTCTTTTTCACGACAAACTGTTATCTCCGCTTGCGCGATTGAAAATGCAGAAAACGAAACGAAATCAGTTTATCGCTCCCGACAGTCGTGCCAGAAAAGGCAGGAGGGGCATTCGACTGAAAGGCGAAACAGCGTAGGTGACAATTACCAACCTATTTCTCTCGTTCATCGACCAATCCAGAGCTTATGCCATCCTGACGTCACGCGAACAAACAGCTGGCGTCACGAAATGTGCCGCCAAGACGGGAGACGCTGGGAAAGAATAACGTGCCCCTTCTTTGTAATTTCAGAGGTTGTTTAGGGCCACTGTAAAACATCGTCCATGTGTTACAATCAGTGTTTTGACCTTTGGCTCCTTATATACTAGACAGCACACCCATCCTCGAGAAGTGGTTATAAGAGGCTGCATCAGGGTGCGACACCTCAACAGTAGCTCACAAGGGAGGGGGTGAGGAGGGATTAAAAGGATATCATTAAAGGTATAGAGAGAAACAGAGATGCGCTGGGACAGCGAGCAAGGACATATGAGGGGATAGGAGAGATAGGAAAGATGGAAACACGGTCACAGTAGTCCGAGGACGGGGCACGACATGCGACAGCTCTTGTCAGCGTCAGGAGATGGCGTAGGGCAAGTCCAGTAGGTCAGAGCTACGCTGTCGTCGGAGATCGGCGTCTGGAGATGACGTCGGGCCAGCTCAGTCGGCCAGAGCTACGCTGACGTCGGAGATCGCGAGGGCACAACCGGTCGGCACGGAATCCAGCGAGGGAGCCCCTCCCCCCCCCCTCCTCTCTATCGGTGTCAGCCAATTCACGCAAGCAGTACGTTTACTGATATCACGAGCCTATGTAACATACTCTGCCAATACAAGGTGATAGTGTCTACAATTACATCTCTTTCCGAAAGCTCCAGCCTGACGTTGAAAGAAGAAATGATACGCTGTGCGACACGGTCATTATTCACTGTCATTCTGCCCGTCTGCCAACAATATTGACTTCGACTCCGGATGTCATTATGACGACAGTTCATCTTTCACCGTGGCTTCGACAGCACGTGTGCAAGTTCGTTTTATCCTGCATACATTCTGTGCCAACCACATTTCTCTCTGCTTCTCCCAAGCGATCCATTTTGAATAACATTCAGGTTGCCAGGGCAAAGGCTCATTTCATAGTCACACGCAAATGCCACTTTTCGGACAATACATATTCTCTCTGTTGGCACTAGCCCTTTCTGCTGCGGTTACTCACTGCGAACCATGTATACATACAAAGCACAGGAATGGAACGCAAACACGAGGCAAGGCGTTCTGGAAACCGGTTTCCCACACCGGACGTTGCGTTGTACAATGGTATGATTTACTTCGCGCACGTCCAAGGAAGATTGTTTGCGGTGGACGGGTTGCAAGGTAACCAGTGCTATAACGAATACCTTGTTACAACTAAACACAAAACTGAATAGCCGATGTTGATAACGATCGCTGGAACGGTTCTAGATGTAGGTTGCGGCTAGTTCAAGCTACATTCCTGTATTGTGTTAAACTGTACTGTATGAAGCACCAAGAAAGTAAACCTTATTTCCGTTGCTACCTATTACCTGATATACTAGAATCTATTGTTTCTCATTTGACAAAAAAAAACATATTGTCCCATGAGGCGAATGCTTATAAGAACAATTCCTTTGTTTTATTGTTATTTAATTGTCAGCCCTTGAGTTACATATTCTATTCTATTCAATAAAGTCGGCCACATCACTAGCAGCCTTGTTCTAAGTAAATATGTGGGGAGTTCGCGATCACTCCTCAAGATTTTTCATGACTGTGACATCCTGATACTTCATACGTAAATGTATGGGAAAAACAAAGGCTGAAAGTTTAAGAAACATAAACTTACATTCCAGAAAATGTGGTATCTTCTACAGCATACTCATTTTCTTAGTCCTTCGCACGTAAGCACGAAAAGTAACTTTAAAAGTAGGCTGGAGATTAGGGAGGGGTAAACCGACGCTAACCCACCTCTGATAGAGACGCGGGATTCTCCCGAATTAGGTCTTACATCAAGTTATACGCGCGCTACGGTTATTGTCGAGGCTAATACCGGACGCACGTACCCTAGTTACGGGATATTATGACTCAACACACCCATGTACTTTTCAAGCCGACCTCATTCAGGAACGTCCTTACGTGCTTTTCTTTATCTTGCTGCTTCCTTTTATGTATTGCCTTTGTCATCATATTATTGCGTGCGTACCGCTTATAGTCGTGACCGCAGCTGAATGAAACCGAGACACGGATAGTGCAGCTTTTGTCAGAAAGAATTTTGACGCACGTTTTGCGATTCTGCCTGCATGCGCACATGTATTGGGTTACAGCCTAAGAACATGTAAACTCCGCCCACAGCCTTGACTGTCCCACCCCGGCAGAATTTTCCTGAATGCCCCACTAATTGCGCTTGCTCATTTACATGACGTCACGTCCTTTCTCGCATTTCAGATATTTGACTTAGTCGTAGAGGCAAGTATACGGATTCATTTAGATAGTTTTCGGTAGAAAATTTTTACTTGGTGAATTTCTTTAAAAATTTTGACTTCACTGCTAAGTCAAACGCAACGTTTGAACCAGAAACGACGAAGTTTTTATTCATAATATGCGTGGTATTTGCCTTATCAGCTAAAAAGGGCATATGGTTAGGAAGGACATTGCCAATGATTGCTCTGTTACACAGGTGGATGACAGACGCGCGGCAGTACTGGGTGCGGAGTCTGTATTTTTTTTTCTTGGGCTGTAACCGACTATAGCCAGACAGACCTTTTAGATCCGGTCACTATGATACTAGGTGCGCCGATCCTGCAATTCATAACAATGTGTTACGTCCCAAAGCTATGCACGATATGATCGTGAAAGACGCCGTAAAGAGCTCCAGAAATTTCGATCACCCGGAGTTCTTTAACGTGCTCCTAAATCTAAGTACACTGCATGGTACGAAACAATTTTGCGTCCACAGGAATGCGGCATCCGCTGCCAGAATTTTATTCCGCGACCTTAGGGTTAGCAGTCAAGTACCATAACAGCTATAGACCATTGTGATGGGTGATCCTGCAACCAGTGCCATGGCAAATTAAGAACATCCCGCAAAGACGTGACCATTTCCTTAGCTTGCCGTGATACAAGCTAACGCGCTATTCCGGTCACATTCTGTTCTGCTCTCGTGTCATCTTGGTCATCAATGCCGTTTCCTGTAGGGATAAGCACATGTAAAAACACCCGCGTACGTACCGGCAGAATTCTCATTGCTTCAAAAAAAGAGCTTTCTATACATCTCTGAAACAAGTAACAGTATTATTTATATAGGCAGTAAAACAGCTCCGATAGAAATAACGCCCACGGCACGCCTCAATAATTCCCACTCCAGTTCTCTACACGCTCATTTTCTTTTATGTTGCGTCGCAGCATTATAGCCATCATTCAGCTCTTGTCGTGCGAGTTTTCTCGCTTGTAAATCATGTCTTTCGGCGCACGTTTCCCATCTGCGAGCTCACCTATCGTCCACCGTGGCGGTGCAGTGGTTGCGGCACCCTGCTACTGAACGGTTGCAATCCCAGCCATGATGGTAACATTTCAATGCAGCCGGAATGATGGAAGCCAGTGTACTACGCGATATCAGTGAATGTGAAATAACACCATGCGGTCGAAACTTCTGAAGTTCTCGGCTACGGCGTTCTTCACAATAATACCATGGTTTTGGGGAGTAATACCACATTTATTGTTATTATTGTCTCGCGTATCCCAACGAACCTCACCTCTGCACCAGGAAGTGCATTGTGACAGGGTTAAATGCAGCGCAACCCGCACTTTTCATAAGGTGCATATTATAAGACAATCTTGTGCTCTAAGCGTGTCTGAAGACAAGTTGATTACACAAAAAAAAACGCAAACGCTACGCGCGTTTTGCTGAATGCTCATATCTTACACCGGTCAAACGTGCACAAACGCCTAAAGCAACGTTATGCAAGCCATGGAGCAACCATAAAAAATACAAGTTTTTCAAATAAGCATAAGCATACGATTTGTTTAGTGTAAGTGTTTAACGATATGCAATACATGGTACACTACTACCACAGAGCATAAAGCCGTCCGAACGCGTAAATCACCAATGATGGCAAGCGTTGTGTTTAGAAATAGTGTTTAGTGATTTCGAGTACTTCACTATGGGAGAGCAGTGAGCCGTCCCGATGGAGCTGAGCAAATCCACAGCATACTAGTATAATCCAGAAGAGGTCGGTACATGATGAAGCATCAGCGATACGTTTTCTCGTGCGACCACCCTTGTAGCACAAACCCCATTTGCAGCCGTTTCATGGGCTAACCTTGAAGATTAGTTGCAACCCACGAATGTTGCAACAAAAATATATACATATGTATTTCAGCATAGGTCTTTTGAGCAAGTTATTCTTCAAAGCTCTCCTTAGGGTGGACGGTCGGCTTCTGTTCCTTGCCAGTCCGCTACTCCACATCTTCCCCAGCGAGCATGGTCTCCAATGGGGTTGTCTCACAAAAATCATAGCATATTCACGGAATGCATAATGATCAGTTGGGTGAAGAATCCGTCAATTCGTCCGTGCGTCCGTCCGTCTAGTGAACACTCCAAGTACCGCCATCTCGCATCTTTTCATCACATTGCCACCTGCATATAATGGGTTGGGAGCAAGAGCGGCTCTCACCCTGACAAAGAAGATCGCGTGCGCCTTGTTCGCTCGAGATCCAGCCGCGATGGACGCGCTTTTCAAGAGCTGGCCACATCTTGGCTAATTAAAAGCCCCTTGCACTTCTGAAGTCTCGTGACAATATATGTATCATATAAAAGTACCACCATCTTGCGGACATTCTAAGGACTAAAAGAGAGGTGCCACGGCCGGACTAGAGAAAGCGGCACGCGCGCCCTCTCTAAAGGCCTGCGCTTCCTGTCCAGTTACCGCCTTTCAGCGCCGCTCCTTCATACTGCGGCCCAACCCACGCTAAACCTTGCTAAAACCAAGGAGGTTACACCCAGCGAGTTTCATGTGGCAACATTTTCTGGTCAGATAGTGCTCAAAGTGCGTCCTTCTGTTCCAGTTTTGTTTTAGTAAGCATCAAATTCAAACAATTTTATTGGATTATAAGTCACCGATACTCGTCTCCGTATGGTATTTCATGAGAAGCAAATATCTTTTAATTTATGGTGCGCACTTGCCGCTCCTCTAGTCTGGTCGTGGAGGTGGTTACCTACTACTACTACTACTACTACTACTACTACTACTACTACTACTACTACTACTACTACTACTACTACTACTACTACTACTACTACATACATCGCGGGCGCACGAGCATGGCTTAAGAAGCTTCACCTCTAAAAATACCTTTGTGTGTAGAGGGTTCTTACATCTACACACTTTCTCGTCCCTCTTGTAGACTCTCTATAGATACGAAGCAGCTTATGATCGAGCTCAATCTGGTGTGCGTTGCCACCCTTACTGCGCATGCGCAACAGCTGGTCCAAGCACTGCCAGAAGCGCTCACGCGCTGCCACGTTCAGACGTGGGTAAGGGCGGGGTTAGGCTGGGTAAGACGGATGTGGCCTATCACCCTTACACTCTCTCAGCAATCATGTGCTTGCTGAGAGAATGTAAGGGTGTAAGAGAGTGTAAAGGTGTGAGAGAGTGTAAAATCGTGAGAATACGCGTTGTATTCCAGCCAAAACGTGCTGGCGCACGCTATCGCGTTCGGACTTGCGTTAGTGGCCGTATAAGAGGCTGTGTCCTCTCCCTTTTAAACTTTCTCCGCAATCGCGTAATGGCGTCGGGGAAAGAGATTCGGCAGATGCGCGATGAACACCCGTGCTCCTGCATGACATGGCGGTTAATCCGCGTGGTGTGTTCCAACTAGAGTTCGGGCCAAGTAACGGCAACAGAAACTACTTTGAATTCATAGTGTGCTCCTACCAGACCGTGTGAACATCGGGCAAAGTGCCCGTGAAAAACGAAACTTGCTGAATGGAACTTACGCTGAAGTCGACCCATGCGCTGCATCGCATGCTACTTATTGTTTTCTTTAGCGGGAGGTGGTATAATTATCAGATACGAAGCAACTCTTTGACTAGCCGGTGTAACGCTGTCCCTCCTTGCGTCCGTACGAACGACCCGCAAGGCGCTCACCTCACCGCAGGTGTTGCAGCAGTGCCAAGTAGGTCACGCCGCAGCTGCGCTCTCACGTCACGCTCCCCTCGCAGTGCAAGCTGGCGTCACTCTCTCCCTCGCCTGCCGGGCGCTCACCGCAGCGCCCGCAGCTGCCACCGCTCGCTCTGCTACCGCGACCATCGCCCACCACGCCACCGACTCGTAGGTACTGGAATAACAATCCGGAACTTCTCGACGACGCTCGCGCTTCGAGTGCGTTGTCATGCGCGTTGGCGTCGTGATCCTCGCGCTGTTCCTCGCTACCAACCTGCCGAAGGAACAGGTTCAGCGCTGTCTCCAGGAGACGCTGACTGATCGCGGCGAGGCGAGTCGACGCCCGCCTCTTAAGACGCGTTCCCGCTAGAGAGACACGACACCGATTTCAGTCTGCCGACTGTCTTTGGGAGTGTCTTTTGTTTTATTGTTGTGATATTGACACTGCAACGACAAAAACAGTCTGCCGATGGTCTCAGGAAGTCTCCGCCCGCGCCTTGTCGTGCCCGCAACCTTTCGTTGTTCGATTATGTATTCACATTGGAGACCACGCGCAGCGATACCGACTAAGCTTGCACACCGGCACCTCATTTTTAGCCATGTTTCCTGCTCTGTCATTGTCCCATTGTACAGGGGGTGGCACACCAGGCATGAGCCTGGTGTGCCACCTCCTGGCTACGTCAGTGTATGCACTGTTTTGCCTCATTGTTAAATTTATTTCTTTTTAGGTGGGCAAGCAGGTTTTAGCATTGATTTTTTAATTATACAAACTACTGCCTATACTTAGACCAGACAAGAGGGTGTACATCTATTTAGAAAACAAAACATTGATAGGTATCGTGGGGCTTTTTTTATTTATTAGATAAGACCGACCAAACTGGTCCGAGCAGAACTGACGTCATAAGTGCCAAAGTATGTCAATTTTACAAAATGCATGGTATCATACTAAAGATAAGGAAAGCACTGCTTTGTCTTATCCTTTTTTACTAGAGTACACCTGCTGCATACTGAAAAACATGGTGTTCGCGTCCTTCGTGACACCCACGCATTAGAGCATGAGCGTCACGACACCATATATACAAAGCTGAAGTGTACATATCTGAAAAAGTGATTTCGAAAATGACCCTACGTTGCCGTTATGTTAGTGAAACATCAATTGAGGTTGCAGTGCTGCCCATATAATTTTATAAAGATTCCATATGTACTCCTAAGATACAGGCATCACGTTGGGTTCACGGCACTTGAATGCTCAAGTGCCATCCACTGATGTTGGTCACGTAGCGCTATAGCCAAGGCTAGTAAGTGGAAGAGCTAGATATCAGCTTAGCGCTTCCAATGTTGGTAATACCCATCTTGCTTGTTGTCATCGTTACGCAACCGTAAACAACTGGCTACATAAAACATGTATTACCATTCAACATATTTCTGCGCGTGCAGCTTTTGTGCATACATTTAGCGCCATTTCGTAACGTTTGTCTCAATAAAACACACACACCACAGTCACCTTCTACGCCTGCTTCGCTGAACATCAATTCCCATGGTACATGGGATCTGTCTAGTTTTTCTGTGTGAGTGGTTTTTTTTCAGCATTTATACTTGTTTGTAATAATTTGGTGACTTTCGATTTGGGTGCCATGAGCGTGCTTCACTATTTAGGTTTTAGTCATCACTGATTATTGGTAACCATTTTATGGTTTTTTAACTTCATTGTTTTGCAACTTTATTGTTTTTGCAGATTTACTGTTTTTACAACAACCTTTGCTTATTTAGTCATTTCGAACAACTTTCTCACAAAAATTATTGTCCTCGCAAGATTTTTTGTAAGCACTATTCTGTCGCTCCTATGCATACCAATAAAATGCCCCTAAAGCATTCCTCGTTCACAGACGAAAGAGTAGTTTCTTTTGCCGTTACTGTACCCTTTCTATACTGTCACTGTTTCTCACTAGTCGCTTGTTCGCAAAGAGAGTGGACAATCTAACCATGAGTATACCATGGGTATACCATGACGCTGTTATCTTGGTTAGCGCAATCGAAAACTCACACAACGAAGTGAAATCAGTTTTTCACGCATTGTATGCTGGTATGAGACAAGGTGGAACTGGCGTGCGACTGCATGGCCGAGCAGTGTACTATTCACATGCTTATATCACTCGTATGAGGACCAATCAACAGATTATTTCCTCGTCACGTCATGTGAACAGATTGCTTCCATCCCGAATTCGGCTCAAAAGATGGGAAATAGCAAGGGAGAATTATGGGCTGTTTCATTGCATGTTCAGTTTGTTCGGGGCCCTTTAAAGGCAATGTAGAAACAAAATAGGTGTGGGTCAGCACTGTGTATTCGCCTCTTTCGGTGTCACCGGTCTTCCTTGCGCCGTTTCATCTTACTGAACAAAACCTTCCCATGCATGTTCGTGTATGGGAAGTAATAAATAAACTAATAAGAAAGCCTGTAGTTAAATTTTTTGTTGATCATCAAAAAATGGCCGTGTCCCTCTCACCTGCGTTTCCGTTTGCTTTGTCCTCAGTGTCATCAGCGCCACCGTTGACGTGGTGTCCGTTGTCCAAGACGTCTCCGCCGTTGATGACCACCTTGGGCACCTGGTTGATGAAGTTTGTGCCGTCAGAACCATCGGTCACCTCTAGCGGATAGTCCGTCTTGCCCGAGGATGGCATTCCGGCAGCCTTGGCGTTTGCGCAGCCCATGGTGCACGCACAGTTCACAGGTCTAAAGACACCACGAAAATTTACGCTCAGTGCGGTTTCACCGCCTTGGACCCTTGCATCGATGTAGGCGCACTCAGTGTGGAATGTAACGCCTTTCTCGGCGGGCGTCACCAACGTCAGAGGTAGATGTGCGAATCTGCGCGTGTAGTCAACTGGCCAATGATTTCACGTAACGACCAGGTTTAAAAGGCTTTGTTAGCGCAGCATTTGATGGGATGAAGCGACAACTACACCCGATGGATGGGAAGAGCCATGAGTTGATATGAAAGTGAGCTCACGTTCCTTACTGTCTTGTTCACGAAGGCTTTCGACAGTCAGTTCATCTAACAAGGTTTGGACTGTGTTTTCCTCCCGCTGTCTTTTTCCCGCAAAAGACAGCGATGTTGATCAGTTTACCTATGTGTCCGCCAATTCAGGTTTGAGGAGTTCCTCGGGCAATACGAGTGCGTGTACTAATAAGGACCACTCAGGTCGGGACATAGGGTGGACCTTAATTACGTAGCCATATATGTAACTTTACGTGCGAGAACATTCAAATCCCCGGGTAACCAACACGGATCGAGGGAAGCGAATTCTCGCTGTCTTGGATTGCGGGGGTTCACGGTTCCTCGCCTTCAAGAACTTGGCCCTAACTACACTTACATAACAAAGCTCTAGAACAGAAGCAGTCAACTCGACGGACGTTTCGGAACTTTGCAGGTAACCAAAAGTCAATCCAACAGGTGATGGTCGATCCGCTGGTGCGGAGGAGGTTAGCGCATCGAGCCGGCAGTCATCGAGCCTCAGCTCGCCAAGAACTCGCGTGCTTTCTGACACAACGACAGCGACAGAGTGAGCGGGGTGCTACGACACTGAGTTTTTCGATTTGCTCGGGGTACAAATGCGCGGCAAACGCGCCGCCGCAGTTCGTGACCACGTGACATCTGTCGTCATCGATTTTTGCGACGACGAACAGCCGTAGCTACCAGTGGCGACGCTAGGTTGCGCTAGCATCGATTTCTCGGTATATGCGTCACCGTCGCGCGCAGTTGACCCTTCGCCGGCCGCGACTTTCGAAGCAAGGCAATGTTGATCGTTGCCCCCTTCGTCCGCGAAAGCAAAAAAAAATGAAAAGTGATTTTTCTGTATGCCTGGCTGATCTGTAGATTGCGAGCGCTGTCCATGTTCTTCCGTCGTCGTTCGCAGGGGTCAATACACGTATCGGTGACATTCTGTTTACTGATGGGAGTTCAAAGAACGTGCTTCTATTTTCGCCTTATTCTACGAAGCAATTATAGGGTGCTTCTGAGTATAGCTTTGTTTCGAGACACCGCGTCAGTGCTTTTTTTTTTAGTATAAGTGCGATAATATTCACACGCATCGCTGAGCGAGTTTTCCTGTTGTGTGAAAACTTGCGTCAACTGCTACCGATGTGGATCACTGGCGCAGAAAGAACAAAACTATGTATATTGAATGATGTATAGCAACCGTGTTCTTTCTTCGAAATGAACTAGTTGCCAGTGCAGCGGTGTCCCTTTCGTTCTGTTCGTGCTTGTCTCCGCGTGCTGCTTCATGAGTAAACATGAACTATATATAGTACACCTTTCACGATAAGCCGCATATCTGCAGTGGTACAGGTGATAAGCAGTGCTATAAGCAAGAAACCTGAAATAGATGTGATGATAAGATAGCAGGCAGACACAAATTGATTGATTTGTGGGGTTTAACGTCCCAAAACCACCATATGATTATGAGAGACGCCGTAGTGGAGGGCTCCGGAAATTTTGACCACCTGGGGTTCTTTAACGTGCACCCAAATCTGAGTACACGGGCCTACAACATTTCCGCCTCCATCGGAAATGCAGCCGCCGCCACCGGGAATCGAACCCGCGACCTGCGGGTCAGCAGCCGAGTACCTTAGCCACTAGACCACCGCGGCGGGGCGGCAGACACAAAGCCATCGTCGAAGGAAGAACGAAGCCAGTTCCACTATGCGGCTTCCAGAAGGTAGCCGCATATAATAACTCCAGCTTCTGTATGATATACAGCCACATACATTAACTCTAGACGAAGCGTATAAATGCTTAGGACTTATACGGAGATGGAAGAGAAAGGAAAAGAAGGAAGGTCAGTCAGACGAGTGTCCTGTTTTCTGTCCTACACTGGGGTAAGGGAATTACGGGAGAGAGAGACATGGAAAGAATAGAACATAAACAAAAGTGCACAATACTCCGGTATCCTCAAAGACACAAAGTAAACACCGGGGGACAGAAGGACTGTGCGGAATCAACGCACACGTTTAGGCGCATGTGAGGCAAAGCTTCAGTTGATGCGGCTGCCACAATTTTAAGAGTGATGGCTATAATGGTGTGCACAGACAGCGTACAACGTGTAATTCAGTATATATCATTATTATTAGTCAGTTGAGCATATGAACAGCACTACGAAAGAAAGAGGGGCTGGCCAGCTAGTCTTGCAAAAGGGGCACCAAGCCTACGTATTTAGAAAGCAGAGAATAAAAAATAAAAAAAATCAGGAAAGTGCAGACGAATTTGGAAAACATCTACATATATTTAGCTTCTTTACGTGTGGCCATCCTGATGAGCTGAGTTATTTGCGTCGGTGGCCAGACAAATATTTCTCGCGTGCTTGCCGTCCTCCGATGTTTGCCTTTTAGAGCGTAACATCACAGACAATGGGAAAGAAGGAGCGAGTGGCAAGCTGCAGCGCCATCTAGTAAATTATTCGTGTGTACATATGACGTAATTTGCCTGCCGTATTCATGCCATGGCTTTCTGTTAACAACAGGCGTGTGCATGGGGGCAGGGGTGGTGGCGCCCTTACCATTGTCACCTAAGAGTGCAGAAGGCGCAAAGTCTGCTCCATATTATGACTTAGGGGTGGGGTGCAGCAATAGACCTTTGCCCCCCCCCCCCCCCTGAAGGGGAGCCCTGCGCCCACCTATGCTGATAAGGGCTAATGACGGGTTCGCACAATGAGTCAAGCAAGGCGCACATGCCTAATGGTGCTGGTATCACTGCTATGCTTTCTGTGACCACGAAATGATTGGCCGCCTCATCAAAAGGAAAAATATTAGTAGTCCGGTTGGTCGCATCAACATCGTTATCATGCAATATGCTGCCCCGCCACGCTGGTCCAGTGGCTAAGGTACTCGGCTGATAAGCCGCAGGTCGCAATTTCGAATCCCGGATGCGGCGGCTGCATTTCCGATGGAGGCGGAAATGTTGTAGGCCCGCGAGCTCACATTTGGGTGCACGTTAAAGAACCCCGGGTGGTCAAATTTCCGGAGCCCTCTACTACGGCGTCTCTCATAATCAAATGGTTGTTTTGGGACGTTAAACCCCACATATCAATCAATCAATCATGCGATATGCTGCGAGTGGTGTTTCACGTTCAACTGCTGTGTTTTCAGTGAGAATTCAGAGGACCAGCGTAGTGCTGGCGTAGTATATAGATGACAGAGTACATGCCGAGGGAAAGAAGGAAGCAAGAAAGATGGCGGGGAGTATGCTTTGCTTTCAATTTCGGAAGCTGTGTCGTAGCATGGTCTTGTTCTCTCTCTCTCTCTCACTCAGACACCGACATAGGCACGTATTTGAAAGTTCACGTCACTCGCACCTTTTCGTTGAGCATATCACTATTTTCGTCTTTCCTGCTAAGGTACATGATGTGAGTACCATTTTGTCTTTTCATACGTACTTCGTGAATTTCTTTTTATTTACAATGTAGATTCAGGAAGTTAGAGCAATTACTTGTTACGTTTTTTGTTTTTGTTTTTGCTTTCTCACATTCGTGGTCGATAATAAGCTGTAGAAGTGAAAGCTAGGTGAGTTCGTTATCACAAATGGTGATATTTCAACGCGCGAAAGAAAAAAAGAACTCAGATTCAGATACAGAGAGAAAGGTTTATTGAGGCAGAAAAGCTGGAAGGTCAACCTGAATCGATTCTGGCCTGCTACTAAGCGCTAGGAAAGGGGGAGAGGTGGTAAAGAGAGGAAATAGAAGGTGCTGATGATGATAAGGATGTAGGTGGCGACGAAGTGAATGCTTTATTCTCCAAAAACTATTCTCTCTTGTTGAGCTCTGTTTCGCGCAAAAACTCGTTAAGCGCTTTCGTGATATTGCGCTGACGACCAAGTCGTTGCCCCAATAGAACTTTTTCTCAATCCTTTTGCATCATACGTTTCAATACGACTGTCCTTCGCATTTTTTTGCATGATGTATCAGGTACAGAGGCACAAGAGGTGTTCAGTAGTCGCAGTAGTCTCACATATCTCGCAAAAAAGAAAAAGAAATGACCGCACATCCACGGAGTGAACGATGATGAGTTGGGCGAAATGTTTGTCAGTCCGTCCGTCTGTGCATCCGTCCCTGCGCGTTAGTCCATACGTCCGTCCTTCCGTGCGTCTGTCCATCCGTCCGTGCGTCAAACAAACAGACGATGGACGAACGCCACCAGCTGATGATTCATGGTTTGCCGATAAAACCATCTGAAGCTTCGCCCCACTCTTCATCATTCACTCCATAGATATGCAGTGCGATGGTTACTACATACATCCATGCATACAAGTGACGACCGACCCACGTCTTAAGGAGCTTCGCCCCTAAAAGGCTGATCACCGTGTAGGGTACAAATATTTGTTAACTACATTGCGCCCTTGTCTTATGCGGGTGCTGAAATGTCGCCATGAATACTGAGCTGTGTTAGCGCTTGCTATGACACTGAAAGCCATGCTGACGTGTAGCCTTGCAGGAGCTGTCTGTTTGCCTAACGTTATCTGCACGAAACGAACGCATATTAACCTCGTTTTCGGAAACGATGTCACTGGCGTGATTACTTATGTACACGGGGTTCAATAAGACGAAAGCTGCTTGTTCCTCAGAGTCGTGTCGTTGGTTGACGCACTGGCACCCAAAATAACGCTACAATAAACCCACATATGTAAGATGGATAACAGCAGATTCTTCTTCGTCTCACAGATTACGACAGCCGCCGGCTAACTAAAGGCTCAGGCCTAGCATGTACGAAAGTGGGGATGGACAGTGGGAAAGGGTGAGAAGTGTGCATACCCGTGCATGTACTGCTTTGTTTTCTATCAGGGTGTACGGCACACGGACTTTGTGAATAATGGGCACACTCGCCATAGCCATGGCAACATTGATCATAACGATGCCAGGTCGATGCTAGAATGCGACATCAATGAAAACGCAGCTGCTTTGGAAGTCGGTGTTTTTTTTTTCTTTAATGTGTTATCGATCGGGTCGAAGTGTACTCGCACTTGTTTCGCTGTCTCGGTTACCTATCGGTGTATATCTTTTCGCCTACACGTTCACTTCGCGCCTCGTGCCATATCGACCAGAAAATGGTGGCGGTTGCGGTGGCGTGAAGACTCTTCTGAGGAGATGTAAGCGGAATTTTACATAAGGTCGAGTGACCGGCCTTACGTCATTGGGTCATTCGCACAAATCATGCCGATACTTCTAAGATTTGGGGTCTAGTGAAGCTTGAGCGTAAGGTTAGGATGAATTGAGTGCTTTTTTTAGAAAAGCAAGTGCTAATATTACTAAATTTTTTGCATTATATTATTCCTTTCCCGAGAGAACTGCAGGCAACATTCTGAAAGCAAAGGGTCGTGGGGGAAATAGACGAAGCGCTATATAACTAACAATTATTATGGAAATTAGTAAATATTGATAGCAGGAAAGCTAGAAATCGCTATGATTGCAAAAAATTCAATGCAATGCTAGTCAGGCAGTCAATAAACTTCATTGAATTGATCGCTGAATTACGAACACATCATCGACTTTCAAGAAGCGCGTTCATAAACAATGTACACAATATCATTTTGCGGCTCCTGAGAAATATCTGCCAAGCTTTATTTTTAATTATAATAATACACAGAAACAAATATATTGCCGTACGAATGTGATGGCGATCCTTATAATGTAAAGTTGTGTTTCGCATATTGAAGTTTTACGTATCGTGAAGCGCTGCATATTCCGAATTATTTCCAACAAGCTGTGAGCGATCACTGTATATACCGAAAGCGCTAACAACATAGCGTAAAAGAATGTGGAATTTAGTTCCTCATTGCGCAACGAATGTGCGGTTTAATGCTTCCCACCCACAGCAAAGTGGTCTGCCGTTATTCTTCCTTGCCGTCAGCCACATGCGGCTCAGCAAAGTGAACATAATAAAATGCCTTACAGATGTGTTACGAGTTTTTCGCCTACACGAAACAAGACGAAGAATGGCATAGTAGCTGCTGTCCTACTTCACAAAAAATATGATTTGTGGCGTGGTATTAAGCCTAAACCACCGAAACTTCAAACACAGTCGCCCTGGTCCCAACAGAAATCTGCGTTCGGAATTCAAATCAATGAGTAGCGCGCAATCGTCGGTGGTTTTTTTTTTTGCCTTTCTTTTTTTGTGTGTCCTATGCACGTGTCGCCAGAGCAGAGTGAAGTGCGTGAAGCGTCAGGCAGCGTTGACAGGAGTGACTGAAGGTCGGCTCTACGCAGCGGCGACAGCGGCATCATGTTTCGGGTTGACAGCCGCGGCGCGACGCGACACTTCCTGACACAGTGACCTCCGGGTACAGGCGGGGTTCGAGCCCCCTCCTGGAGGCCTAACAACAACACACTGGCCCTTAAAATCACAGCGCAGCTAGGTCACGTGGGGTTCAAGCCCCAGATGCGGCTTGCATCACCAGAGTACGCTTATATAAGGGGAAAAAAGCCGACATGCTGCTTTGCAAACGCAGATTAGATGTTAGGAAAAAATACATATTTATTTTTAGATGCGGAAGCATCTTATACTCGCGCCTTGTAGTGCGCCGTCCGCGCCGTCCGCACCGCCTTAGTTGAGCTAATTCATTACGTCTGATACAATAATCACTCGTTCTCTGCTACTGCAATATTCACGCGTTCATCAAGTATAAGGTTATTTGTTGCACTTCAAAAGCATACATGTGTCCGAGTTAAAACGGTCAAAGTTTCACATTAAATGCACCAGGAAGGTAAAGTATTGGTACGGAAACCAGTAACACAAACATGAGCTTGTACGGTAAAGTTAGCTATTTAAAACCTACGCGAGCGTCGGTGCACACTGAACCATGCCTGTGTATTCAGGCATGTGTCTAACTCTGTTACCAGCCACTAAACTGTTTTAGCGGGACGGCTCAGTGCTCTCCCATAGTTGAGTACGAAGTACTCAAAATCGTTCAACATATTAGATGCGGAAGCATCTTATACTCGCGCCTTGTAGTGCGCCGTCCGCGCCGTCCGCACCGCTTCTCAAACATTCGACAGCTGACGCGCGCGCATGCGCCGTCGCGCCGTCGCCATCTGTGCCGCGCGCGCGCTTCTCCTTCGAGAACATTCGACAGCTGACAGCGCATGCACCGTCGCGCTGTATATATACTCAAGGTCGGCGCTCGCTCGCTCAGTTGCCGCTCGTCCGTTGGTTCGTCGCAATAAATAAAACACCGCCCTTTCGCATACGTGCCGTACGTGTTCACTCATTTAACACCCCATTTCACAACCACGTTAACCAATTTAGCCATCGACCCAAGTAAGTCGCAATTTAACACCCGTTAACCAATTACATGCTTCCGCATCCTCCTCAGTGTTCCCCCGAGGGAAGCTGCGGGCAATTTTTTTTCGTTCCATTCTCTTAGAATCTAATGCAGTTTTCATCATCTTGAAGTGTGGTGTACGTATATCAAAATGCAGAGGAAATTAGGGAAATGAAACCATTAAAATTTCAACTGCCTACACTTCTAAGCCGCACTAAATGAGCATATCATTAGCATATCTTCTATACCACCAAAATAACTGCGGTTAGTGTTTGTATTGGTGTGGTATGGCGACTACCTTGTTGCGCGCCCGAACTGTAATCACCTTTTCTTTCTTTTCTTAACCACGTTGCGAAATATTTCTTCTATTAGATTTTCCGTATACGCTTCTTTGCTATATAGTACGTACTAGGTGGTGAGCGTTTCTCAAGATGTTAGAACATCATTTACCTGTCCTCGCCGCATCATACTATTGTCGCAAAATAAAATTTCGACCTCGATTTCGATGTCAAGAACTCTCGAACTCTCTTTGGAAAGCACTGGCAGCAAGCACTACCCGTAGGCGAGTCAGCTCAGTTAAAGTAACGGTGACATTGATTTGACTTACCTCGTACTGATGTCATACCAGTGTCACTGTTACTTTTGCTGAGCTTTATTGAACTTGTGCGGTATTGCTTAATTGCGTAATTGGATATGTAGACAGTTGTCACCCACTCCTCGAACAGCGACAGTTTGTTCAAAGCCTACGCTGCCGTTCTACACAATTTACCGGGACTGCGTTGCTTTGTAATAATGAGCAATTCTTTGGGCATTTTTTTTTCATCTGTGGCATGGTTGCTAGCATAGGTCAGTGAACTAACTAGAAAGTCGACTCACCCGTACTTACTCTGACTCGAATCAAGCCGTGAGTCTGAGTCTGAGCGAGTCCGGGTGAGCAATATTTTGGTGATTTCGAGCCCGGGTGAGTCCGGTTGAAGACAATTTTCGAGAGCGTGAGCCCGAGTGAGTCCGGCTCAGAGAAGTGTCGGTGAGCTTGAGCAAGAGTGACTCTTAAGCACAAAAGATATTTCAAGAGTGGGTTTGAGTAAGCTCCACAATTTTTGTCAACCTACGGTCGCTAGATCGTCATCAGTAGTAGTATAGAAGTGGCAGTATTGATAGTAGGAACTTCACCAGCAAAAGTAGGACCAGTAGTAGTAGTAGTAGTAGTAGTAGTAGTAGTAGTAGTAGTAGCAGTAGTAGTAGTAGTAGTAGTAGTAGTAGTAGCAGTAGTAGTTCCGTTCTCTTCTCTTGTGTCCGTGTTTGTGCCAAGGTTTGCACACCAGGAATCGTACTAATCGTACACCAGGAATCGTACAAAGTGACACCAGGAATCGTACAAATTCGTGTACTATGTGTCCATATCATTCCTGCGGTCTCTGAATGATATCGGCGCCGAAGTTTCCCTTTTTATTATTAGCGGGAAACTCTACGGACCAGTGCACGTTATCGCAATCTGTTGGTTAGATGATCAGTCTGGCCCTTTGTATAAATTTAGCCAAAGGAAGTTCAGATACAGTTTCCGCCATATGCGCTTTTTTTTTCGCCGTACACGTACTAGCAGACACACAGATGTTTTTGTTTTATTTTGTTATAGACACATCGTGATTTTGTTCTATTTACTTTTTTTCTATTTTTTTTGCAGACTATACTTTCGTCTTTTACTTGCATAGTGGGACCTGACGGTACAAAAACTAACTCTAGCTCTGCGCCACTCTTCCTCGACGCATGGCTAAATTAAGAATGGCCACTCACCCACCCCTTATCCAATGAGATCAGAATCTTCGAAACCGACAATAGCAACTAGTTCGGTCGGCAGTGTGGGTGAAAGGAAACGCGCCCTGTGAGGGAAGGGGGGAAGGTTTCCGTATTTTTAATTTCCGTATTTTTAATTTCCGTATTTAATTCGCCCATTTCTGCTCTTTACTTATCTCTCTTTCAGAGCTGCTGATCTTGAGTGATAGAGGGGAGGAAGCTTCGTACACAATAGCGAGACAGGGGCGAACTAAAAAGGGCTTACGAAACACTCGTGTAACGTATGGCAATGTGAGACACAAAGAAATGTTTGACAATAAACTAATATCAATCGTAACTTTGAGAGAACATTATAAAACACCTACAAGCACAACCCTGCATAGTCGCTGACTTAAACGTGGACTTCAACGTGGACCTCAACGTGGACTTCAACGTAGGCTTCAAAGTAGACTTCAACGTAGACAATCGAAGACAAAGCAAAGTCCTTAGGACCTAGCTTTGTCTTCCACTCTTTGTGTCACTTTACGTCACTTTTAACACTTTATGTCGCATAATTTACATTATATGGGGCAACGCTATTGTAGCGGATGGTCACTCGATCACCTATACGATACCCAACACTTCACCCCCTCGTCATGACCCATTTCGTGGAGATGCATACATATTTTTTGTAATTAGCATGGCGGGAGTGAACTGGAGCATACCGTTCATAAGTATTGGGGCTTCTGTACGATATGCAAACAATTATGAATGATGACACAGTAACACAGAGGTAATCCCAGCAGCATATTATTGTTTAAAACGTGTACGTCAGCCAGAACATAGCAAAGTCAATAGAAGGATTTAGTTTATTCGCCCACATTTTTGCGTTAGTATTTTGCCGGATATCCTAGGCGCCAACGTATGAAGCCGGATAGGTGGTGCCATTGGGAAGGGCCGAGATGAACCAGGCAAACATAGAATCACTAGTGCATAAATAGAGTGCATTGTACTTCTCTGGTAGCGTAAATTCTCAGCAGTGGCTTAATTTCAAATCAGTTGTCCTAGAAAACTTTCTTTTTCCTCAAGGGCACGAGGCGAAAACAAACAAACACCTCTTCAATTGAAATTGCATGAAGTATCGCAATATGTCGATAGCACAGTACAGTCAGCTGGTATTCCGTAAACCCCCTCGAAGAACGAGCTGAGGTTGAATAACGAGCTTCGGGTAGAGGCGGAACGTGCTAAAAGGAAGTAGGGCAGGAAGTAGGGGGAAGTAGGGCGCAATGCTCCCTCCTAGCTGCACGGTGGAGGAGTTCATCGAAGCCCACCACCTTTCTAATCGGAGAATCCGGCTCCGTCACACGGATCCCGGACTAGCCGTCCTACGCAAGATAGGATGGCAGATCGAGCCAGTACCAATCAAGGCGGCCCTTCCGGATGACTGGAAGACAACAATTCAAACGAAACCCCTTCCCCGGAACATGACGCTGGGCAAGGACGACGAGAGGCGCACCGCGCGGGCCAAAGTCGTGCCCGGAAGCTGGAAGAGAACCCCAGGGTCATGTACGCGGACGCCTCACTCCGAAAACTCAGTGACCAAGCTGCGGTAGTGGTTACGTCCATTGACAGCCTAATCGCCAGCGCGTCCCTGAGGACAAAAGACCCTGCAATTGCCGAGAAAGTGGCCATGACCCTCGCACTCGTACAGCCAAGCGTGGGCATGGTGGTCACCGACTCAAAGACAGCCTATGGAAGCTTCCGCAGGGGTGTAATCTCATCCGGGGCACGAGCCATTCTGTCCAAGTGCAAGCCTCCGGGAAAAGCCGTAGAGCTCGTGTGGGTCCCGGCTCACTCACAGGTAGCAGGCAACACCATTGCCGACCTTCATGCCCGAAAAATGTCAATCCGGGCCGAGTATGAGCCGGAAGAGCTACCACACCCGGTTACCACCTTTCGGGACATTGCCCTGATGTACCGAGAGGGAAGGTGCAGACTACCAGAACCGCATCCCGCTCTGACCAGGGAAAAACAGACAATATTGCGTCGAGCGCAGGCGGGATCGCTTGCGCATCCCGTACTGCTGAACCGCATGTGCCCTGCGGAACACGACATGCTCTGTCCGTTTTGTAAAATAGAAAATGGCACCCTGCCGCACATCTTGGCAGAGTGCACAGAGCTCAAGAACCCCCCACTGTCCCTTCCCCCCGACAACACGAATCCCCAACCCCTTGATCGATGGGAGGCCTTCTAATCCAGCCCCGCCCTACACCGACTCAGCGCGCACTGATGGACAAGGGCCAGGAGCTGCTGGATACATACGGGTCCCGCAATTAGGGAACCACCCCGTCTGGCGCCTGCGCGCACTACCAACAATGTTGGACCCAATAAATGTTGATTCATCATCATCCCTCCTAGCTGTCTCCATCTTCCACGCCGGGAATCGGACCTTCATCCCGCGTGCTTAGCAGTGCGACACTTTAGTTGGTATAGGCGGCAACCACTGCCACGTGTTCACATCAATGGAATAATAAGATGTTGCAATGTGAAATTACAAATGATTTGAACAATAGACCAGATTGCATAATCATAAACGACATATCGCTTACAAGCTCATCATCATGAGGTGAACATTTATTCCGAAATAACGCAGATAAACATTACAAAGGCCAGCGAATCTTTGAGGGCTACATTTTCATATGTTTACCAAACGTGCGTGATTTCATCACTATGTAAAATTCTACTCCAACGTAGACATGCTCACGGGACGGCTTTATTCTCTCCCATGGTAGAATACAAAGTACTGTAAATCACTAACAACTTTATTTCCAAACACATGTCTGTTATAGGGACATCTTATAATGCTCTTCCATAGACCATTCATAGTACAATGTACTCTGAATCGGTCCACATTTTTTCTAAGAAATTGTTTGTTGCTTATTACGATGGAGTAAATTTCTTCTGAAGGAAACTTTGTACACAGTGTAGTCTGCGTATGCGTGTGTGTTCGCTGTTTATCATAACCGTCGCCTAGCAACTGGAGAATAGCCAGGCAAACATCTCCGACCCCTCATTGAAATCTCTCTCTCTCTCTCTCTCTCTCTCTCTCTCTCTCTGTGTGTGTGTGTGTGTGTGTGTGTGTGTGTGTGTGTGTGTGTGTGTGTGTGTGTGTGTGTGTGTGTGTGTGTGTGTTCTCAAAGATTCGCTTAATAAATTGACCTTGCCTGAACTTTTTTTCTCTCTCTCTTTACGTCAGTAGCTGGCGCAACTCCACTATGCTCTTCTTCTTCTATAACTGCAGTACTTCGCGCGAGACACAAAAGCGGGCGTGTGCCTCCTCGGCAGTCAAATCGGAGCATCGCCAGCCGAGACGCTTCTTCCTACGGCGACTAGGAAGGAACACGACGGGCACGTTTTTGGAAAGCAGGGGAGGAAAGAACGGGCATCCTCGAAAGAAGAGCGCGTGCAGGCTGCGGCAACGGCAGCAAGCTGTTGTAGCGGCAGCGGTCGGGGCGTCTACCGCACGTAAACGTCGCGCCGCTGCGGAAGTGATGGGGTGCACCCCTCCCCTTGCTTCCCCCTGCGACTGCAACACGAGACACCTGCGCCTTCTACGCGCCTCCTGGGTCCTCACCGCCTCCCAAAGCTCGGGGCCGCGGTGTTTTATTAGCGCGCTTAAGTCTAGCACCACCACTCAAAGAGGGAGAGAGAAAAAAAGAGGAAGGGAGAGAGAAACAGGGAGAGAGATAAGGAGAGGGAGAGAGAAAGATGGAGAGAGAGATGCAGTGATGTGGCTTCCTGGTCGTTTATCAAGATTATAATTTGCGCGAGCAACTGTGATCTTGACATTCTTTGTTTTTTTCTAAATGGTCACTACTGTCTTGAGAAGCGTTGATGTTCTCTCTGGACAGTCCAATCTAAGTGGCCGAGAAATTATTAACGCGGAACCCTTACACGCCTCGAGTCAAACGGGAAAATCAACCGTTGGCGTCCCGCGTCGTCAGCGTCACAGCACGTGTGATTCAAAAGTATCACTAACACGTAGTTACGTCACAATATCACGTCATTCTGGCGTCTCGCATCGACACTATTTGGGACGACACCTATGACATCACATGATAACATCGTCGCGTGACACCGATGAATCGACAAAGCTGGACCGATCATGGAGGCTGTTAGAAACCAAGACAAGCGGAAGAAGTTCTCAACGCATTCGATCCCGGAGGCTGGGCAATACCACATTAGGTTAACTGGGGAAAACAGCGCAAAAACAAAAAAAGGATGAGGATGCAGACACACAGTATGCGTACGAGCGCTGAACTTAGAACTCACATTTTGACTGCACCAAATGCTATTTTTACAGCGCACCAAACCACGCTCACCATTTTATCACCCGGCAAACGGGTAGGCATGCTGCACAAACACTGGAAGCTATCATGTGTACATGAATTTCACCGCATGTGCGCTTCTTTCACTCTCAAATGAAAAGAGCACAAGTGAAAAAAAAAAAACAAAGTTACCTCTGAACAAGAAAACACGAATAAAATGATTTAAATGAAACCTTTGAAATATCGATTCTCGGCGTGAGTGAGTAAAATGGGTGGCTTGCTGATGCAACTGTCTCCTGCTTCTCTGATGCAAAACGCTTCCACAATTTCACGTTTTGTATTTTGGCTCGCCTTTTTTTTTTTCAAAAACTGTGTGTTCTCGAAAATGGGCACGCACCCGCACTGCTTGCGATGTTCTGCCAGAAAACTTCCTGTATTATTACGCACATTAAAGTTTGGTTCTCTCGCCCATTTTAGGAGCAGAAAGCTTTCGCAGGAGCTCGTGAGGCCGTCAATACATCGAATGAGAAGAAACATGAGATGGCGGCTTTCGCTCTCTAGTCGTCTGAGGCGAATGCCCAGCGACCCGGTGGGTTTTTGGATGGTTTGTGCTAAGAAATTACATTACGTTAAGAAATTGTTCCACATCTTGCATTACGTATAATGGGCACGTTGATCATTAGGCGCTGATTCAAGGTTATGTTCAATATTTCATAATTTTGAATGTGAAATAACTTTAAAATACGATCGATTTCACAGGCTTCTCGTAGTTCTTTTTGTCTACGCAAGGCGGCGTCACGTAACGATGACGTCATCTAGAGCCATTTCACTTTTCAGACGACTAAAGCTTGGTGCTGCCTTTCCAACTGTGAACGGCGACTGCCTACGAATCTGTTCGGAATGTATCACCTAGGATGGCGTGGTTATCGTCGCAAAGAGAAGAAAGCACCTAATGTAAGTCTTGGGTTTTTTTTTCTTTTAAGCAAGAATAATTGTACCTCTAATTCCTATACGAAGGCCCGATTTATCGTGGTATACTTGACGAATTCGGACGAAGATTCCTCTACAGCTATACACTTTGTGGACCGAAAAGCGGGTGGGGAAAAAAATTCAGAGTATACGCGCTGATTTGAAAATACCGCATGAATGATCGACACAAGAAAACTTCCCGTTAACCCTTTTTTGTTTTTGTTTTTATTCCTTTTTCTCGTTTTGATCACGTGCTGGCAGCTGCATAACCGTGCCCCACGGACCGCAAGTAAGCGGCCCCTGCCGTATAGCTCTAACGGTACGCTATTTCATGTCTTGTTAAAACACCCTAACGTTTGTATGCGACTCTCCATCATTTTCGGTCGCGTTAGGCCAGGCGTTACCGTCACTCTGCTTCCAGAGCTAAGTCACGTCGCCGTGATAACAGGTGACGACACATCCCCAAAAGACACTCATGCCTTGCATATTCGTCTTATCTTTCCTAAGCACCTTCATGAAGCTGGGAAGGCTATCTTCACTTCACTTCACTTCACTTCACTTTATTTCCTTAAAGACCCCTCAAGGGGGCATTACATAAGGGGTGGGTATACAGTATAGCCAGGTGACTTCACTCGGTAAGAAAGTTCGTTACTTTGTCCAAGAAGTTTGATAGATTAGTAATGGCTGCAATGGTGTGGGAAAGGCAATTCTAATCTGTTGCTGCTCGGGGGAAAAATCAATCGTTGACAGGAAGCAATGAGGGCTGCGAGCTTTAACGCGGTTACAGTAACTTCTGTATGCTTGTACCTTCTGCTGCTTGCACTAAGTCGCAGTTATCTTCACGCCGGTGGCCTGCGAAGTGACTGAAGCAGCGATTACCCGTTAGCGATCAGCGTACACCTAAATCGGAAGGCATGGACGTTTTGGGGCGTTTTAAAAGCAGCCGCCGCTGCTGGGAATCAAAACCACGAACCCGGCTTAGCATGAGGTGCTATAGTCGCTAAACCACCTTGGTTGGTAGTGAAGAGAGACAGAGATCTACTGCGGAAAGGCAGGGAGATTAACCGGAAAGCAAGTATCTGGTTTGCTACTGTGCACTGAGGAAGGGGAAATGGGATACAGAAAAGTAAGGAAGAGAGAAACGAGAAAAGGACAGGGGGGGGGGGGGGGGGTGAGCAGAAACACGCGCAAACACACAGGAGCATCATAATCGTTCAATCTGCTAGTCGCGAGATCGAATCCCTGCCTCGGTGGCCGCATTTTTGATGAAGGCGAAAATATTGGAGGTCCATGTACTCAGATTTCGGTGCACGTGAAAGAACCCCCAAGGGGTCGAAATTTCCGGAGCTCTCCACTACGGGGTCTCTCATAATCGTATTGTGGTTTTGGGATATAAAACTTCAGATATTTATTGTATACAATCTTTCAATGAGGCAGGTCGCCCACAAAAACCTCAGTGGCATCTTAGTCGCCTTCAGGCGTGAAGCTCGATCTTACCGGCTAAGTTTACACGCGGTTATAGTGTCCATATCTACAATAACGATTCTCAACCTGTTCGTTTCTGCAATCACTGTCGCTTGATCGACACGGCCATGCACTAAAGAGGTCATCCCAATGTGTCCTGATGTAAAGCCTTCATTACTGGGCTTTTGGTAAGTTTTATGGGAATCAGAATTGTACTTAGTACGAAGCGCAAAGCTGACACCTTCCCTTTCATAGAACGATCGACACGTTATAGGCACTCTGGTTAAGCAACAACAACATTCGCAAATGTTTTTTTTAATTCAAGTTCGTGCTGCTGTGAAATAACGCCTTGCAAGAAGCGTTATGATATTTCTTGAGGATTAACGAAAAATTTTCTGAGATGCCTGGCTCAGCAAACGTTTTATTTGTCACCTTGTTTACGCAGTGCGTATTGAAGAGCACTTTGTGATTTTTTTACGGGGCCGATCCTCTCAAGCTCTCATTGGCGAAGGCAAGCTCACGAATAGTGGTAGGGTGAGAAGACGTCTCCCCACCAATGTTTTAAGTTTTGCGTATATATATATATATATATATATATATATATATATATATATATATATATATATATATATATATATATATATATATATATATATATATATATATATATTGTAGTGAAGAAGAAGAGCTTCAGCGGCATTTCTCGGCGCATCAGGGGCATCGCCATCAGCATAAGCTCGTGCTTGCTGCGCTTGGCCGGACGCTGCTGACTGCTTCGCTTTCTGCGTTCTGCGCTGCAAATAAACCCCGTTACAAGTGGTGGATTCTGCTGGGTTTCGATCACCCTGGAGCTTCGGAATCGCATTTTACCATCAATTATGCCTACCGACGCAAGCGCCGCTCCAACTCCTCCACCGGCACCGCCTACTGTTCTCTGCGCCGGTTCTCTGCGTCTGCGAGATCCCCCTGTCTTCTCAGGCACAGAAGACAAGGACGTTGACGACTGGATTTCAATGTACGAGCGAGTGAGTACTCACAACAAATGGGATGACACCGCCAAGTTGGCCTACGTCTCTTTCTACCTGTCGGACGTGGCCAAGCTGTGGTTTATAAACCACGAAGCGGAACTCCCTACATGGTCGGTCTTCAAAACGAGCCTCACACAAGTTTTCGGGCGGCCTGAGGTACGCAAACGCCGTGCCGAACAACGCTTACATACTCGATCCCAGCAGCTTGGTGAGAATTTCACAAGCTACATTGAGGATGTTCTGGACCTTTGCAAGCGAGTGAACGAGTCAATGTCCGAAGAGCTTAAGATCAAGCATATCATGAAGGGCATTGAGGACGACGCTTTCCAAATGTTGCTTTCTAAGAGTCCTCGCACTGTCCTAGAACTGACCGAGTTATGCCAGAGTTTCGACGAGTTGCGCAGGCAACGTCTTTCCACCCGACGTCCCTCGGTGCTCGACGACTCTTCGTCCAGCCTTTCCACCCTTGGCATAGGAGAAGACCATGCCCCTCTTCTCTCCAAGATCCAAGAGTTCATACGCGCTGAGGTCGCTCGTCAGCTCTCTTTGATGTCCTGTGTACCCGATCAACCACGCAGATCGCCGTCTACACTCCGCGACTTCATTCAGGACCAGGTCGCACAAGTTCTTCCTCCCGCCCGTGAACCTCCCCCAGTCGCCGCACCTCTCACGTACGCCGAAGCCGTTGCTCGACCTCGACAGCCTGCGTTCCAGTCAGCGCCTATGTATTCGCCGCCGCCCTTTTCGCCGCCGACCTATTCACCGCCGACCTATTCACCGCCGACCTATTCACCGCCGCCTATGCCGATACCACCTCGGCCGCAGTTTTCTGCCCCCCAGCCGCAAGTCGGAGTCTACTCCGACCAATGGCGGACCTACGACAACCGTCCCATATGTTTTTCTTGTGGTGGTGTTGGCCACGTGGCACGTTATTGTCGTCGTCGCCAGGCTGCCCAGAACATTCGACGAATGCCCTCTTTCGACCCTCAGTTTTCGTCTACGCCTTCAAGCCCTCCTTCCTCTTCCTTTTCTTCTGATCGTCCACACGGCCCGACCCGCCGCTCCCCATCTCCACGTCGACGTTCGCTTTCCCCTATGCGTCGCCGTTCCGGACCTACCGACCAGGAAAACTAACGGCCGCAGTTCCCGAGGCACGAACTGCGTCCCCGTCACCATGCACAAGTCCTCGCCTTTGTCCAGCTAACGTCATTGAAGTGTCAGTCGATGGTATCGTCGTCATGGCGCTTGTTGACACCGGAGCCGCTCTATCCGTCCTGTCCATGAACCTGTGCCGCAAACTCCGCAAAGTTCTGACGCCATTATCCGGCCTCTCTCTTAGAACGGCTAACGCAGAAAGTGTAACACCTCTCGCAGCCTGCACCACACGAGTCGTCATCGAAGGGATTGTGTATATCGTCGAATTCGTAGTGCTACCCTCGTGTTCCCATGACATGATACTCGGCTGGGACTTCCTTGCGAATAATAATGCCGTCATTGACTGCTGTCGCGCTGAACTTGAGCTATCTGCACTTCCTGATGTTGATGCTGTTGAAGCCTCCCTGCCGTGTTATAAACTGTTTGTTTCCGACGACACCACCGTACCACCGCGCTCTTCTTTGCTGGTGACTCTGTCGTGTGACGCTATTTCCGACGGTGATGTTTTATTTACGCCCTCTGCCCTGTTCATTCAACGGAAATGTTCTCCACTGCCCATTGCTCTCCTTACTCTCCACCATGGCGTCACGAAGACGCTCTTGTACAATACGCTAGAAGGGCCTTTACCTTTATTCTATGGTGAATGTCTCGGTCACGTGCATCCGATCGACGCCCGTCACATTTTTGACGCTCCATCTAGTTTACTTTCTACGGACCTCAGCGCACTTATTTCTGACTCTGTTGTTGACCAGTCACTCCTTGACGCTTTCCACCGCTCCATCGATGTCGCAACGTCTTCGTCAGAACGAAGCCAGTTAGTGAACCTGCTGCAAAAGTTTCGTACTTCTTTTGACAGCCACGCTTCTGGCCTCAGTCGCACATCGAACATATCTCACAAGATTGACACAGGAAGCCATACGCCTCTACGGCAGCGCCCCTACCGAGTCTCAGCGTCGGAGCGCCGTGTTATTGACGACCAGGTTGCTGACATGCTCCAGCGGGGTATTGTACAGCCTTCTAACAGTCCCTGGTCGTCACCGGTCGTTCTTGTTAAGAAGAAGGACGGCTCCATTCGGTTCTGTGTGGACTATCGACGTTTAAACAAGATCACCCGCAAGGACGTTTACCCGTTACCTCGAATAAACGACGCCCTTGACTGTTTGCAGGGAGCAGAATACTTCTCTTCGCTGGATTTACGGTCTGGATATTGGCAAGTTCCTATGGAAGCATCTGACCGACTGAAAACAGCATTTGTCACACCTGATGGGTTATACGAGTTTACCGTTATGCCTTTCGGCCTTTGTAACGCTCCAGCCACTTTTGAAAGAATGATGGACGCTATTTTACGAGGCCTCAAGTGGAACACATGTTTATGCTACCTCGATGACGTAGTTGTCTTTTCCACCGATTTCGACACCCATTTAAATCGTCTCGAGCACGTCCTCACACGTCTCACCGACGCCGGCCTTCAACTCAACCTCAAGAAGTGTCGTTTTGGTGCTCGGCAGCTCACCATTCTTGGCCACGTCGTATCGCGGGACGGCATACTTCCCGACCCCGCCAAGCTTCGAGCAGTCGCCGATTTTCCGAAGCCAAAGAACTTGAAGGAACTTAGAAGTTTTGTCGGCTTGTCGTCATACTTCCGACGTTTTATTAGAAATTTTGCTTCCATATGTGCGCCCCTTACGGACCTTCTTAGCGGCGACAAGGACCTTTCCACCTGGTCACCAGCATGCGACGATGCATTCACCAAATTACGCCACCTGCTGACTTCACCACCCATCCTCCGCCACTACGATCCTGCCGCTCCCACGGAGGTTCATACTGATGCCAGCGGTGTTGGACTTGGCGCTGTGCTCGCGCAACGAAAGGCAGGGTTTGATGAATATGTCGTCGCTTACGCAAGCCGTACTTTGACGAAAGCCGAGGATAACTACTCCGTGACCGAGAAAGAGTGTTTAGCTATTATTTGGGCCCTTGGAAAATTTCGCCCCTACCTGTATGGCCACGCATTCGACGTCGTCACTGACCACCACGCCCTTTGTTGGCTATCCACACTTAAAGACCCTTCCGGACGACTTGCTCGCTGGGCGCTCAAACTTCAGGAATACGACATCCGCGTTATTTACAGATCTGGTCGTAAGCACACGGACGCCGACGCCCTTTCTCGCTCACCCATATCGGATGAAGGTGTTTGCCTCTCTTCCCTCGAGCCTGCACTTGCGTCATCCGCCTTGCGCAACATGACGGTGGAACAACGAAAGGATCCCTGGATCAGTGGCCTCATAAGCATTCTTTCTGATCCTCTCACTCCTTCGCCGTCTCGCGCTCTCCGCCGCCAGGCTAGCAACTTTTGCCTAAGGGATGATCTTCTTTATCGACGCAACTACCTTTCTGACGGTCGCAAGTGTCTTCTTGTGATACCCCGCCATCTTCGAGCTGCCATCTGTGAAGCTTTTCACGCGCACCCACAGTGCGCCCACGCAGGCCTCTTCAAGACATACGCTAGGCTTCGACTCAGATATTATTGGCGTGGCATGTATAACTACGTGCGAAAGTTCATTCGCTCGTGTGCTCAGTGCCAACGACAAAAGTTACCTCCCGGGCAAGTCTACCCGTCACAACCTCTTCCTTGTCCTAGTCGACCTTTTGATCGCGTCGGCATTGACATTTACGGACCACTACCATCAACTCTAGCTGGCAATCGCTGGATTATTGTTGCGATAGACCATCTGACACGCTATGCCGAAACAGCCGCGCTGCCGACTGCCACAGCCCGTGACGTTGGAACGTTTCTGTTGCAACGTTTCATTCTGCGTCATGGTGCCCCTCGCGAGCTCATAAGTGACAGAGGCCGTGCCTTTCTTTCTGACGCCTTGAAGGCATTACTCAACGAATGCCGAATCGTGCACCGCACAAGTACAGCGTACCACCCTCAAACAAATGGCATGACGGAGCGCTTCAACCGTACTCTTGGCAGTATGCTGTCGATGTACGTCGCCTCTGATCATTCAAATTGGGACCAAGTTCTCCCGTTCGTCACCTACGCGTATAATACTGCCGTACAAGCTACTACTGGGTTTTCGCCATACTTTCTTTTGTACGGACGAGAACCTTCAAATACAGTAGACACTATTCTTCCATATAAACCTTATGAGTCTGAAAGTACAACTCTGTCCGAAGCTGCCCGACATGCTGAAGAATGCCGCCAGCTTGCCCGCTCTTTTTCTACCGAGGACCAGTGGCAGCAGCAATCCCGCCAGACTGGGGACCGTTCGGCTCCAAACTTTCCACCTGGTTCATTAGTATGGCTTCGGGCACCTGCTACCGCGCCTGGCCGCTCCGCAAAACTTCTTCCCAAATACATCGGGCCATACCGCGTTGTAGAGCGAACGTCACTCGTCAACTATATCGTGGAGCCCATCATCCCATCCACAGACCTACGCTACCGCGGCCGCGACACTGTCCACGTCTCTCGTCTCAAGCCATATTACGACCCATTAGTCGTTTCTTCTCCCTAATCCGCCAGGATGGCGTCTTTTTGTGCGGAGGGCGATTGTAGTGAAGAAGAAGAGCTTCAGCGGCATTTCTCGGCGCATCAGGGGCATCGCCATCAGCATAAGCTCGTGCTTGCTGCGCTTGGCCGGACGCTGCTGACTGCTTCGCTTTCTGCGTTCTGCGCTGCAAATAAACCCCGTTACAAGATATATATATATATATATATATATATATATATATATATATATATATATATATATATATATATATATATACAAGCATACGTACGAACGTATACAAAAAGTGGTTGAGTCCCCTTCTCCCCCTCGTTACCCACCAACCAGCTTTGAAAAAAAAACATTTCTTGCACTGACATCATTGAAACCGCCATCTGTGTGCACCACATCACACACACAAGCAAGGTTTGTGACTTCACGTGTTAACGTTGTCGTTACGTATCACTTACAAGTTTCTTGTTATTGGCGCATACAGGCCAATGAAGTTCTCGTTACACCACCATTATCGTTGTGAAAAGACGCGACGTGTGTATGCTGTTTTTACCTCATCAAGGCCATATTGGTGAGTCAATACGTTAGGAAGCTGTGACCGTGAAGTTACGTGCAAGTTATCTATGCGCTGCTGCTTACTTGGTCTACTCGTCATTCGTGCATTGTTTTGCTGCCCTTGGCGGCTTGCCTACCAATATTCGTTGCTGTGGGAAACGAAGGCCAGTCTCCGTAGGAATATATAGAAAATAAAAAGACTGATTACACCGTCAGATTTTCTAAAAAAAAGAGGTATGGCACTGAGTCTGGCCAAAACAGCCATACTTCCGTTTACATTAAAAAGACCTGGAAATTTCCAGATTATTCTGCAAAATCAGCCTATTAAAATGGCTAAAACTCATAAATTCTTGGGAGTAATTTTAGACCGGAGACTAACATGGTCGCCTCATGTCCAGTCCCTGGAACAAAAAGTGAATCAGGCCATTCGAATCCTCCGGCATCTCTGCGGGGCCAAATGGGGGGGGGGGGGGGTACTACAGAGTCGTTATTAGCCCTACATGTTGCCTGGATACGCCCCATCGTAACTTACTCACTGCCCCTGCTGCATGGACTCCCAGCCTCCACCGAAAGGAGACTTCACTTGTTATTGGCAAGGAGCTTGAAGGTATGTCTGGGTTTACCACGGTCAACTTCCAGTGATTTAGTGTATGCGGAGGCTCGAGAGCCACCTTTGGCAGTACTGCGAACTAAAGAAACATCTCTAAATTTATTTAGAATTTTCACGCAACATGAAAGTCATTTTTTATCTGGTGCATTAACACAAAGAACGGCAACGAGACTACAGGATACTATATCATCATTTCAAGCAGTAGTACCAGAATTTAAACAATGGAAACCTTCAAAACCACCTTGGACGCTGCCACTTCTCAACGTTATCTGTGAAATAGACGGCATAGAGAAGAAAGCAGCCATGGCACCTCTAGTAGCGGCACAGTTGGTACTTCATCAGCTTCATGTAATGCATAATGAAAAAACGAAGATATATACAGATGGATCATGCACAGAAGAAGCGTCAGCCTGTGCGGTCTTTATACCCGAAATTCAGGAAAAGAAGATGTACAAATTATCGCACAAATCTTCATCGACGACAGCAGAGTTGGTGGCTATCTTTGAAGCAGTTAGGCTTATCTGCGAGAATCCAGATCCACGAAAATGGGTGATATGCACTGATAGCAAACCTGCTCTTCAGCTAATCAGAAATGTGAGATCACCTTACAGAAATGGTGAAATACCACAATGTATCGCAGAAACTGTGGAATATGCCTCATCGCAGGGTCACAACATCGTATTCCAATGGATACCCAGCCACATTGGAATAAAGGGAAATGAAGATGCTGATAGTCTCGCGAAGAAAGCATTGAAGGAAGGACGGGATTGCACAATCCCTATATCTGGGACGGATATTCGACATTTTATATCGCAACGAGCTAACCATTGTTCGATGGAGAAGTGGTTTGAGAGCCCTAAATCAAAGGAAACGGTACTTTATGAAGTTGATCCACACAGAAAATTTTCCATAGCGATAGACCTTTCACGACACCTAGAGACATTGATCCACCGACTTAGATTGGAAGTAGCATACACAAACAGCTTCCTGCACAAGATACATCGATCCAACTCACCGGAATGCCATTGTGGTCATGCAGAAGAAAATGTTCGCCATATTCTTTTGGAGTGCAGTAAATACACGAAAGAAAGAGAAAAATTAAAGAACAACTTAGCAAGTTTGGACAGACGGCCCCTCACAATAAAGAAACTACTTGGACCATGGCCTGAGATGCATCTTCAGAAAAAGGCAATAATCTTCCTGACAGACTTTTTAGTGGAGACCGGACTGGACAAGCGCCTATGACTGACAGCCAGAAATGGGTATTATGTAAAGTGTGGTCATGTATATACTGGCATTAGAGTACTAAGGTGTGCGTGTAAGTAATTTATGACTGTGTGAACTGCGTGAAGAAAACTGTGTATTGACATGTTATTTGAACTGGTTTCAGTTTGCTATTATGTGTTTTTTTTTCCTTTTCCGTATTGTTAATTTTTGGGTACCGTTCTGTATTATTCTTTTATTTTTCGCTGCAGAACTCTGTGATATGGAGTAGCCGAGGCAATAGACTCCTCAACCTCTCCACAGCAAAACAGTTAAAACAGAACAGAACAGAACACCGTCAGAACTGGTCAGCCCTGAAATATATATTGTATGGATGCGAGCGACGCAAATTCTAGCTCAAAGCACTCACGCTACAAACTCATAACAAATAACTACCGGCACGTGGAACATGGCCTACTTTATTTATTTATTTATTTATTTATTTATTTATTTATTTATTCACAAATACCTCACAGGCTCCAAGTAGGAGCATTATGTGAGGGGGACTATACAATAGTTATATGAAGAAAAAAATAAAACAAACGAAAAACATTTTATTGTTATTGTTACATTTTTTACTCTACTTTCGTTTTCACCACTCAGTATCATGTCGCTTCGATTACTGCACCGTAATCATATCTATGCAAATTAATGTGACACCACTGTACAGCAATGATGCTCAATTCTCGCTCGCACGTCGTGGTCAGAGGAGAACGACGAGATGTCACGGAAGTAAGATTTGTTGCCGGAAAGCCTTATCACCGTCATCGACTCATGACGCTAGCGTTAGTAATTCACAAAGTCGATTGCCGAATAACACACTATAGATTGCGTGTTTCCTTGTTTTTAATGGCTAGTGCATGAATAAATAATTACTATACATTGTCCGGCTTCGAATCTCGGTCGTGGTGGTGGCGACCTTCACCTCTTCACTTCCATTTTGATTAATGGGAAGCGCTAGAGGCGCATGTACTTAGCATTGGGTGCACGCTAAACATCCCCAGATGATCGAAATTTCGGGAGTGGTCCGCCACAATGTTCATCCTTTCTCGACGTGTAAAACCTCAGAAATCATTACAACTGTACTCGTGTGATCATTAAATAATTGTGTGGTGTTAGGTTAGCTGTATAGCTGCACTTTGCTGTTCCATTTTTTTTTCCTTGGAGCAAGTCGAATAGTTTGGCCACAATTTCTCACGGCAACTGTGTGCTGTGCTGGATAAAGATTGATTTACTGACTGACTGTATTGTGTGTGTATGTGTATGTATGTATGTATGTATGTATGTGTATGTATGTATGTATGTATGTATGTATGTATGTATGTATGTATGTATGTATGTATGTATGTATGTATGTATGTATGTATGTATGTATGTATGTATGTATGTATGTATGTATGTATGTATGTATGTATGTATGTATGTATGTATGTATGTATGTATGTATGTACGTACGTGCGTGCGTGCGTGCGTGCGTGTGTGTGTGTGTGTGTGTGTGTGTGCGTGCGTGCGTGCGTGCGTGCGTGCGTGCGTGCGCCATGGTTGTGTGATTGGATGTGTGAGGGCCAGCGAGCGATGCCCCCTGCTTGCAGGTGTCCCGTCCAGCTGAAGGGGCGGTGAATTCTAAAGGAAGTGCGCGCGTGCGCAGTTGCGCCACTGTTTACGTCAGCAAGACCACGCCGCGCGAATTTTATAGCCCTCGGACCGCAGTTAACGGACAATTCGTATACGAAGTGGTTCTCCGAAGTATCGATGTGCCTTGCAGGAGCCCTGCACGTGTACAAATGACGACACCGGTGCCTTCTGACCGGCTGTGCCACTGGCTTTTGCTGACTTCTCGCGTCAGCCAATCACCAGCGTCACTACATGCTTGTGGGGGGAGGGGGGGGGGATCCTAAAGAGTAGCCGGGGGTTATTTTCGAGTCAATTTGTTAGCTTTAGGGTAACGGTTACTATCAGGAAACGGGTAGATGGTGTAAAAAAGGTCACGTGTTCTGTTATGACACTGTGGGTGGTCCGTGCTCGTGCACAACAACCATCACGGGCTTCCGGATGCGATCCATCACCGGTGTCCGACTTCAACGCTGCACTAAGTGCGTATAATGCTTATTAGGAAGAATTACAAGAATGAAGTAGTACACTTTTAGTTAGCTTACGTCCTTGTGGACCCTCAGTAGGAGCAACGAACATGACTAGTGCAATCTTCCATGGTTGACCTTGCACTTTGCTTATTCCCCGTGGTTTCGCGCTATCCCTAAGTAATATTCAATGAGCCGCTTTGGCGAATATTGGGCTTTTTTTCTTTATCCCCAAATGAGGACAACTTATGCTTCTATATAGCACCCTACAGTGACGTGCAGATCTCCTGGTATACGGTCACGGCGGTGTATTTTTGCCCCGCTGCGGTGGTCTAGTGACTAAGGTACTCGGCTGCTGACCCGCAGGTCGTGGGATGGAATCCCGGCTGTGGCGGCTGCATTTCCGATGGAGACGGAAATGTTGTAGGCCTGTGTGCTCAGATTTGGGTGCACGTTGAAGAACTCCAGGTGGTCAAAATCTCCGAAGCCCTCCACTACGGCGTCTCCCATAATCATATGGTGGTTTTGGAACGTTAAACACCACATATCAATCAATGGTATAAGGTCATAGCTTTCGTGATACACAAAGCCTCACACAGATGTACCTACCAGAATGAAAGTACTTACAGCGCAGCAAACAGATAAAGCTAGAACCCGGAAGCTAACCGTCAACCAATGCAGTAAGCGCAAATGTCTGTCACTGCCAGAGTATCGGCATGCGTCCCCTTGTACTGTAATTTTGTGCTAAGCTCCATAGATTATCCACACACAGCAAGGTCACGTGTATAGGTCTGGCACCTTGTCAAGGCAAGTCAAAGGCTTTTGAAAACAGACGTATAGAGTGAGAAACGAGCAGAGTAGCAGAAGGGGGCGCGAAGCAAGAAAAGATGGAGGGATGAACAGACGCCAGGGATGGGGGGGGGGGGGGAGTAGGGTGTGAAACACAAAATTGTGGGGAGTAAATGGATTCGCGGGAAAGATTTAGTGCTTCCTCCCTCGCTAATCTCTCTTTCTCCTTTTTTGCGAATCCTGTTGTTGCCTCGCAAAGTCGTCCAACAGCTGACGGCTTGTTCCGCCATCGCTGACGGACTTGTTTACGAGCGCCGCGCTGCGGTGTTTCTGGCAGGCGGCGTCCTTAGTGGTGGTTTTTTCCGGCCTCATTGATACACGTGTTGTTGTTCAAGTGTATCTGTTAAGCGTTAAAGATTATCTCGTTTTTGTGGTGTTTGCCGACAGGCGCGTGTGCTAGACTGTCGTTTAAACACTCGACTGGTTTTCTGCTGCAGAGTTGGATATTCAATATCCGTGGTTGCTTGCGCTTTGAGCATCTTCTTACAAGGCGAGCGCTGTTTTGATGGGACGTACTGAATCATACGAAGAGGCTATTGGACGCCAAATTGGTTTAGTAAACGTTTTTATTTTTATGTCAGCAGTACATTGCTGGTAATACATTGCTGGTCCCGTTGCAGTCGTGTACTTTGGGACCTTCGTCTATATATTTTACTCCCTGTAACATCCTTTTACGACATGATAATAAACTGATTGATTGATTGATTGATTGATTGATTGATTGATTGATTGATTGATTGATTGATTGATTGATTGATTGATTGAACAAATAAATTGATGCGGTACGTTACTTTATCGTCGTTTCGAACAAACACACACGTCGACAAGGCCATCAGAAAGCTTCGAGAATATTTTTTGTTTGAAACATTTATTTCTAAAAGTGTGACCACCTGATGTGTTCCAGCCGGAAGTTTTCCTGCCACTTTTCTATTAAACTTCATTTTTACTCCTTCAGACGTGAATTATAAGGCAACGTCTGGAAATGTGTAAACGTTAAATAAGTTTACTCTCGGGTGCTGCAGGTTTCATTAGGCTAATAATTATTATCACTTAGTAAGAAAGCCCACATAAAAATGAAAATGAAAAATATATACAAAAATTATAATAATGTATAGTGTGGGGAGCACCGTGCAAGTGTGCTTGTAGGATAGAGGGCCCAAGAGATTTTTTTTATGCTCTAGAATACCAGCTTTTTCAGTTTTCACTACCACCGCTACTACTACTACTACTACTACTACTACTACTACTACTACTACTACTACTACTACTACTACTACTACTACTACTACTACTACTACTACTACTACTACTACTACTACTACTACTACTACTACTACTACTACTACTACTACTACTACTACTACTACTACTACTACTACTACTACTACTACTACTACTACTACTACTACTACTACTACTACTACTACTACTACTACTACTACTACTACTACTACTACTACTACTACTACTACTACTACTACTACTACTACTACTACTACTACTACTACTACTACTACTACTACTACTACTACTACTACTACTACTACTACTACTACTACTACTACTACTACTACTACTACTACTACTACTACTACTACTACTACTACTACTACTACTACTACTACTACTACTACTACTACTACTACTACTACTACTACTACTACTACTACTACTACTACTACTACTACTACTACTACTACTACTACTACTACTACTACTACTACTACTACTACTACTACTACTACTACTACTACTACTACTACTACTACTACTACTACTACTACTACTACTACTACTACTACTACTACTACTACTACTACTACTACTACTACTACTACTACTACTACTACTACTACTACAACAACAACAACAACAACAACAACAACAACAACAACAACAACAACAACAACAACAACAACAACAACAACAACAACAACAACAACAACAACAACAACAACAACAACAACAACAACAACAACAACAACATAGCTTCTACAACAACAAATGCTACGCTAATTTACTGAGGCATTCACACTTACACACTTTTTACCAACCTCATAGTCCTTAACGAGAACAAGTACTACGATTCATCAAAGTTATTGATTCATTCAGTCATTCATCCATTCATTGTTGGCCATGGTTAATTGAAAACAATTTACTTTAAGAAAACCCACGGATACGACGGTGACTCCGTCGTGAACAGATCGATCGCTCCAAGCCAGTGGACGCTCTTTCACCCGGGTACAATGGTTTTTCCACCAAAGAACAACGGACTCTCATATCACTTGCTGGACGCCTGTCTTGTATTCCTCTGCTTTGTTAGAATCACTCGAACTTTAAAATTAAGCACACACATTTCAGGCCCTCGCTGCGAAGGCAAGGCATTGTCAGTCAACTTTGTATTTGAGCCTCCGATCAATAACACACATCATTAACCCATAAAAAAACAGGAGTAAACACAACAAAAGAAAGCTCTTATCGCAGGCAAAATAGATTTTTTCTCTTGATGCAGGGGCCGCTGTCGAAAAGACGCCCACGCATAACATTTTTTTTTTTTCGCACAAGATTGTGCGAAGCAGTTCCTCAATTCAGGAAACAAACAGTTCGGTAGCGCAGGCATGATGACATTGCCGAGATGTGCTCGAAGTGCTCGAACAGCCTTTCAACATGTTTGAGCGCGAGAAGAGGAGAGCAAGAACTAGTGTCGTGTACGTGTTTGGAAAGGTCACCGGAAATCGTTTACAAGGTCACTGCGCGTTTCTATTGTATTCGTCTATGTCTGTATTTTCGCTAAAATTGAGTTACCATTTCAAGAGCTCTTGTTTATAGCTGTCTTTGCATAATGAATCTATACCAGTTAGTTCACCTGTCAACTCTCCTGCAAATCACTTTATACGAACGTTACCAATGTCACGCTTGTCACTGAATCTGAACAGTGGCACACTACGTAAGCAGTTGTCATCGTCGTCTTTGTTGATGGCTTTTACTACGGGGCGAATTTCATGCTCGTTTCCACGTCTTATTGAATTATGTCGAAAATCGAAAAGCCTGCCCTGCCCCTGACCCTGGGAAGAGGGTATCGAACTCGCACGAGCAGCATCGGCATCATCCTCCTCGATGTAAATGCCAACAGCAACGTCGGCATACCACTGCAGGGTACATGTAGGCGGCAGCTACACCGCTGGCCGACCCATAGTTTGTTTTCACTATTGGTGTAGATGTGAGGGGAAGGGGGGGGGGGTGTTCGATGTTTCTTCAAGTCGCGCGCCCTCTGTGCGTCTTGTTTACGAGTCGGAAGCTGTCGTTCCTGTGGTGTCGTTTTTCTTATCCTCAACTCCGAGGATGTAGGGAGGGGAATGGTCAAGGAAGGACTGTGATTGGTGCAGCGTCCGCGTGGCACGTGCCACCGTTTAAAGCGAGCACAGCTGTGAGAGTCCTATCAGATGGGAAAGGCAGAGCGTTAAGATATAGTTTGAGGTACAGAAACCGTTAGGGGACCAGCCGAGGAAATGGCACGACTCGGCTGCTCCAACGGCTGTCTATACATACAACGCACTTGACGCCCGAGGAAAAAGACGGTTGTAAATGACCTCCGTAGGCGCTTGGAATCAGAATTCATGACCATTTAGCTTCTGGTAGGGCCCGAAGATGTCAGAGTGTAGAATAGAGGGACAAACAAGGCGATAGATTATTAAAATTTAGTATAGATGTTGTATGGAGTTGCATGGATCTTGTATGGTGTTTTTTGTTCTACGTGTTAAATCCGTATGATTGCAATACGAAGGTGAGGCGAATGTATACAACGATTGTGGTATATCAACGAGGAGAATATGCAATGTTTGTGTTTTACTATACTAGTAAGGACAATATGGATAATTCAGTATGTACTAGTTTATCTTTTTTTTTTTTGATCGCGGAGCTGTTGCACGTCAAGCCTGTGCTGTCTTGGGTCACGTAGGTCGCGTGGTTGCAATAGGATGGAATAAAGAAATCAGCAAAGAATCATGATGCTCAGAATTATTGTTATTATGGTAACGACGATAAAGGATTATGATGATTATGATGATAATGGTACTTAAAATGAGACTACGATGTCTTACGTTATCGTCACATACACTCTAGATTTTGCAGCTTAGCTTACCCATGGTTTCGCAAGCGTGGAACTGTTTAATTCTTTTTCTTTCGCGAAACACAGGGTTTTACATACACTTTGGAGTAAGCTTTCGTACAGACCAGGAAATACGGAAGTGGACGGTACAAAATACTGAAGCTTAGTAACGTTTAGTTAAGAGCTTGTACACATCATGTCCTGGTCCGAGATTAGCTCGCTGTTAAATCTGCATGTTCTTTCACATGTTAAAAGCTTTCCTCAACACGGCCCTTAATGTTGGGCAAAATAATAAACTAAATTTTATATTTCACTCCCTGCCAATGCGTTTCCACACTACGTGCCCTCTCATGATTACTAGCCATTACTTTATTCAAGATGAGCAACTATGCGAACGCACAAGTTAAGGAGCGATTCGGGGAATCACGCTCTAAATGACCCAATAACACTAGAGCATCGGCTAGATGGTTGTTCGTAATGATGATCATTCTTAATCCATTTGCCATCGTTACCATCGTCTTACCGAAAAGCACAGTTCCACAGCAAAGCGTCTCCTTAAATCCCCCTGCGTGCTTGTGATGTCACACGACAGTTTCGACGCTCAAATGCATAGCTCACCCGTTCGCCTCAAGTCGTATTTAGCTGAACGTCCGGAATGCAGAGAGATGAAAGCACAAACTACGCGCCAGTGAACACCCAACGAGCGTGTTATTTCAACGTCGCTCGCTTCGGGCTAAAACGTTCCGTTGGGTGTTATTTTGGGCATAGCCCGCCCTCGTCGCGCCACACTGTAAAGGTTTGCCGACGTTCGCCTTCTTGTTCAACTTGGCCAAATCGCATTCGCTTGCGAGAGGAAGGTGCAATAATAGCTAGCCTGCGCAGCTTGCGTGCGCTGCACGCAACTTATTTCGGTCTTCCCTTGCCGTGAACGGCCGCCCTCAGAAGTTGAACTGTGTCGTGACGATGTCTGCTGACTATACACGCAGCAACTACGAATTGCGTGCATCAAATACGGAAATATGGTTGAAAGCACGAGCTGCCCTTGAAAGTTTGTATGGTGATGTACATCACTGGCTATTGAGGTTAAGCCTTTGAATCTTGATTTCGACTACCGTATTCTGGAAAGGACAGCGAGAACGTGCGTGAACCGCGCTATTCGTGCAGTTTAATGTAGTTCTGTGCACTATTAGGTGGCACCCGAAGTAGTCGGAAGCTTGTGTGAGAACATAAATATTCCCTCTTTATTACTACCGGCTTCATTGAGCATGAGCAATCTTATTAGTAAAGATCCAATGTATTGAGCACTTTGTCACGAGAAATGGGCAGAATGGTTTATTTAGATAATGTTGGGAGGAGATAATCAAGGTAGAGTTCGAAGAAATGAAATGGGAATCAACAGAAGTAAGTTTTACGTAGTCGCGCACAATATAACGTTTATTAAAGCGGGAGGGGGGGGGGATACTTAACGTTCCTAAACCACGATATAGTCAGAGGGATGCCGTAGTGGAGGACTCTAGAAATTTAGACAGCCTGGGGTTCAAAGAGTGCATCTAAATCAAAGTGCACAGGCCTCCAGCATTTTCGCTTCCATCGAAAACGCGGTCAATGCGGCCTGTATTTGGTTGCTCAACCTGCGGGTCTGCAGTAGAGCACAGCAACTACTGTATATGGCACCGTCGCGGGTCTACTATTTGACTTTGCTGACTGCAAGAGGAGTAAGGTGTACAGGCTCCTGAAGTACAGCGCATGTGTCCTTACAACAGAACGCAGACAGATGTACCAGACAAAACACTTACAGTAAAGTTCTTGTGAGCGAGCTTCAATATCGTTAATGCAGTACTGGCGCACTGTACAGCAGGAGTGGCAGCGTAACAAAATCACGCACAGCCTTAGGTAAGAGCCCTATAGGCATACGATCACACGCAAGTACAATACGTGAACAACCAACACACACTCACGCATACACACGCACCCACATATTCACGCACATATTCACGCACACTGAGGCACACATGGATTCGCGCAACATGCACGAACCCCGAAAGCGCCCACAGACTCATACGCACACTTTCGGTGGAAATCACTCAGCGCTCAAACGACGGTGCTATACCTCTCCGAGGAAACCAGTAGGCCCCAATGCACGTAATTACTGCGTCTTGATGCATGAAAGCACACCGCCGCCTATTTCACGCTTCAGAGTTCCACCGCCGGGTTGACGCGCTTCACCGCGCACCGAGCGCTGGCGTACTCTACTTGAATGACGCGGCACCACGTCAGAGCCATCGTAAGTACGTATACGCATCTCCTTCGCTTTAAGCTCTTTGAGCTTTTTTTTTTTAGTTGTTCCTCGTGGGCTAACGTGGCAGGCATCTTGAAGGGCGACCATTAAAGAAGACGACTGAGGGTGAGAGGAAGCGTTGTTTTCAGTCTGTTTTCTTTTACCTGGAGGGAGGGGAGGGGGGGGGGAGGTTGCGATTGTGCGAAAGACCAGAAGGCGCCGCCGCCGCCTCCTATATCATCTCATGGGAGTGTCCTTAAGAATACTAAAGCACTAGGAAAGGGTACCCCTCTGTCCCTTCTGTCTCTCGTGTAAAATGCACCTCCACAGCAGAGAGAGAGAAAGAGACAGAGAACGCAGAAGAACGGTAAGGAAGGTTAACTTGGTTGCACTTGGTTTGCTAACCTACACTTGGGCACGAGGAAAGTGAACCTAACAATTCAAAGGAAAAGTTGAGTTAAAAGAAGCATCTGATGCATAGCTCGACTTAAGGGTCGGGATAATTGGTTCGCTGTTTCAAATAGGCAATAAACTCATTTACCAACTACGAATTAATCATGAACGAGTGGTGTCTTAGTTGCAATTTATCACTAAAATAACTATAACTTCTTCTCACACTTCAACTTTCTTTAACTTTGTCCTTCAGAGTGTTGCATCAAATTATGCAAATGTCATGCACTTATATAGACAGTCAGGCATTGCACGTATTTCAGAGTTATATTGCGAAAACTCTATCAGATGAAAACCGGTTTTACGATTATCCCGATCCAGCGAAGAAATACCCATTGACCATAAGGAACCCATGGGCTTTGATGATGTCATCAACTAGAATCAATGCAGCCTTCACGGCGCCAAACTTCATTTAACCAAGTTCTTCCCGAAATAAATGAGCAAAAATGCAGTGATTTACGTCCTATTTCTCTTCTGACCAGCGTGCTGCAACCCGATCACATTACAACATCCGGGCATGTTTGTCGCGACACCAGTTTTATTTTGACAAAGTTGCACGCTGCAGTCGGTATTGCTTTTACATGTCAAATGCCGCAAGCGGTACGGGTCGGTTTTTACTGCAAGTACTCCCACAGGAACAGTGTGGTTGCTTTCGCTATGCGACAGATGGCACTCATCGTCTCCTTGAAATTTTCGTGCTTCGCAAGCTCCCACATCACGATAGTTATAGCGCGAAAACAAAACGACGACACAAAGACAAGAAGGACACGAAAGACACGTCATGCCATACCAACTAGCCCAAGCTGCCACACTTCTCTCACATCAACTGCGTTCGTTCTAGCTGTCTGTGAATGTCGGTGGCTTGTCGTAGTTTCACGTGACCTACACGTCATCTCGCCTGTATCACCCGTCCACGGAAATAATTCATGCTTGGGTTGCCCTAACGAACTTTTCACGCATACAGGCGTGAACTAATGACAAATAATATGCTGCGGGAAGATTCGGGCGATGTTACGTCATACGGCTGCACAATTGGAAGGAGGAAAAAATTCCTGTCTTGATTTTACGAACTTCCCAATTTAACGAATTGATTGATTGATTGATTGATTGATTGATTGATTGATTGATTGATTGATTGATTGATTCTCTTAAGCCGGCGCAATTAACCATGAGATGTCGTCGATGAAACGAGTGGTGCCTGGTTACATAAAAGAATTCGTTCATAAAGTCAAAATCTTAAACAATAAATGGTTTTGAAATCACTTTCTAAGATTGATTCACGAGAAAAAAAAGAAATCAAAGAAAGAAGTGAAGTTTTGAAAGGATATGTTTGATTTCGATAACCTCAGAGTTCAAGTCGTTTGAAAAATGAATTCGAGCACCCCTTTAACTTCGTTTAATTGAGTTTCAAATGTAGGGGCATGCAATGGCTACCTTTCGTTAGTAAACGAATGGCAGTTACATTTGAACAATGTTCTGCGTTGCCCTCACAATCAGCAATGTGGCGGCAAGGGCGCAGCGAAAATAAAAGAGCAGAATGGAAAGCGGCAGTGCCACGAAAATGGAGGCGCGACGAAGGCCGACTCCGCCCAGCCAAACCCTCCGCGTGAATGCTGTTCGTTTGGAGAGGGAGTAAAAAGGGGGCCACGACGCCGTTGCTGTGTTTACGAGGTGTGACGACGGGGGCGCGACGAGGCACTTACGTAGGCTGCGTCTGCGCTGTCCCCGGCCTGATTCCGTTACCACTTCAAAAGAGGCGACCGCCGAGCGGCCTTCTAAGAAAACTCTGTCATAGCGGAGCGGTTGGGTATAGCGGCGGAAGGGGCTCATGCCGACCGCCGTTAAATGACTTTTTTTAAAGGTGTAAAGATGAAAAGTCGCCGAAACTATCGCGTTATATATGTGACGTTTTATTTGCGTTAGCTGTGATGTACGGTCGTCAGCAAGCTAGACTTGAACGCTACGCAGCGTGACCTTGAGTGGTCTGACCTATAGTGGCTCTGGCCGCAGTGACGTCAGTAAAATCACGAAGCCACGAAGTAGCCTGGCAAATAGGTTACTCGCTCCCCTTGTAATGCCGGCCAATCACTGGCTAAACCATAGAGTTTCCCGAAATTAACTAGAGGGCACTTTGGCGCTGCGATTGTTCAGTGACCATGGGAATGATGGGAAGTACACACATTTGCCTAGTCTTCGTACTCGCGGCTTCGTTTACTGCTGGTTACGGTTTTGTTTTGAAAGAAAGAACGAACCCTTTTGAACTCAGTGACTTAATTCGAAATGGTAAGTCTGAAAGATTAAGGTTGTGAAGCGCAAAGGGTGAAAATTTGCTATTTTATGTTTTCGTGAAAAAATAGTTCCAAGCCACACGAACACACACGGAGCCAGAAGCAGGCCAGACGTACGAAAATTAGACGAATGTGTGTACTACCCATCCTTCCCATGCTCGCTGAAGCGCCGTGTGTTGCAGCTCCCATAGACATAGCGCCAGAGTTCCCTCTAGTGTTTATTAAGAAACTCCGCGGGCTAAACTACCGATACTTGTGTAAAATAACTATACTTAAGCAACTCCAAGCAGAACCTTGCCTTCCATTCTAATTTTACGGTGGTGTTATGACGTCACACGTGGCGTTTCTGCTAAAACCGCGTTACCGGGGGCTGTGGATGGCTAAGCAGACTCTTCAGTTCAGTGATGTTAAATTAGTGAGAAAATCGCTAAGTTCAGCGTCTTTTCAGCCGTCCTAGCGACAATTCTATCTCCTTGGAGTCTGCGACTTTTGGGGGGACTGTGGCAACGTGGGCTAGTTGGTATGACATGATGATAGTTATAGCGCGAGAATAGAACGTGTCCTTCTTGTCTCTGCGTCGTCGTTCTGTTCTCGCGCTATAACTATCGTTTTAAGGAAGGACTTTCAAAGTTCGAGGTAGAGGCTTCTGAAACAGACATAGAAAAGTAGGAAACTGTGAAAACAGTGGAATGTTTGGAAGGAGCTTCATTAAATCAGGCCAAAGTGTACAGAATCAAGCTGCTTGTGGCACTGCGATCTTCAGCGAGCAATGTGGCCGTTGCGTGCACTCCTTCTGTTCCAGTTGCAAATGGGCAAAACGGCTCCGAACGGATCAGTTGAAGAGCTCATGGTTCGCTACAAACACATGGACTATACAGCTGGTCACCGGTTCACAGTAGCATAGCCAGGGGGTAGCGGCGCAGTCCCACATCATTCGTCACAACAGAAATTGATTCAAAATATTCTTTAAATAATAAAACAATCTATTCCCGTGCTTTATCGAGTCAAAAACTAAATACTCGGGAAATAAATTATAATCATCATCGTCTAGCGACTTTTGGCCGAAATAGCAGTATTTTTTGAAAGCATCCTGGTGGCGACCTTTCCAAAAAGGTCAACACCACTGCCTCGGTTACAATAAGACAATGCGTCAAGTGACACATTGCTGCATTCTAAAAAAAAGCAACCTTTCTTTTTTTTTATTTTTTCTGTGAGGGCCGAATTTCTACGTAAATGACCATTTCAAGAGACATGTTCCACTTTCGCCGGAAAGTTTTAAAACAGAGTCTACGTGCTTTTTCAGAGAGAGTCATTTCCTTGGCAAGTCAGGGCTTAACAAAATCAGTAACATACATTATTTCTTTTTTTTTTTGAAAGTGCTAAAACGGACATTCCTATACCAAAACGGTACGTTTGCTTTGCTTATATGTAAACAAAACACCTTTTTTGTTGAACTTTATTGTGGTAACAACGTAATTGAATACTGAAGTGATCCTATTATTCATTCGTTAACCGAGAAACTTATTAACAACTACGATGGCGATCCTGACTCGACAATAATTACTGCTTATCAAAATGATGATTAAGAATAACCTTCAGTGTAAACGGGCCACTGACAACAGCGCTTTATTTCTGTCTCGCGAACCCTTCGGCCACAGTCCAGCGATCGCAAACACCAGCGCCTCCCCTCCTGTAGGAGGCGCTGGCAGAAACAAAGAAGACAAACAATAAAGCAAGCGAGCTAGCGGACTCGGTTAATGGACGGTGCCCGGTCTTCGCTGAACTTGACATCACGTGCGCCGGTCGCAGGCCTTCTGGGTAGGCGCGTTTCTGCTGAAGCTGCTGCAGAGACTGCGACGGGTCGTATCGGTTCCACGACCTCGACACGACACTGACCTGCGCCGTTTAGTATATGCAGCAGTTTCAATATACTACCAGCCAAGCGCAAGCTGTGTCATCTCTATGGTATACGTTTGTCCAGGCCTGGCTTGCTCAAGCCATATTGAAGATTACGTCATATTTCATCAACCAGAGTATGCAACGTGACAAAAAGGTTCCAGTCCTAAATACTATATATGACATTCAACCGATAGTTATCTGAAGTTTTACTGGAAGCAGCAAAAGTTTGCATATCAAATCAGTGTAGAAACCATCGGTCGACCGCCTACTTTGTTTACAAAAGCTAAGGGTGGCGAGGGAGGCTGAAATCTTTTCCGGGGGGAGGGGGAGCGTCTCTCTATTTAAAGGAGAGGGGATGCGGATAGGAAAATGTTCATTTCGTGCTCTGTATGCCATGCCGAAAAAAAATGTCGAGGAGGGGAGGCACAGGTTCAATGTGCCACTTCCTTGCTATATTACTGGGCCGGCGGTGGTGTCGCTTCTTATGTTATAAATTGTCCGCTCCCGATATCTACTCTTGTTTTCCGGTAATAAAAATTTCTCTCAATTCATTTCTCTACAGCGAGAAAAATATATTAACTGGCACAGACTCGCGTCGTGGCGGAATCCAAGCACTTGGTTCTCGATAAGTGCCGAGCTTTTACTTATAAATAAACGCTGCCATTTTCAGCATATACTCTTATTCACGCAACACTAGCACAAGAACAACCGGTCACAACGCACATCATTGTCGAGACGCTGAGAGCGCACATTCGGCATTTATCACGGCTACCGTCACATCATTTAACGTGTTTGACAGCTCGGAGGCCCCATTCTTCGTACTGCGGTATCGTGACAAAACATCAGGACATACTACCGCCTGGCTTCAAACTTGCCATGCATCCAGCAACTGCGCCATGGAGTCTTCGTCAACCTTACGTGCGCTTATCAGTTCCTGGAATCTTTAAGAAGGCACGCATGTCAACGCTAGCCCTGAAGCAACTGACTTTGCGTCTGTTGGACGAAAGGTACTTCGACCGCATACATGTTTACATCGATGGCTCCACTAATTCCAACAGCTCCACAGGAGCAGTGGTTGTTCCATCTGAAAATGTGTTGCTTCAGTACAAGTTTTCTCACACCACGACGTCGACAGCAGCAGAGCTCGCAGCACTTCAAGGTGCAGTAAAGTACATTCTTCACCAGGAACCTAACCAATGGGCCATCTTTTGCGACTCCAGGTCAGCCTTACAGTCACTACGGTTTGTTCTGCAGCACGGGCTACATGAACAATCAGTATATCAGATAAGGCACGACTACCACGACGCGCTCGCGGAAGGTCACAATATTGTATTTCAGTGGTTGCCGAGTCATTGCGGAATCGTTGGCAATGACCGCGCAGATGAAGCTGCTCGATCGGCTCATGACCAAGACCAGCGCACGCCCATACCACCCTTGAGAACGGACGCTGCAAGGCTACTACAATCACTTGCTCGCCGTATATCTCTCCTACAATGGAATACGCAGGGTTTCTCCAACACGCACCTGTATTCGATCGACCCAAACTTGCAACTTCGTTTGCCATCCGGGTTCCCACGATGCGCTGAAACTTTACTGTGTCGCATGAGGTTGGGCGTGGCATTTACGAATTCGTACTCTCGTCTCCTTGGAATGGTGAGCACTTCGGCATGCAACATCTGCGCCTGCGAGGAAACGCTTGAGCACATTCTATGTCATTGCCCAGCATACCAGACCGAACGACGTATTATGGAAGCCAAGCTCTGTCAGCTGGATTCACGGCCGCTTACAGAAGAGAAGATCCTGGGACCTTGGCCGACGGCTTCCCATACGCGCAAAGCCACGAAAGCCCTCTTGTACTTTTTAAGGAACACCAAACTTCACGACCGCTTGTGAAAGAACTGTGCGAGGCCGTGCTGTGTAGTTTCGAGCTGACTATTTATGCTTCTCTTTTTTACTCCTCTTCTTTTCTGTCTCTTTTTGTTCTATTATTCCCCTTTTCCCCCACCCCAAGTGTAGGGTAGCCAACCGAGCCAAGCTTGGTTAACCTCCCTGCCTTTCCTCTCTATTTATCTCTCTCTCTCTCTCTCTCTAGATCACGTTATCTGGGAATACTTTTCTTGCGCACCTGCAGTATGAGTGATGATTCATCTCGCTCAGTTTAAATAAACACACCCTCTTCGCTCTATTTAATTCAGCGGAGTCGAAGTGCCTCCAAAGCGTGGTTAACGAAGGGGCTCTCGATGACATTGGCCACAGCCCGACGTGATCTGACCATCTACACAGGTTGCGGCACTTTGTTTCCTGCAAACGATGAGATAACTCACAGAGTGGATGACCCGGCAAACGCATCTTCTCTGTTTTTTTTTTTTTTTGCCGCGAAGCGAAGGTCATTGTATCGCCGGGGCGTCGCCTTCAGGGCAATTGACCGCTGGTCACTCTATATATATCCACTGCAGGACAGTTCCAGTGCTCGTGTTTGCACACACACACACGCACACGCACGTACACGCACGCACACCTATATATATATATATATATATATATATATATATATATATATATATATATATATATATATATATATATATATATATATATATATATATATATATATATATATATATATATATATATGTATGGAGAGAGAGAGAGAGAGAGAGAGTACGTTAGAGCTGGCTGTCCGATCAACATTAAAGTAATACTGAAGAAGCACAAGATAACGAAATTTATAATAAAGAAAGGAATAAAATAGAATAAAATCTATCAGACGCAGTGTGTGGGGGGCTGAGAAAGAGAGAAAACGGCGCGAAATTACTCGCGCGCTTACTATGGTGTAGTGCGTTCGCGCATGCGTGAGAACTTAACGTGAAGTGCGTGCGCGTGCGTGTGCGTGCGTGTCTTGCGTGTACGTGTTGCGTATACCGGGAAAAAGGCAACGACTCCGTGGCTGGAGAGAATGCGTGAGCCGCATTCCGGCACTGCGTACCAGGAAGGGGGCCGAAGAAGAAGAAGCGACGGTCCGTGTCGTCGCCCGAAGTTGGGCGGGCCACGCGTGTCACACTGATCGATGAAGCGACGCCTCCGCTGTCGACACGCGGACGCTGACACCGCGCTGATAGAAAGGTCAGCCCGTAAAAGCGGGGGAAAACAAAGCGAAGCCGGGCCCAGGATTGAAACAATGGACATTGCTTTTGCTCGTTTGGAACAATTTAGTTTCGTGTCTGTCTGTCTGTCTGTCTGTCTGTCTGTCTGTCTGTCTGTCTGTCTGTCTGTCTGTCTGTCTGTCTGTCTGTCTGTCTGTTTGTCTGTCTGTCTGTCTGTCTGTCTGTCTGTCTGTCTGTCTGTCCGTCCGTCCGTCCGTCCGTCCGTCCGTCTGTCTGTCTGTCTGTCTGTCTGTCTGTCCGTCCGTCCGTCCGTCTGTCTGTCTGTCTGTCTGTCTGTCCGTCCGTCCGTCCGTCTGTCTGTCTGTCTGTCTGTCTGTCTTCTTTCTGTCTGTCTGTCCGTCCGTCCGTCCGTCCATCTGTCTGTCTGTTTGTCCGTCCGTCCGTCCACCTGTCTGTCTGTTTGTCTGTCTGTCTGTCTGTCTGTCTGTCTTCTTTCTGTCTGTCTTCTTTCTGTCTGTCTGTCGTTCTGTCTTCTGTCTGTCTGTCTGTCTGTCTGTCTGTCTGTCTGTCTGTCTGTCTGTCTGTCTGTCTGTCTGTCTGTCAGTCTGTCCGTTTATCTGTCTGTCTGTTTGTCCGTCCATCTGTCTGTCTGTCTGTCCGTCCGTCCGTCCGTCCGTCCGTCCGTCCGTCCGTCCGTCCGTCCGTCCGTCTGTCTGTCTGTCTGTCTGTCTGTCTGTCTGTCTGTCTACATTCAGCCATTTTACACGGCTCATTCGTGTATCAGTCGGTTACGTTGCATTTTTGATGTAGCACCTTTTCTTCTTCACTCTTAGTAAAAAGCGCACTATGTTTCTTTTTGTTTTTCTTTTTTACTTTAGATTCGTAAAGATCCCCAGGTGGTCGAAATTTCCGGAGCCCTCCACTACGGCGTCTCTCATAATCATATGGTGGTTTTGGGACGTTAAACCCCACATATCAATTAATCAATTACTTTAGATTCTACTGGCCGCACATTGAAATATTGTGCGAAGCGGATTATGAGAAATAAAAGGTGTCATCTACCCATTTGAAGCTTCACCAGATAAATGAAATCTGTACTAATTTCTCAGGAATAGGTCTGCATATGTAACTGACAAAAAATTTCCGAGGCAGCAGGACATTTATGTTTTACTATAGCAAGTCTTTCCGAGAAATTGCTATGGATTTCATTTTTTTTCTCTTTATTTAGGTTCGTAGGACAAGCGGATGAATAACCGTGTTCTGTCTTTCATGAATCTGTATCAATACCTTACGGGACACCGCAGAAGTAATTTGCAATATGCAGATCACGTTCAAAGCAAAGAACTGAATGATTTTACAAAACGTTATCTGTAACATTAAAACGCTCCTTATTTATTATGTGTTGTCTCGCTCTGCAAAAGAAGTCATTATACAGAATTGAGTGTCAGCCCCCAGCGTGTGACGCGTAGTATAGCACGCAATAAGAGCCTTCGTTGTATTTCCCCGAGTTCTTTATACTCTGTCCTACTTTAGATTCTGAAATAAGTACCGGCATGTCCAAACTCTTGTCATTTCAGGACTTAACAATTAATAGTTTATAGCATGTTATTTCCTTGCTGCAGAATGAAGTGTGCCTTTGAACGCAGTTGTGTTCCCCTCGACCAGCGCTGAGGCATGAGGAGACGCTGTGTGCATTCTATATACAATACCGAATCCGATCAAAAGAAAAAAAGTTTGACCAGGCACCTGCAGTCGTACTTTTATTGCACCCGCTGACACAAGCTGTCACCCAACGCTGGCGTTTTGCCTCATGTTAAAATGGTTGTCATGGCCACCATCTTAGTAGGTTACAGCTTCATTCACAAGGCATGATTTTTAATCAAGCTGTATTTATTATCTCCTTGCTGTCGCGACATTTAAGCCTGTCGATACAGGATGATTCCCGAAAAGCTGAATCCCGTGAGTCTCACAATGATCTCCGGTTCACCCTATTGCCACGTTCCATTTCTCAAGTTTTGTTATCGCCCCAAAACACTACACAAGTGTCAGCGTAAAACGCGCGTGCAGTTTTCGAGAAGCTTCTGGACTTTAGTAGATCATTTCGATAAGATCACGCCTACTCTACGAACTGTACAGATTATTCTGGAACCTACGCCACCGCCAGCGATAAACCTAGCACATTCGATGGCAAGAGTATAAATGCCGACGCACTTCGCCGCTTGTCAGTAGTTGATCCACGGCCGACGCTCCGTTCGCCGCTATCAGTCCAAGACTGCTTATGTAATCGGACTTTCCGTTTACCGGGCACAGGTTCGCCCAAATAAACAGTTAAATTCCAACACAGTCTCCTGTCTTTGGCCACGTCACGACCTCGTGACACTATTCTGTGCGAGATTTACGTTTTATCCGTGCGTACTTCTTAGTTTCATCTCTCGTAGGCTTCGTTTCGTATGTGGCACCTTCGTTAGCTGCGTTTCTCATGCATGGGTAACCATTCTGTTGCCCAAAGGTCTAACCACACGTACCCCTCCATGCACGTCAGTACATGGCTTTTTAACGTGGCGCCGCGCCCTCTCCCTACAGAGAGAGAGAGAATCGTGGCTGTGCGAAGCCTGTGCGCCATCTATTTTCACATGAGAGAGGGTCGGTGTCACGTCAAAAAGACGCGCGCTGACGCGCTCCAATGGGCACGTGTGGTCAGGCCTTTACACGATTGCATCCTCCAGAGTTTGCTGAAAGTAACTAGAGGTGACTCTGGCGTTGCGATCGTTCTACCACCATGAGAATGATGGGTAGTAGACGAATTCGCCTTGTCTTCTTGCTTACGGACTTCGAACGCATTCGTGGCTTTGTTCATTGCTGTGTTTTGGTTTTGTTGCGAATAAAAGAATGAACCGCTGCGAACGTCATGACCCGATTTGAATTGGTGAGCCTGAAAGGTTGAGGTTGGGAAGTTGTAACTGTCGAACATTAACTGATTTTTGTTTCGTGACAAAAGCAGCACCAAGCCACGCGAAGCCGAACGTAGCAGGAAGTACAAAGGCTAGGCATAGTTGTGCGCTACCCCTCATTCCCATGTTCGCTGAAACGCCGTGCGACTGCCGCTCCCATGTACACTATAGCAGCAGAGTTCCCCATAGTGTCCCACTAGGAAACTCTATGGTCTGGTCTACGCATCAAAGGGCCAGCCTGTGAGTCAATTTATTTCGCTTGATAATAATATAACTGATTTTTAAATTATCTCCAAATACTGTGTTTCGCTTCGCTTAGTCCAGGTTCTCGAAGTGCATCATTTCAGTACAGTGAAAAGTGTCCCATGGCTAAGCAGTGTAGCTGTGTGAAATGTTCGTCACGATCGAAAATTCTCGCGCAGTCACGTTCGCGGAAAAGGGAAGCGACGCACGAGCAGGACAAATAGCGGTGACGCCACGCTAGTTGCGTCACTTCCGCTTCCAAGGACGTGTCACCAACGTTAACTCACTTTCATGACTTCACGCACAATGCGCACGTTTTCCGCGTGTGTGTTTTTGTTGCGCCCTTTCCTGTTGCCGCATGCGATACGGGTGTTGACACGTTGTCTCTGCTGTCTTACGGCGACTTGCCGTTAAGACACAAATTTTCTAGGTGAGTTTACTTTACCATATAAATCTACTCTATACATAGAGCACTATGCGCAAGTTCGAAGCTCATAAAATGCTGATAACATAATTTATTTTTTATATTAAATACTATTTTCGCATGGCAGGACTGCTGGCGACCCTATAGCGTGACGTTACGCTACAGTACGAATTTCGGTAAATTCTCGCACCAGTTTGTATAGTTGTGGTGACTTCATAATACCGGAAATTTCAAAACGGCCATGTGCGCGTCACCAGCGGAGCAGAGGTATCGAGCATCCATGAAAACATGACGACATTTGGCCCGAGCACGTGTCGAGAACCCCATGGCATGTCGTGGCGTCAGGGTGCAGAAGGAACCGAAACTACATTTAGGAACCAAAACTAGACCTTAAGAAATGTTGCAATTGATTCATACAGCGCACTCATACTTTACAATGCATCTTGTGGGTTCCTTTGAAGGCTCGGCCTTTTTATTTGCGAGCAAAACAAAGCCATACACAACTCAAAAAGCTCGTATCAGTGCCCCTTTAAGAATAACGATTATGCATCCCGTCTTAACTACGTCAATTTACGCTTAGGAAAATGTATCCTAATGGTAACCATGCGTTTTGTGAGTCAAAAGTCTAACAGTATGCAAGCCGGCTCTAACTTACTCTAATCTTCATTCTTTTTCAGTTTACATATATGCTTTGTATATATGGTGACACTTCTTAAATCTTCTGCTTTCCGCGGCACTCTTCGTTGCTGTTTTTGTAACAAACGTGTGTTTTGTACGAATGTGCAGGTCAGGGGCACATGAGTGTGGTTGTGCGCACTAACGTTCGACGCGTAACCTGAGACCCACCCATTGTAGCTTAGGACGACATAATGAGGACCTACACGGAAAGACGAAAAAAGAGTAGTATGTGTGACACCTCTCCAGTAGTTCTGAACTGCTTTTTTATAGGGACACGTTAACTCTCTCGTGGGTCACGTGACTCTGCGAAGAGAGTTCAAGGACACCCGAAGATTGTTGACGTGCATAGAGAGTGAAATACGTGGCAGGTCAGGACTACCTGAAATAGATTGTGTGAAATAGTCACACAATCTCTTTTTTTTTCTTGAGTGTATGTGGTTATAGTCCATGACCAATTGAAGCAAGCGCACAAACATGGGCAACAGAAATCAGCATTTGTGTTGTCTTCCTCTCATAACTTGTGCATGTGCTTGCATCCTTCATTTCATCATGATTTCGTACCAACCAGTCAAACTTTCGTCAATTCTAGGCTTCATGAGAGTAATGATGTGCTGCAGAAGTGCAAAATAGACCGAAAAAATCAAACAGAACGCTAAGCAGTCGTGGAACTTGCGCTTCATTGTTATGGCTTTATATTTTTTCTCTTTGTCTTCCTTTCATACATATCGCTGCTTTGCCCAAAGGCGTTACAGCAGGGGGTAACAAAGTTGATAAAAGGTGCATCTTCGTTGTCACTGCACTCTTGCTCAGACTATTCAATTGATTATTAGTTTTCATAGCAAGTATTCTGAGCTATTTTCCGTGCTCTTCTATACTTATCTGAGCAGTTCCGCTTCTTTTCCTTCTTTAATTGTTATTCACTTGTTTTGTGCTGGTAGTATGTCGCCGTTTTCAAGGAACCGGCTTTTCTTTGTTGAAGCTCAGCTTCTGTGTGGTTTAAACGGTGTTTTTTTTTTGTTACATTGATCCCGTCTCTTTTTTGTTTGTTTCAACGCCTATATTCTTTCACCCGTCAGTGTGTCTACACCGAGTGTGACAGGCTGCTCTAAATGCTTACAAGTAAAGCAACTTATATGTTACAGTAACGTAATATGAACTACCATGTGTCACCTCGATATTTTTATCCCGTTTTGGTCAAAATGTGTAACTGCTCCTCCCAGCGGCACATTGTACGAAACAGTCATCGCTCTAAGCGTACTCGGGACGTGAAAAGCACATCGAGGACACTGCAAGAACTGAAGCCAGTCAGGGACTCAACCGAATGTGGCCGGCGCAGGCCGGATAATCTGTCACTCTAGTGACACGTACGCATACACTTTAAGGATATTATCCGTGTGCCTCGACGTTGCCTTCTCAAGTGGCTACTCTTCGACAACATGTTCTCGTCTACGCGGAAGTACGGGAGAGATACCTGTACATAATCCAACCCACGTGGCTTTATTGAAGCGGCTGCGTCTAATATTGATCACTACCGCGTGTGGCTCAGAACATTGCATGATGGCACCCGTAGAGCTATGCAGAAGCGACGATGAAGGCTTTCGTATGACACGATAATGTACAACGATACCACAAAATGATAAGAAAAAAGTGAAGATCCAGGAAATACACGATCGTTGAATAGATGTAACGAACATACGGTTTGTAATGCACCTAGTTAAACAAGCAAACCACGTGGTGCATCCTAAACGTGAACGCATTACCATCGGCTAATAGTACTGGGTGACGGAGTCGTGGTAAGTACACCACCGTAGCCATATAGCATTCGCGGAAACCCTCTACCGAGGCTTCACGACGTCATTAGCGCTCGTATACGTGTGAGGCGACAGGTTTCAGAAGCAGACGACTCTTTCGGGGTGTGCGGCTTCGGCAAATGATTGGTTGTCACGCGCATCCGGTGGCTTGGATACAGCCGCGATACTAGCCACGCCGAGGCCAGTCGATCGGCCCTTCCGGTGTCCGGACAGAAGGGACTGCGGCATTTGCGTCGCCGCTCCCACTAAACCGTGTCATCACCGACATTAAACAACGCCGTGAGCGATATTTATGATGATCGGCCGTGCCTTTGCTTGACGTCCATTTTTTCTGTCTCGGACCACTCGAGCTCGGGAAGGGGACTCACGACAGACAGGGCACACCGCGTTGCAAGCCACCGTGGTCGTAGGTGCTTGGCGAGACGTTAGTGTAGAAGGTTCTATTTTTTTTATATCTAAATAAAAATATATAAGAGAATATGGTTGCCGTTTGACATTACCTTTCCTCCCTGCAGATTTGCTAGATTGTTTGGCCCCGCCGCGGTGGTCTAGTGGCTAAGGTACTCGGCTGCTGACCCGCAGGGCGCGGGTTCGAATCCCGGCTGCGGCGGCTGCATTTCCGATGGAGGCGGAAATGTTGTAGGCCCGTGTGCTCAGATTTGGGTGCACGTTAAAGAACCCCAGGTGGTCTAAATTTCCGGAGCCCTCCACTACGGCGTCTCTCATAATCATATAGTGGTTTTGGGACGTTAAACCCCACATATCAATCAAATCAATGCTAGATTGTTTGTGAATCACAAAGGAGTTTTTCGTATTATCCATTGTAATGGTGGTGTGTATTGCATGGCCGTACTACAGATTTTAAAATCACACTAATAAATTTTTATAAGCGTGAAAAGAGAGTGTGTGATTGATTGATATGTGGGGTTTAACGTCCCAAAACCACTATTTGATTATGAGAGACGCCGTAGTGGAGAGCTCCGGAAATTTCGACCACCTGGGGTTCTTTAACGTGCACCCAAATCTGAGCACACGGGCCTACAACATTTCCGCCTCCATCGAAAATGCAGCCGCTGCAGCCGGGATTTGATCCCGCGACCTACAGGTCAGCAGCCGAGTACCTTAGCCACTAGACCACCGCGGCGAGGCAAATGTGTGTGTGTGTGTGTGTGTGTGTGTGTGTGTGTGTGTGTGTGTGTGTGTGCGCGTGCGTGCGTGCGTGCGTGTGTGTGTGTGTGTGTGTGCGTGCGTGCGTGTGTGTGTGCGTGCGTGCGTGTGTGTGTGTGTGTGTGTGTGTGTGTGTGTGTGTGTGTGTGTGTGTGTGTGTTGGGGCGGGGGTATCTTTTTCTTGCTGAAACTAGCTAGTGCACTAGAATTTAAATTGTCTTTCAATTTAAATTCAAAAAAAAAATTTCACGGTGTCTGTGAGGGCCAACGTTGCTCACAATTGGCGAAAAAAAAAAGTAGATTACGTTCTGAGGAATTCAGAGGTTTAACATCCCAAGCTTCAGAAAATTTTGTTGGCCTTATGTTGCCAAAATAAGAGGAATAAGACTTTGGAACTCTTGAAATCACGCTTGGAGAGATTGGTCTGAAATTTAAAAATGAACCACTGAACTTGATTGCATCCTATATTGAAAAACCTATGATGCTTAAATTAACAACTTTAGATTTCGCAGAGCACAATTTATCAACCTAAACCAATTCATTCTTTTCTTTTGGTGTCTCTTTAATTTTACAAGAACTTTACGAGAACATAGATTTTAGTAATATTTATCGGAAGTACTTTGAAATTGTTTTCTGCATTTGCTTTGTATTCGGGCTTATATGACCTCATTAATCTCCATGACTGTCTTTTTGTTTTGTTTTATTTTTTGTGGCGCACACTTATGTACAAATAATCAGCTCAGTGAGCTACTTTTTCATCAATTAAAAACAAAAACACGATCGCAAGCGTGTGCAATTAGGGTCTGTCATGCAAACATCTCTGACAGGAAAAATACAAGGTCAAGAAAATTCAAAGTCGCAAACAAACACTGCGCACACAACAGTCCCATTTACAAGCACGCCCATGTCAAAACAATAATGCTTGTCTAAACACGGGCGTCAGCCATCGTAATCCTGATTTCCTGATTCGTGGTTGTCCGTAAAGGGAGATTGAAAAGCAACTCTCATCACATATTAGTGTCATCCATATATGTAGATAAACTTCATAAATAAAACAATCAATGACCTGGTTCTAAAGTACCTCAAAACAAACTCGAAGATTGAATAAACCGCATGGCCTCGAAAAAGAAAGAGATTACGGTGAATGTAATAACAACAACCATTACAAATATTCGGCTTGCTACCCCACACTAGGAGGGAGAGAGAGAGAGAGAGATAAAGATGCAAGGAAAGGCAGGGAGGTTAACCAGACGCACATCCGGTTTGCTACCCTGCACTGGGGAGGGGATAAAGGGGAGAAAAGAGGTTGCAGAAAGATGAGAAGGTACACACAATCACGAGCACACTCGGGGAGCACACACAGTTTACAGGCGGTCGCTCAGGTTTGTTGACTTAAGGTAAAGTAGCAGTGCTTTAGTTGCTTTCTGCGCAACTGAGGCAGATGCCCAAGGTCCTAGTATCTTCTGCACACAAAATGGTCCGGGGTCAAGTCGATTCAAAACCATCCGTAGCTGGCATCGCTGTGTGTCGTAGCAAGCGCAGCTGCACAGGACGTGTTCGATGGTCTCTTCATCTCTGCAGTAGTCACATGTAGGAGTGTCTGCCATACCAATGCGAAAGGAGTACGCCTTTGTGAATGCAACACCCAACCAAAGGCGGCATAACAGTGTCGCATCGGAGCGGGAAAGGTGTGATGGTAGCTTTAGCTTGAGCGAAGGATCCAGTTCATAAAATTGACACCTTTGGAAGGTGGTAGACGACCAGAACGTGCGTGTGAGATCTCGAGCCAGCAGGTAAAGTTGTCTTGCTGCATCATTCCTTGATAGAGGAATCGGGACTACACGGGTTTCTTCATGGGCTGAGCGGGCTGCATCATCGGCTAATTGATTTCCGGTAATACCGATATGTCCAGGCAGCCATTGATATATAATATCATGCCCTCGTGCTAGAGCTTCATGATGGCAATGTCTTATTTCTTCTACCAGTTGGTCATGGCTCCTTCTACGCATGGTAGACTGCAAACTCTGAAGCGCTGCCTTCGAATCACAGAATATGACCCATTTTCCTGGACGTTCTTGAACGAGATATTGTAAAGCAGCCCTTATAGCAGCAAGCTTTGATGCCGTAGATGTAGTCATATGCGACAACTTAAACTTGATTGTCATTTCTGCAGCCGGAATTACAGCGGCACCTGATGAGCTGCTGGATGAGACGGACCCATCAGTGTATATCTGCGTTCGGTCTAAGTACAACTCATGTAATAATAGCAGTGTTGCTTGCTTCAATGCTACTCTGGAGTGACTGCTTTTCTTTTTGATTCCCGGAATTTCTAGACGTACTTGCGGCTGGTCGAGGCACCACAAAGGGCATGCCGTTCTCGCAGCTGGCGTATATCCTGATGGAATGCTGTTTAGGTGCTTGGCTATGACGTCTGAAAACGTAGCACGTGGTCTTCCGGAAGGTAGAAGGGCCAAGTGGTGGTCGGGGACACGGCTAGCATGTCGAATGTGCGCTCTGAGGCAATCCACAACTATATATGTCCTGACCGGATGGTCTTTGGCAAGCATGATTGTGGCATAAGTAGAAGCGCATCGGGGCAGTCCTAGGCAGATACGCAGTGCCTGACCCTGCAAACTCTCCAATGAATGAGTATTCGATTTGCAAGTGTTAGTCAGCACCGGCAAGCTGTAGCGCAATAGACCCAGAAATAGGGCCCTGTACAGCTGTAGCATGGAGGCCGCAGAAGTTCCCCATGCTTTACCGCACAAGAATTTCATGATATGCACAATAGATAGCAGTCTCTTCTTCAAGTACGCACAATGTGGGCTCCACGAAAGACTTCTGTCGATAATTATGCCCAGGAAACGATGCGTCCGTGCATATTTGACACTCTGCCCATTGATGTAAACAGGGTATGGCGTCATTGGTTTGCGTGTAAACGCCATCAACGCGCACTTCACAGTTGATATATTTAGGCCTTGTTTCTGAAGGTAGGCTGTTGTGAGGGTTGCTGCCCGCTGTATTCGTGCACGCACCTGAGGGCGAGTAACTGCAGCACTCCAGAGGCAAATATCATCGGCGTATATGGATAGGCACACCGACTTTGGCAGAACCTTCACCAGACCAATGAGGGCCACATTGAACAATGTGGGGCTTAAAACACCTCCCTGAGGTACTCCGCAGTAGGTGTAATGTTCAGCAGTTTTACCCTCATCTGTTTGCACAAAGAAACCCCTGCCAGTTATATAGTCTTTTACCCATTGAAACATTCGTCCACCAATGCCCATTGCTGCGAGAGAAGTGAGGATGGAATCGTGAGCTACATTATCATATGCACCCTTCACGTCAAGAAAGAGTGCCACTGATATGCGCTTGCGACTTTTTTCTTGTTGAACAAATGTCGATAAATCAATGACACAGTCAATGGAGGAGCGGCCCCGACGAAAGCCTGCCATGCAAGAAGGGTATTTGGTGTATCGTTCCAAGTACCACTCGAGACGAAATAGAACCATTCTTTCCATCACTTTTCCGAGGCAGCTTGCGAGGGCAATAGGGCGATACGCTGTCAAGTCCAATGGTGATTTTCCCGATTTCAAAAGTGGTATTAATCGACTAATTTTCCATTCCACTAGGAGGGAGAAAGCTAAAAAAGTCATAAGAAAAGAGACAGGCAAAACACGGGCCTATTTACACAATCGCGACTCTTCCCAGCGCTAAATGAAAAGTGCCAACACTGTTGTCACAAGTCATGTTGTTATGTTGTTACAGGTTGCATGTGATTTTACAAGTTATGTACTGTGCAGTTGTTATTCAGGTTTGACGCGTGCAGGTTTATTCGCACGAACGGCGGCAGGGTATTTGAACCTCTCTGCTGCGGCAAGCAGTGAGCTTGGCATTGCTGTACAGCTTTCATAACACCGCACTTTACCAACAGTATAGACAGATACATTTCTCAAGTTTAAAAAAAATTATATTCTAGTAACTGCACTTATTTTTAGCTAATACATTGGGCTTTCAGTCGAAACGTTGTGCATATTTTATTCCGACCACCAAGGCAAGTTTTTTCATGCTGATTGCAAAGATTTAAAAAAAAGTGAAATTTCCAACTTTATTTCAGACTATCTGCAATAACGTCAGTGCCTAAATTATTTTTAATTTGTAGCATGTCAAACAAACCACCACCACATGTTTAATTTGTGTTTTTTGCGCTTCCCATATTCTCGCAAAAAAATCAAATTTGGTATTTTTATTCAATATTGGTGGTGCGAAATGCCCTCGAAGAATCGATATTCACAAGTAAGTCATTATTTTTGCAGTTATATCACTTCATTACCCTCCTGCAAATACAATTTTATCGAGTGAATTCCAGAAAACTTTTTTTTGAAAACGAAATGTTGTTTGACGCCCTCTGGCTCAGCCAGCGCCAAACTACGGACTTTCATAAATAGGGAGGACATTTTTTGGCAACGAAAATAAACGACCAGGATGAGTTTATGTCTTTTAAAAACATGTGAAAATTTTTTCTGCCATATTCGCGATGGTCGGGAAAACGCTGGATGATTAGGCATGGCATAACCCATATATAAACAGAAGAAAATGAGTTACACTATTTCCTGCTATTCCATCAGCATGCAAATGGTACTGGAGGAACACAGAAGAAACAGTGCAACGAATAAAAGAATAATAATAATAACTAATAGGCAGAATCACTCTACTCATATACAAGACGTGGCATATAAAAAGCGAGCACAATCTAAGGGCATGGTCCAGTATGTACAGTGTGGTCCTACTGAGGACGCAGTCCACACAGATAGTTTTATATTCACTTACATACATCGTGACTATGAGGTATCCTCACTTATAACTCAATACTAGGAAAGGGAGCAATAATGACAACCGCAAGCAGTTCATTAAACTTGTATCCATTTAAAACTGACGAAGAGCACTCAATGTGCATCTTTAATTAAAAGGATGTGGCCGCGGTCCAAACACTTCGCTAATTGGAAAGTGGTCGTCTGTCGAAGCGCTTCGACCGATCACTCAGTTCAGCACGTTGTTCGTGTTGCTGGCATTTTATAATAGGCTCCGCTGACGCATCGGTCTTATTATGGTGGTCACAGTATGTGCGATGATTAATTCTTACTTCCCCATCCCCTAATCACATGATAAACAAGGCCCGGCCCGTCCAATTAGCAGTTTACAGTTCGTCCACGTGGTCGCCATCCGAGTGGTTAGCACGCAAGGCATGAATGTCGTCTCGAGCTGCGAAGAGCTTGAAGAAACAACAGCAGCGATTCGCGTGCAGCTTAGTCGTGGTGGAGCCCTGCGTTCCGCGCTGGCTACCTCGGGGCGCGACGAGGCGTCGCAGCCAGGGGAAACCCGACACTGCATGGGACAGTGGCGTGCTTGTGTGTCAGCCTCGATGAGCCCCGCTGACACGCAAAGCAAAGCCGCCGCCCCCTAGAGCTTCCGTTTCGGTCTTTTACGCAGCCCCGTCTCGTGATTTCTATTTTCTTCTTATCGCGTCCGTCATTTTTATCCAGACCGAAGCGTTCTTCCGCAGTGTCCTACAATTCCGCTTTTTCTATCTCACTCCGACCCAAGTTTATCGAGATTTTTTTTTCTCTTATCCAACATGCCCAGACTGTAGCTCCGAATCTACGTTATAGCACGTGTTCTCGCAATGTCCCTCATTTTAGCTCTCAGCACGCGAATGAAGAGAGGGGAGCTTTGCGCTCAGAAGCTCAGTACTTTTTACACCAACTCTGCAGGGCAATCCAGGGTCCACGGGGCCCGCTACACGACGTTTGAAGCTTGGTCTTCTCGTGCCGGCGTGGCAGCAGCCCGCTGCTTCGCCGTTTCGAACGGTAGTGTTCCTCAGGCCCTTAATAAAGTTCTGTTTCTGTTCCGATTTGTCGTAACGACGTCACATAGGGACGCGATTTGGTCTTCTGGACCGAATCGCGTCCCTATTTTGCCAGTCCGCGAAAATTTAAGGCGAAAGCTTTCAATGTCTCGTCAAAGCCGAAAAGTAACCGTCGACGTCGTCAACGCGAGCGATTCAAAATATAATCAGGTGATCACGTCACCACACGATATAACCAGAACGTCATTGGTTGCCAAAATCTGTGACGTCATTGTGTGATGCCACTGCTTGGCCTAAGGTGGACCAACTCTGGAAACACTGCAAACACGCACATACGAACGCACATCGTGTTCTTCGTTGTCAAGAACACACACCACGTTCACCAACTTTTCAACGACGCAGTACAAACTATAAGAAAGTACAAGCTAGCCCTCCTGTTCATCCCGGCCTTATTTTATTTTCTTCCGATGGACCTAATAAAGTTCATCCATCCTTAAAATGCACATGATCAAGCCTATATTCAGGATACACTGGACGGATGATATGGCGCTATTTGCGAAAACGGAGGCAATGGAACAGAAGGTGATCAGTGACTTGCTCACAGCTGAACTTGGTGCGCTGAGGTGAACATTTCAGATTGCACTTAGGAAGCTGAGTGTCCACCCTTGATCACGCCCGGTGAGCCGCAATAGCCTGCGAGCCCTGGATGAGGGGCTGCACCTACAGTAACCAGGCAGCTGTGCTTTTTATTAAAATGTATTCCATCTTTCTTTTTTTTCCCTCTGGTTCCTTAACCAGGGAGCCTTATCTTTATTAAAATACATCATATCTCTTTTTTCTCATTCACTTGGCCTTTCCTTGTTACTTCCTTACTTTCGCTTCAGATCATGTTGATGCCCCGCCGCGGTGGTCTAGTGGCTAAGGTACTCGGCTGCTGACCCGCTGGTCGCGGGTTCAAATCCCGGCTGCGGCGGCTGCATTTCCGATGGAGGCGGAAATGTTGTAGGCCCGTGTGCTCAGACTTGGGTGGACGTTAAAGAACCCCGGTGGTCTAAATATCCGGAGCCCTCCCCTACGGCGTCTCTCATAATCATACAGTAGTTTTGGGACGTTAAACCCCACATATCAATCAGATCATGTTGATCTCTGAAACAGACACAGAGTTGCTGAAAAAGAGAACGGTATCCTCACGTTCAAAACCTGGCCGCCTAGCCAGAAAACTCTGCATCTCACAACGTTGGTGTCGTGTCACGTAGGCAAACTTGTTGATTGGCTGGTTGGTACATATATACTTCGAGTAAAATAAATTGCGTGCCTAGACATCACCAGATAAGACAGGTGCTTAGTCTAGTTGTTGATTGGGAATCAACATATTTGCAGTCGCAAATATGTTGATTCCCAATTCGAGTCGCAGAATTGCATATAGAAGAGGCGCAAGATAACAACGCGATTCGCCACAAATTTTTTTCTTTGCAGGAGAACAGAGGAAAATATGAGTCGCACCATGAATGCACAAGCAGATCTGCCTCACGTAAGCATTACACATGAAACACGAGAGCATTGAAGCCATTTCTGATCCAGCAAAGAAGTAGAAGGACGTGCGGAAAAGCACAGACGTCTCACTTATACACAACTCACTTCTCTTTTTTTTTATCCAAAATACTTCCGCTATTTTATAGGCCAGAACAACCAATCTTATGGTAAGAAGGAAAACTCTGAAAAACCTCGCCTCGCATGAGCCAGAATCACAATGTTAGGCAAATATGTTGATCGATTTTTTTATAATGAAACTAACTCTGACGTTCATACAGTGACCACTTTGGCCTATGTAAACCCGACCGCAACTGGGTGGTATTTTATGTACCACGCCAAACGAGCAATTCACATACGACCAAACGTGTTTCTTGCCACACAGGGAGGGCCTCGTTGGTTTAGAAATGCGTCAACGCGGGCCCACCCGATTTGCGTGGCGCAGAAAAAACTACAGGAACTTCATGCTAATTGGCCACGTTTTAGAGGCTGTGAGCTGCCTCATGTACAAAAGGTACAACCATATGTCTTTTTACTACGGGCACACGTGCTGCCTGCTTTTCCTTGTGCCCTTCAACTTTAGATGCAGGGTTTCGGAAACGGGTATAGCGACAGGGTAAGGATAGTCACCTGAACGCAGCTGCTAAACCTGATTTACGAAACTATCCTGCGTGCTGTGAAGGCAACATTTCACCAGCGCCCCCTCAATGCACATGGCGGCGATAGCCCCTTTTGGTGTCACCGTATGTATAAACATTGCCTCCGAAACCCCGGTAACATGCAGCGTATATAAGGTCGTGCTCTGTGCTTCGTATCCCAGAAGCCACGCTGAAACTCAATACCCAGAGAGGAAGGCAAGCGCCGGGTCGTCGTTGATGATCTGCGGTATACGTGCAAAAGCAAAAACGGCGTATCGTATACGCCCCCTCGTGGCATTTCATGGGTGACGACCCGCCAAAGACCGGACACCCTCAACTAGAAACGCCATCCTGTCGGTGTGAGTTTCTTATCTCCGGTCCGGCTCGGAGAGCGACTCCGAACCTGTCCCATTCGTGGGGGCTGTTCTCCATAACGACACGCTCGAACGACGCCATGACGACTTCAACTCGACACGCTCTCATGCATGTCAACCGCTATTTCATTCCTCTCGTCAATGGCTCCTTCTTTCAGTAGTGGTCGTATGTCTTTTGTTAATTTTCTGTTTCTTTTCTGGCTCATTTGTGACCTGCCACGGTAGACTAGTCATTGTGGTGCCTGTCTTTGACCGGAAGGTCACGGGATCGAATCCCTGTAGCGCCAGCCCCGTTTAGATGGAGGCCAAATCCGAGATGCCCGTATGCTTAGATTTAGGTGCATGCTAAAAAAACGCCAGTGGGTCGAAATTTCAGGGGCCCTCGACAATGGCGACCGTCACAATTATATAATAGTTTTGGGAAGTAATACCCCAAAAACTATTATTATGGTACATGTAAGGCAGACTTTACAGTAGCGAAGTTACAATCATGAAATGTAGCTTTAGTGAGTAAGGTCGTGGATTACTTTTGTGGGCTCGTAGTTTAGTAATGTAATGAATGACTTCAAGTGTGGTACTTCAAGACGGTTATTCATTACTTTCCAGTTACCTAGGACGAAAAGCATAGTCCGTCCGTTTCCTTTGTGGCATAAAAAATTGACTTCGAAAGAAAAAAAAAAACAGCAGCGAAGAAAAGGTAATTTCAGAGACAAACTTCAAGTTTGTGAAGTAGAGCAAGGATATCAGAGATTTTAATGCATACTTGAGGCAAATAATGGGTGCATCAGTTCTGCACGAATGATGAACGTTTGATAAAAAAATTTAAATGGATCTCATTTCTTTCTTCATGCTATAGTAATGAAATAGCGTTAATTTCAGTCATCTGTGATTCGTAATGTAGCTTAATCACATTGTGAGAAATCCAGGAATGTAATTGCGTAATTTAATCACACCTTTGGAGTAATCTTGTAATGTGGGATGTGTGGGCGTCCGTCTGTGCTCGACGTGTGTATGCAGGCGTTGTGCGTCTGTCAGCCCACGCGCGCCCTTCTTAATCACGTGCGCGTTTGCGTGCCCTGCGAATTTCTCGACATCATATATGTGACAACTCTCATTTAAGAGTACGACATCGCGATAGTTGCCAATGTCTATAGTTCGATACCATGCATGTAACTTGTCTACAATGACATGGACTCGTCACAGAAAGATTCTATGATGAGCAGTGGATATCTAGGTTTTGCCTGAAGGCGCGTCTAGAATAATAGTCTGGATTCGTATAAACTTACAAACTAGACATATAGATAGAGAGAGATTCATAAAATGAGAGAGAGGCAGGGGAGGCCAACCTTAAAAATATAGTGCAATGGCGTACAGTGTGTGGCAGATATAGAGCGTAACCAAAGCACACCACAACAATCAAGGATCATACGTCTTTTGATTGGATCATGCAGTATGTACCTTAGAAACTCCAGGAGTGTTTTCACCACGTGAGTTGCTCAGGCAGCCTTCAACTAATCAGAAGCAAAGATCTTTCAGCAGCAAACACACAAGTTACGACTTTCAGCGTACAGCCACAGGCGACGTGTGTTTTTCGAGAAAACGCGTTCTATACTGCATACACACTTTTGATTGGATTAGCTGTAGCACTGTGAACGTACTACCGTAACTTGTCTGTTCATCAAGCGGTAAAAGTATAATAAGAACGCTGCTCTCAGTATCATCATCATCATCATCATCATCATCATCATCATCATCATTAGTCTGACTACGTCCGCTGCAGGACAAAGGCCTCTCCCATGTTCCGCCAGTTAACTCGGTTCTGTGCTTGTAGCTGCCAATTTATTCCCGCAAACTTCTTAATCTCATCTGCCCAAATAACCTTCTGTCTCCCCCAAACCCGCTTGCCTTCTCTGGGAATCCAGTTAGTTACCCTTAATGACCAGCGCTTATCCTGTCTACGCGCTACATGTCCGGCCCATGTCCATTTCTTCTTCTTGATTTCAGCTATGATATCCTCAACCCCCGTTTGTTTCCTAATCCACTCTGCTCTCTTCTTGTCTCTTAAGGTTACAGCTACCATTTTTCTTTCCATTGCTCGCTGCGTCGTCCTCAATTTAAGCTGAACCCTCTTGGCTTTCGGTATAACTCACAGGTTATGCTTCTGCTGTTACTTCCAGCAACAACTAAAATGAACACCTGTTATGAAATCGAATGTTTCCGCTCCCGCACGGACGCCTTCGTCACAATGAGGATGACGGCGGAAATGGTCCACTTATGTTTGCTTTAAAATAGCACTTACAGGCATCATGCGCGCACGTGTTGAAAGTTGACTTCATTACGACACGACACGTCGAGAGCGGTTTGGTCTAATTCTTCTTTCTAAGGGATGATGCGGGGTTGACGCGCAGATTACAGTGTTTCCGGTGCACTCGCGGATGCTGTTTCAAGACGGAAGCTGGAGGGCAAACTTAATCCGCTGCTCCCAGGGTCGTATACTTCCTAATCCCTATCGTAACTCGCACGTGCATGCACACTGCATACCTCCCGCTGTCGGTGTCTCAACGGCACATAGCGGCACACTGCTTATGTGCTTTCTCGTTTTCCGTGGGAAGGGAAATACGATGGTGAAACATTTCTACGTTTTCTTTTTTACCTCTAACAACTTAAGAGACTGTCTGCGTGACTTTCGGAGAGCGTCGGGAAACTCATTCTAAGTGTCTTCCGCGGTGCCGCTTGCAGTTGCCGAAGCAGTAGCGCATGTTGTGGCGTCGTATGTTAGACCAACAGGAGGGCGGCGGGGCGGGGGGGGGGGAGTCATTTTTTACGTGCGCGGTACAAGACGGAAGACTTTTATTCGAAGAGCCAGTGTACATGAGTGTCTACTCTGTACCTCGTTATCTTTGTTTTACTGATATGATGTGAAGGAGACGTTGGTGCAAATGTGAGGCGCCGGCTATGCTCTTCAGCTCTTCAAGGAATCGAGCTTGCAATACAAAAAATTTCTCACAGCAACACACAGAGCAACAGAACGTGGCAATTATAAATCGCCAGAGTTTGCCGGGTAAAACTAGGAAATAAAAAAGGTGGCGAGGAGGGTTACACTAACCGGTTGACTTCAGGGGCTTAACGTGGGGTTATTGATAATGATGATGATGATGATGATGATGATGATGATGATTAGTGGGATGCTGTGGCGCACAGGCCATAAGTGGCCAAAGAGCGCCATATCAGTTATGTGGCGTTGAGGATGATGAGTGTTTGCGATGATAGCGTGGCCTTCCTGACTAATGCTACACTCCTAATCAGGTCCCGCATAATATGCTGGACATAGTAGGGAAACCGGACAGTTTTCACCTGGTTTCCTGGATATATAGCCCGCATTTATCCAGGAACTGATTAAGAGTGTATAGGTCTTGCCTTGGCGTAGACAAAGAAGAGTCGAACCTCATGCAGCCTGTCACAGACAACGCAAGAATCTCCAAACTCACACGTCAGAACTAACGTGCAAAGGTGGCTGTGTTACCACCGATAGAAACGTGGGCCTTTCGAGGCGACGCTACTGCTCTGTGCAGACTGTGGTTGGGAGTCGCGTTTACCCGTGCGTACGCGTTCCGCATAGGTATGGCCGACACCGCCGACTGTGCACACTGTGGAGATGAAGAAACAATTCGACATATACTGTGTGACTGCCCAAAATACAACCTGGAAAGACAACACCTTTCTAATAAACTAAACAGGTTAGATGACCAGCCGCTGTCAGAAGAAAGGATACTGCGCCATCGTCATGACTCATCGTCACAGAAGAAAGCCGTGCAAGCGCTACTGGGCTTCTTACGAACTACTGGACTGTCGGAACGCCTCTGAGTGGAGTGATTTTGTGTGTGCGCGTGTGTCGGTGTTTTTCTTTTATTTATTTTTTAACTCTCCCTTTCTCTTTCAACCCCCCATTCCCCAACCCCAGTGTAGGGTAGCATACCGGATACTAGCATCTGGTTAACCTCCCTGCCTTCCTTTTTTCCTCGTTACTCTCTCTCTCTCTCTCTCTTCTCTCGTCACTCGTAATAGCTCGAAATTTCCGGAGCCTTCCACTACGGTGTCCCTCTTAACTACGTCATTGTTTCGGGACGTTAAAGCCCAACGACTATTACAACTACTATCGTCCGAAATTTTGTTTATTATCCTTGACGAACGGAATATAGATTGATCCTTCACGTTAAATGCCGAGTGTGAGCCATATGATATGGAGGGGGTATAGTTGGCGAGAATTCCAGAGCATTGTGACGGACCTCATCTCGACATCAAGCTCTGGTTATATTACGAATGAAATGTTTTGAGATCCTGAAAGACCATTGTGACACAATATCTCAGAAAGTGGGTACAGTGAGCACCCCGGCTTTGTGTTTGCTGTCCCGTCGTCTGTGCCGTTCTGCAATATTGATCACTACCAAAGAACCCTTGTGAAAGACCAGTCCGTCACGGACACTTGCTCGGCGAGGCAGAGCTGCCCGAAAATTTTAAATGCTCAACATGTAATCAAAGAGCAACACATATTATCTACGTGAAGACAACGATGTGTTAATGACGGTAAGCCCAAGATATCCCTGCAGTACACACGACTAAGCGAGACGCATTAAGAGGTTACCGCTATGACCACGAATTGTCGCTGTCACGTCTGAAGTCGGTGTACACCGCAGGAATATACTAAGTGGTGAACTGAGGGGTTGGGGTCTCGCCAAAGGGGAGGGGCCCTGTCTTTCCCACCGACACGCCCCCGCGACTCGGGGTTCGAATCCGGACTCTTCGAAAACGCCCGCCGAGAGTTTTCCTCCACCGCTACTGTGGGCGCGTTCCCAGTGCCCTCCTTTCCCTCTATTTCTTCCTCTCTCCTACGGCTCTGCGCACTCGTAGTCCTGGACACTAGCACGTTCACACACACATAAATAAATGCGCGAACTTACGGGCCCGACCCCTCCCCTCCTGGTAGCGTATCCCCGTGCCATCTATGTCAGCTCTTTCTTGGATCCTTTTATTTTTTTTTTGTTAAGTACCGTTTGTTCAGTGCCCACTTTTTGTTCGTCCATTAGTCGTTGCCTTCGACACGACCACACCGAGAGTGACGAAGCAGCAGAGGAGAGAGTGGTGCACGCAGCGCGCCACTGTTGCGAAGAAAGCGAATTACAAAACGAAGACAACTCCGACAAAACAGCAAACGAAATTAAACGAAAGCTCCAAAAGTCTGACAGCACTCACAGAGGCGTTTTGCGGAACGCACGAAACAGAAGGTCCTTTGAAAGACACTGCAAGACAGCGAGGTTCTGTTCAGAATGGCGACGAGCGCTCAATTTGTCGCTCGATAAGATGAGTCTTCGCTAAAAGCGAACGGGGTATACAGTAGCAGAGTGGTTTTGTCGTCTTTTATCACTTCCACTTACGCGTCTATGCGTTACTCATGGCGTGTAAGCCATTTCCTTGAAAAAAAAATAGTGTTCAAGTTTGATTTCCTACGCGTGGCGATACATCGGGCATTACGGTTGTGACGAAGCCATCTCGTTGAGTGTCGTTGCGAAACGAAGTGGACGGGACTGTGCACCTAAAGGAGAGATAATTCACAACGAGGTGAGTGGATGGTTTCCTTTCTTTCTTTTACGTGATTTCTTTTTCGTCTGTTGATTTATCTTACACCTTTTATCTTTGAGTGCGTTTATTTCGATATAAGATGAGAAGCAATGGCATGATGCAGTGATTTATGCGGCAATGGGACTGTCGGCCATAATGCGCTGACCTTGACTGATTGGAGCACCGTCGTGGTTTAAACAACTTTCCGGGACTTTCCAAAGCTTTCCTGTGAAAGAAAAATATCGTGTTTCGTAACTTCTACATCGTGTTATTCTATGTATAATTACATCACGCTCGTTCATTCTCGAGAAAACTGTTATGTTTTACATTTTCTTTATTTCAAGTAAAACTAATTATAAACTAATTCGTGGCACCTATTACTATTCAGTTCTTTGATGAGGAACGGTAAAGGGACTTTCATTTGCACACACTTCTTCATCACGCATTTAATTAACAAGCTCTAGCTACATATACTACCTTGATCAATTTAGCTAACACACTCCATTTAATTTAGCCGATGCAGACTTCAAGCAACGCCAGTAAAGAGTTATTAATGATATTGAAGGCTAGACAACCCTTGCTACTTTCACCAGTGCGTTTAAAGGAGCAACATAGGATATATCGCCGCATATGTATGTAAGGATTTGGGAAGTCTACATCACACAACGTACCAGTTACGATCAAAATGCATTGCTTGGACACCGCTTTGTCACTCATTTACATGCCTGAGTGGTCAATGTCGCGAGGGATTTGCGGTTACACCAAACGATCCCACTGATGCCCTGTTTTTGTTGTTTTCCTCACGCCGGGCGTTTACAAACGTCACTGTAGGAAACTCAATATTACCATTCCGCCCCACAAAGATCGTGAACGCCACCTTCCGAGAAAGCTTCCTCGTTTTCCGATTCTGTCTGTAACCATGATCAGGTCTAACGTCCTGCAAAGCTTGGTGTGGTCTGAGGAAGGTTTATTAAACTATACACAGACACTTGAGACACTTATACACTGAGAACTTCGAAATCATACGAGTATAATTTATGCAAACGCAGACGCAATTCTGTACAGACTTCAATAACTCACTGTGTGGTGCACCATGTACTATTGAGCTGAAGCGAAAGAGAACCAAAAATCAGTTTTGGGAATTCGGTGTAAAACCGGCAATGCTGCGTGAGTTTAGAAAAAAGTTTATTTGGACGTAGTACGTACCACACACGTGGACTTAGTGTCTGTACAACAAGGACAGTATAATGAACACATACACAACTAGTAAGCACAATGTACAGGGTCCATACATCATGTTTGTTTACAAAAAAATGTTCAACGATGATGTGTATTTAGAAGAAAGTGTTCGTCGATTCAGAGCACCGTGTACTCTACTATGAAAGAGCATTAAGCTGCCGGTAACGAATACTAAATGTGTTTAGAAAAAGTGCCTAACGATTTTGAGAACTTCGTACTCAAATATAGGAGAGCAGTGCGCCGTCCCTTGCTAAAACCAAAGACGTTACGCCCAGCCCCATACCCAGTAGAGTACCCGGTATGGAACCGAAGGACGTGGAACACACCAAAAGAAACATTCTAGCTGTGTTTAGAAAAAGTGGTTAACGATTTAGAGTTCATAGTACTCTACTATGGGAGAGCAAAAAACCATCTCGTGGGCCTCAACAGCAAAAGTGCTGTGACGTACTTCCTGAGGCTAGACTGGCCAACCATTCATGGTGATGTTTATGGAGCCTAACCTGCAATTAGACAAGCCAACCATTCATGGTGATGTCGTGGGACAGACCAAGAGAAACCTTCTAGCTGTGTTCACAAAAAGTAGTTAACGATTTAGAGTACTAGGCACTCTGCTATGGGAGAGCAAAAAGCCGTCCCGTGGGCCTCAACAGCGAAAGTACCGTGACGTAATTCCTGGGGCTCTACCAGCCAAGCATTCATGGTGATGTCTATGGAGCGTAACCTGCAACTGCACTCTGAGCATACGACATTTTGAAAAGCCGTCTTACTTTCTCTGGGTTGGTAGCTGAATTTTTCTGCGTAATAAACAACCTGTGTAAGGCACCAAACAAATGCCCATCTTACGACCATTATTCTCAAAATACATTCGTACCCTTTAATTTAAGATCTCGAAGCAAGTCAGCTACATTCATAAAGCTGCGCTTTGGAACATATGTATACGCGAGTTTCGCCATGATGGGAGGCAAAGGTTGATTGCAGCGTCCACCCTTTTCTTACTACTTACTTAGCTTACTTACTAAGTGTCGTGCCCCCCCCCCTCTTAGGTGAGTGGGGGGGGGGAGTCTCCCCACATATGCTCCGGAACCAGAGTTGCTAGTTTCGCTAATAATAAGCCCATTTGAGCTCTTTTTTCGCCAAGTCGCTTATGGAACACTCCAGTCGCATTCCACGTTTCTCTGGGCTTCTTTTTTTGCTTTTCCCAGCAATTGTACTTACTTTGGTGTTCATCACGTACACCGATGTGCGTTTGTCGTTCACTCACAGCGAGTTTACCGATGACGTTGAGTAGTTGCATGCATAGGAGTTCACAAGGTTCCCCATTTAAAGTGCCGAAGATTCACTGCAGCGTCCCGTACTACTAAGCCAATGTACGGGGTGATTTAACGCCTCCCCCCTACTTATTTTCAGGGCACTAGAGGGGGAGGGGCCGACTCCCTACCCTTCCTCCCCGTGTGCACGTATGCAAACATACATTGGGGGAATCGTCAGGTAACGTTAATCGTGAGTCTGCAAACGTGTCTTTCTTCATGTACCACCCTGATGAAATCACCGAATGGTAATTGAAGTACCTGTAAATAAATAAATGAATAAGTTTAACTGAATGGAGGCTAACCTGGAAAAATTGTTAACGAGTAGCCACGTGCTTTTGTTCATAGTTGCGCATGATTTCGCTGTACATAACAATTGGGTAATTGCTTAAACTGCTCTTCGTATTTAAGCGACCCTCGTTATTTTAACTAAAAATATATTCAAGAATGGGAAAATTCTTATGTTACTGCTTCTTTTGGGCTTCTTTTGCGATGAGTTCTAAATTGTTTGCTCGGCAGCATCTTACAAAACTGTTTGGAACTCTCAGCTTGAAGTAGACTTAAACATAGTAATCCGCTGGAATTTTAACTATACCATTGACCACAATGTCAGGCGCAAGGTCACCCAGTTGTCGACACATCTTGACGATGACAGGCTCCCATGAAGCGACCCAAATTGTACGTGACCACCTACGTGCGTTATGTTTTTTTCTTAAATGTGCCATGGCATGTCACCCAACAAATTGCGGGTTTCAGCGATAAATACAAGTGGAAGGTTTGTCGCGCATGTATAGAACATAGACTAAATAAATATTGCAGTGCAAAATAAACACCAGAACTCAGTGGCATTGAACCCCCCCCCCCCACCTGTGACCGCCATTTTGCCATGCTGTGTGTAACGTCATGATCTGCATGGGGTGGAGCCGTCGCCTTTTACCAAAGTTTTAGCCACTAGAGAGCGTTCAGTTCCGATGTCAAGCAGAAGAATGCTTAAAATTCTCGGCTGCGCGCACAGATGAGCACAGAACAAGATCATTCGCCTGAATGCAGACGCTATAGCACAGTAAGCAGCTTGTTACGTCACGGCTCGCTAACGACCCGAGTCCCAGACTGCTCGCTGTTTATAAAAATATCCAATCATTAAATGCTATGCTAATGCGCTACACTTTAGCCAACTTGTTTGTGAACGCACAAGGACTAACCCGCATAACACAGATTGTCATCGAAAATAGGTCGACATGGCCCCTTTAACGATTTCGCAGCTGTTCGGTCAAACTCGAGTATTCGCAACGTCACTACGAGTCAGTGACACCAATCTGTCGCGCAGGACTTCCCGCCAAAGTGTCTGCCGCGGTTCACAAGGACCTCCGTGTGGACGAAATCCCGTGCTAGTCCACGTCATCATGGCGCGGAGGCGTCGTCTACCTCCCGAAGCCTGCGCCACCTCGCGGCGGCGTCCAGCGGTGGGTTCGGACGGCGGTTGTGACGCGCCACCGAGGCTCAAGCCTCGTCCCTTGCAGCGCAACGCGGCGAACGCCCGCGAGAGGGCGCGGATGCGCGTGCTGAGTCGCGCCTTCTCGCGTCTCAAGACGTCGCTTCCCTGGGTTCCCGAGGACACCAAGCTCTCCAAGCTGGACACGCTCAGGCTGGCGGCCGGCTACATCGCGCACCTGCGACGAGTGCTGATCGACGACGACGAGGCGTCGTCGTCATCGCCCGCTTCGGCCGCCGAAGACGCAGCCTGCGGTTCGCCGCGATGCCTGCACCCACTGGCGCTGGTGGGTTCGCTTGATGTGCTGAAGTTCATATGCATGGCCTTAAAACTATAATTTTGCATCGTGTTCGATACCCTACCCATTACGGCAATATAAAAAAAAACTGTGGCGAAGGGCATGTAGGGAAGGCTGTTACAGCTCCGCTGTCTTACACCTGGGAAGGGGTGAAGAATGTTGTGTGCCTCCGCGATTCCCACAGCGGAATATTTACTCTCTATTGCTTTATTCACCGGCAGTCCCCTAATATGCACCATCACTTCACACATGCGTTCCAAGAAGTGGTGTTTCAAATTGATGATATTACCGTATCACTGCACGCTTGTGCCTCTGGTTGATGATGATAAACTTGAGCGCCTTGGTAAACTTCTTCGGGCATTATGCAAAAGCCAAGCGTAATGTTTTAGGCGTAATGACGAACATTTAACTCGTAATACGAGTAGCATCGATGAATGGCAGGTAAGTGGGACTTCCCCAATTTCGGAGGTGCATACTCGTTGAGGATGGACCGCGACAACGACATGACAAGACGACAAGCCAAGACCCTAAGGCGATTCGCACATGAAATCATTACACCGTTCACGCTCAACATGACTGTTGATCAATGACGGTAGTCACCATTTCATAATGTCATCCCAAGAGGTCACTGCAGATTAGGGTAGCATAAGCCTTGCTCAAATTCATGAAGACAACAGGCTTGCCCCGTTGGTTACAGAACAAGAGAGAGAGAGAGAGAGAGTTGTCGTGAAAAAGAAGAAGATATAAGCGGAGCAGAAGGCAAGCATTCGGCTGTAGAGGGCGACGAGGTCTGCAGGAACCGCGAACTCGATGAACGATCGCAGGGCCAGTATCTTCAAGGGCGCGTGGAGACCAAACATGGGGGACCGAGCAGGTGATCACCATAGCGCATCGTTCAGTGGGCAAAGCAGGGCAGGAACAAATTATATCCTCTAGTGTTTCGTCATCCCCGCTTCTGCGGCATGCTGGCGATGGCCAGCACGTAGAATTTGACAGTGTGTGCTCTCTCTATCCCAGTCCTCACTCTCTTTCTCGGTACATCTGACTCTCAAGCTCACTGATCTCTTTCACCGTTGTAGAAAAGCATACCGGTTTTTCTGTGGTGATTTCAGTACGCCTGCCCTTCCTCCCTCTCCCGGCTCTGTCTTCCTATCATAGCGCGTGACTACGTGAAAGAACAGGACAACACAATGAGAGCCCCCGAACAATCACGTTAATTATCTGGTGCTAAATATACGTGTGATTGTGCTTGCAATGGAACTGTTTGAGTAGGTGTGCCCTAGGTCCAACTACACAATGAGCTGTTTCTGTGACGTCGCACGTTCGTTTCTTCTTATTGTTTGTCAAGCGATAGCGAAAATCTGGTTGTTAGTCAGCGCTGTACCTGTCTGCTCTCATTCCATTCTTGTCCCATTTTTTTAGCAAGTGATGATGACGTAATGACGCTTTTTTCAGACGTGGCCGTTCTCGTTCAATCAACGCCTCCCGAGTCCCGAGGGTCAGGACGCAGAGGTCAAGGTACGACACGGCGTCTCCTGTCGAATGTTCGAGGGTGACGCCGCGTCTCCCGCTTCACCCCACCGACCCGTCAACAAGCAGCTTTATCAGCAGCAGCAGCAGCAGTTAACCTCGTGTCACGGTGGACATCGATACCAGTCCGCTGCCTCTGCGGACGACGGGTTCGACTCGTTCCTCGATTATCTCAGCAGTTCCTCGGGTCCTTCACACCCTTCTTCATATTCAGGTCGCTTTATGGCCATAAGTAGTCAGAGACCCTTGTGTTCCTCCTAAGTACCTTCAATGTCGTCCTCTTCGTAAAGAAACGTCGATAGAGCATATGATGTTAAAAATAGTAGCTGTGAAAAGCTCTTATTATGGCCGAAGCCCTAAATGCCTATTTGAAATCGAAAATTCACCGTCATTGCCAGCGGCACAGGCGTGGACACGAGTGATCCAAAACGAAATTGTCATAGCAACAACAGTTATGATAACTGTTGTTCTTGTTGTCACCACACATATCACTACTACAGTAACAGCAGTTATAACTGTTCTTGAGGATGTTGCTAGTAGCACTGTGTGGTGTCCCTATATGCCCCCTCGTTTCCCTTCGCGCTACATCAAAGCAGTTCAAATGATTCACCAAGCCCACATGGCAACCCTCGTCGATTAGCCAAGGGGTAAAGTCACAAAGAATATACCGGCCGTTGTCTTGTGTGGTTGTGTTTCTTGCCGACGCCATTGTGTGCCATACTGATGGTTGCAGCGCTTGTCAAATTTTCAAATGTGTGCATCGTACTGCTGGGTCACCTATACGCGCCGAATGAAGTTAAAATAGCAGAACTCCATTTGTTGTAAAGTTCTGCGTGATGTTTACTGTTGCAAAATGTTCTGTCGTAGATGCACCGATTATTTTGCAGACTCGATGGTCGACTCTCGACCTGCACGAACGTCTTTTATCCATGTTAGTGCCTGTGACAAAAAAAAAGTGCAATAAATTTATGTTTATTTATTTCTTATTTTGACATGCTCATTTTCATCAACTAATGAAACCTGACAAGCTGATTTCCTAGTTTACATTCGTGATCATAAGTGTTCGCATAGTGAAGCACGTCTTGGATGTGTTTCAGCAGAAAATGCATGTCTGCTTTTAAAACCAAGTCATTGCTTCGTACGCATGTTTATGCGTAGTATCTGTCTCCTTGTGCCAGCATAAGCTTAACTGATTAGAAGGTTTATAATTAGTTACGTATTATTAGTTGCATATTTATGGAAGCTCACATTCTATTTTTAGTCGCACTTTTATGAATGCGATAACAGCAGTCTAAACGAAAATTCACATGCAAAAAAAGGCCTGTTCTATCGGTGAGGGGGGAGGGGAGTCTGGGTTAATTCTGACTACTTGAGGTTCTTTAACGCGCTCATTAATATAGTCACACGGTGTTTCTGCACTTATTACGACAGGCTATGAGAATACCAATTAGTTAATGGCACTATATATTCGGGTGAAGAAGACACAACGCAAGTCCAGCCTGTTCCTGAAGCCGGAACACAGAAACAATTTTATTTAACCAGGTATACAATGTAATAAATAAGGAACAACCTGTAGAGAAAACAAAATAAAGAAACGAAAAAAAGTGAAAGCAAATCCGGTCATGGCCGCGTCGTATCACATGTCGACATTTGCTTTCCAGTTGGGGTGCAGCGCTTGACCCTTGAAGCTCTTGGGAAGACCGATTCTCCGAATCTTCTTTTTCGGACCTGAAGGATCGCAGAGATGAAAGAAACAGAACGTTGTTATAAATAAATTCCCCCCTTACGTGAAGATTTACAATATCGTTGTGTGCTGTGTCCAAGGATGCGTTTGTCGAATACCGAGCCAATAAACGAAGGGGTCGGCTCGCTTTAATGGATATTCACTAGATTTCGGGCTACTTTACCAGGAAGAACGCAACGTACAGTCAAACCCGAATATATCGAATCTGAAAGGCATCAGATAAAAAAGAAAAAAATCTAAGTCTTGCACTTAATGTAGCGTGAGTTCGGCTCTAATTCAGCGGTAAATTTATGCTTAATGTAGCGCCTTACTGTAGTTCTTGTTTATTTTTTACTTATAAACGAGCAGCTTTTTTTCGAAATAAACCGAATAAAGAACTGAAACTAGCTAAAATGACAAGGCTGTTTCGGCACATGCATACCCCCAACGTTCATCTCATACAGTAATAACAAAATGCTAATTATTATTTGTAATTTATTATTATTAGTTGAGAGTCAAGCTGAGAGTGCGTGTGTGCCAAAAAAGCCTTATTTGAGCTAGCTTCGGTTCTGTATTTAGCTCATCTGAAAAAAAAAAGCTCATCAAATGTTGCCTGTGTAGGTCTTGGATGCAGTTGCAAGTCCTGCGTTTATTGCAACTTTCCTGTCGTGGAGTCTGAGGAATTGCGTAGCACGGACAACCCTGCGATTCCCTTGGCCATCCACGGCCAGTCTCGAGGTGCGTTCTCGATCAGCGGTGGCGCTCTCTGTCGCGTGGGGCTGGTATCAGCCCAATGTTTCAGAAGAGTCTTTCAAAGTTTTAGGCAAATTACTACGATTAATTCATGCTTACTTTGTGATTGCATTAGTTTAACATAGCTAGTTTATTTTGTCAGGTTTCGAGCCTTGTTAGTACCGTTTAAGGCCTGCGTTGACCACTGCGTGACCGTGCGACATGAAACAGTGGATGGACAAACTGGATAAAATTTTGATGTATTGGTAATTCCACGCATACACATAATAAGTATCGAAAATACATTCAAGATAATTGTAAAATTGTTCAATATACACAATATTTCATTATATGTGGGTTCTATATTACGGCTTCGACGTGTAGATACGCTTTTCGATGCCATAAAGATCAAGATTGCGTCGCTTTTTTTTTGAAGGTGGGCAGAAAATACGTAGGCGAACACGTTGGTAACTTGATATTCGTGTTTTATATTAAATTTAATATTTAATTCAAGTTCATTACCTAGTCAAGTGGTGGACCAGTTCAAACGAGTATTTCGAACTAAATTGAATGCATCTCTTACTTGGTTACATATGCTATCTATTGGTTCGTTGATTACTATCAGTTTTCATAGTAAGTTAATTAGTTATAACATGGCTATAGATGCAAATTCTACCAAACAAAGAACGCATAAAGCACTCAAACCAAGAGTTTGGTGCCAGTTCAAGCCAAGAGCTTCCATGTTTTGTTACCTTCGCAGTCGGCCTCCCCGTGATCATTGCTTTTTTCTTCGGACGTACTCGCCACGTTGAAAGCAGCGCTTTTCCGAGGCACCTCCGGCTCGTTCGGGGCTTGCATGCTGCCGGGTTCGACTCCCTGTCCACCGCTTGCGTATAAAGCATGTTCGGTCCCGGATTTTCTTTCATCAGGAGGGATGTTCTCGCTGTTCTCCGGGTCGGGACATTCCTGATACGCCGGAACGACCATGAAGTTTCTGGAGTTCTCGTTGAAGTATATTTCCATGACCTTCTTGTAGACGTCTGCCTTGTTCTCAGTATTGCGCTGAGGTTTTTCCTTGTTATTCGATATGTCCGCGAGAGGGCGCCTCTGCGAGTGCTGTACAGGCGGAGTGCTGTCGCCGTCGTTTTCCTCTCTAGGAGGAGTACATTCAGGGTAGTCCACTAGTTTGGCCACGCCCACGCGAGGAGTGCTAAGCTGATTGGTTGAATCTTCATCGCCCCGCAGTTTAATACGTCTTCCTGTCATAGCAGACGAAAGAGGCGACACATCCATAGCATCGCCGTCAACACCCGAACGTCTTGTGTATCGGTCATTCAAGTCTTCTTCTGTGCTGTTTTTACAATAATTATGTTGTGACAGCACTAGCCTGTGCAGACTGCCGTTGCCCGTCGCAGTTGTTACGCCACTGCTCGGCTCTTCCGTTTGCGCAGTCGCGGATACTGCTACCCCAGAGTCGTCCTTCGACTTCAGTTCCACTTGTGGCGTGGTGCCTACAGCACTTTCGAGCTGGACTAGACGAGCTTTCTTGATGAGTCCAGCGAATGGATCTTCCTGAGCCTCCTGCATCTCTTCGGGCGAGCAGTTGGCCTTCCTCTTTCTGGAGTATGAAGACGCTGAGCAGCCAACAGGCATGAACAGTTCATCGCTCGACTCGGCGTCTTCGGAGGGTTGCTCGTTGCGGCGAGTGTACTGGGTAAACAGGTCGAACGTGCTCAAAGCCCCGTCGGAAGCTCCCGAGGAAGACGCTGAGACATACGAAAAAACCGAGTAACAGGATACCTGGTCGTATTCGGACAGATCCGACTCATCGGTGGTCGTGTGAAGAGTGCGCGAACTGTCGTTGCTCCCGTCTTCTTCGCTGACGTCTTCTTCGGAGCTCTCTTCCTCGTCGACGTCAGAGCTTGACAGGGACCCCGCCTGTCGGCCAAGGGGTGTTGTTGGCGTGCTCAGACGCGGAGCCTGGCTTGCGACCAACACTCGGATATGGTCGCGGAGTTCTTCCATTTCGGCGCTCGTGATGTGAGGCAGCTCGTTCAAGTGGCAGTCACGTTCGGCTTCGAGATCGAAGCATCCGGCCTGCTCTGGCAAGCATATCTTGACTACATCGGGCACCACGCGTTCGTCCTCGTAAAAACTTCGGTCGTGCTCTTCAACCTCGTTCAGCGAGGTCTGAGCGCAAGGCACGTGGTAACTTTCATCGCTGTTCCCGGTTTTGAATACAGAACCCGACGAGTCGCTCATCGCTGCCGATGGGGGGCTGACTTCACCTTTAATCTGTCTATATGAAGAAAATGAGCAGCTCTCGAAGTTCGGATCGTGGTGGTTCAGATTCTGGCCAGCGCTAGCGAGTTCGTTTGCGCCGTTCACTTGTGACAGTGAGACTGAGGGGGAGCTTGTGGTGTCGTACCGAGGACTTAGTGGTCCAATGAAGCTGTCATTCATTTGTAATTGTTGGGTGGCGGGTTCTGCTCCAACCAGGTCAAGTCGGGCGCTCTTGGTGGGCCCAGTCGCGAGCTCTACGGAGCTACGCTTAGACGAAGCGTCACCTGAAGGAACGAGAGCATTGTCCATAACAAAGCTTTCCCCGTGCCCCGTACTTTCATCGCGCTCCTCGGTCTCGTAATCCAGTTCTACGCATGCGCCGATAGCGGGGACTGCGAGGTCTGTGTCGTGCTCGAAGGAATTCATTTTTTCATCCACCGTGCAATCAGTTGTCACTATCGCCTCATTCTTCAAGACATTTGGTGGAAAGCTCTCAGGGTGGGGGAGGGTTTGGAGCGAGCATCGATAGTAGTTAGCTGGTGTGTTAAGGTGTATGGATGCTGGAAGCGCAGCTGCCAGGTTACAAGCCTGGATGCTGCCGGCGAGTCCAAGAGCTCCGCGGCTTGCAAGTTGCGGAAATGCCAGCGGAAGTGCCAGTGGAAAGAGAGCAGGAACTTCTCGGCATTCTGTTTTGCAAGTTGGATATGAAGCCGCGACAAGGTCAGCCTGTCGATCGATGTCGTCGTTGTGTAAGCCGTCAGGACAGACAGATGCCTGTTTGGTCTCGGCGTTTGTGGGTTCAGTGGCGACCCCTGCGTTGCTGATAGAAACGACCATGCCGCTAGCAAGCTCCCGACTTACGTCTATGCATTGGGGACGTTCAACCGACTCCGGCATCGTTTCAAGTGCGAAGCGGTCACGTGCCGAGTCCAAGTTGAACACGCCGTCTTTGTTCCACCACGCCCCTGCCGGAACACTGCCGATGACGAGCAGTTCACCCTCGAGGTTTCTGCGAGTCCTGCTCATGATGCTGTGAGTTCCCCGCAGGTCGAAAATTTTCACGATTCCCGTGTTCCTCGCCTGACGTGTCGGGAAGGCTTCGTCGTAGGCCCGTGAAAGTGCTTCCTCGATCGAGTAGCGTGGCAGTAGCGAGCCAGCTGAAGTAGCCCTCATTCTGGAACTGTGTGCTACTTCGCAGTTTTCGGCGATCGCGGCTCCCCTGTAGTCTAAGGAATGCGGCCCTGCGACAGGAATCCCTTCCAAAGTGTCAGGATGATGCTCGAGCCGACCAACAGTGTTCCTCATCTGCGCCTTTGTAACCGTTTTCGCAGTGTTTGGTGCAGACTTCATCTCACTGTCTAAGCGTCCTGGTTTCATATTCAGGTGTGAGTCGACTTTAAGAATGGTGCCCTCGTTTGACAAGTCACACTCCGAGAGTTTCCTCGCAATGACATCGTGGGTAGTGACTTGGGCGTTGGGACTACCAATACTCTGGTTAAGGTTAACAAGCTCGTCTTCTAACTCTGAAGCCGATTCTCTCGAGAAGCTGCGTTTGTTCGCATCTTCCACGCTTCGGTCACGAATGATGACTGGTGATGGTTCATTGTCCGGCACCTCGAAGGTGCCGTCCGTCTGATGCGGATGTGACGAGTCACCCATCGAAAGTTCTACAAACTCTTCAGAGGTGGCGTTAAGAGAGCGGCCGATGCCTCGCTCGTTCTCGGCATTCAGCGCCGGCTCCAATACAGACGGGAAGTTCGCAGAAGCGCCGTCGGTTAAGGATGGAGCTGGCCGCATTGTCGCGAGCTGGCGTGGTGCGAAGAACGGCGCATCAGAACGAGAGGGCAACGAAGTGCAATTGGCCTCTTCAATTGAACGGCCACAGACGAGCGGCGGGCCGTTCTGAGGGCCGGCGCAACGTTGGCCTTGACATTCTTCGGAGTCGAGCCGGTCCGCGTCGTGCCCGAGTTCAAAAGTGGCGCCTTCTTGCGCGGCGACGTTCTGTTCGTTTTCGGTTTCGAGTTCGGCTTCCCTCCCCAAGCCGGCCATCGTGGGGTGCGCCTGCGAGACAAAACGTTGCTTGCACTACTTTAAACGATCACATAATGCCACTTCAAAGTGCAGAACATAAAAACTTCATCTATAATTCGTTCACTTGCAAAGCAGGCACAGGTAACCATCTATTTTTATCGACTGCGAGCTTCCCCAAAGATAATACACTTTAATTACTCACCATTGATTTGAAATAAAAGGTGGTTACAAATAATCCACACTTACTTCAGCAGCGCGTCGAAGTCTTGCGTTCCTGTGCAATCGTGCAAAGGAGAGTTTTCCGATTTGAAGTTTTCCTATACACGCAAAAGAATTTCTGTGTTAGTAAACAGCGTTGCGACTTTGTTCAAGCAAAACTCACCTTATCAATAGCTTGTTCGCGAATTTAGTAGTGTTTCTGTGACTTAGCGATGAATTTGAACCGTTTTTTTCACGTGTGAAGTAAGAGCTACGAAGAAGCCCAGCCAACACACCAGAGAACAACGCTTGATTCGAGTCGTCTGCTCAAGAAATATGATGCAATTTAGGTAAATATTGAGCTTTATCGTTTAAGTTGTATTAGTTGAGTTTATATTACTCTAACTATTACTTATTTGATTGCTTTATTTATATATCTGATTGCTTTCTTTATCTGTACGAAAAAATACACGTTCATTTTGATACGCAACTTCGCCTGCAACTTGCTTGCCCTAAACCGGAAACTGGCGTTGGTGGCGGTGCCCCACTTCCTCCGAAATGGCAGCGGGCGGTGGTTGTTGTCGAACACCATCGCGAGTCGTCGCTGATAATGTTACTTTCTAGCCGTGCAACGACTGCCGAAGCCTTCGCAAGTTGTCGAGAGAGCCAGCCAAGAAGTGTGAGTAACTGCACGCCTTCCATGCTTCTACCAGGGGTTCACGAGCGCGGAAGAAAACGCGCGCGCAAGTGACTCGGGGGGGTCCACATCCCGAGTGATGTTGCTAGCGCGCTTTCCGATTCGACAAATTTTTTTGCTATGTTCTTCTTTTTTGCAACTCACTTTGTACAGACTTCCTCGTGCTACCGGATGGCAGTGTGTGCCGTAGGGAATGTCCGGTACGCTTTGCTAGCCATGTAGGACCTTAAAGATTCACCGTTGTAGCTGAATACAAAAAGAGCGCTAGTCCCCGACCTATATATCGAAAGCTAAACAAGCTAGCGCTTTCGTCCATTGAATGAGGGGGCCCTTCCTCGGACGGTGTTGCGGCTTCTTTTTGGCCGGCCAAGAAAAACACGCACCCTTCCCGTTATATACGCAAACCGCGCCGACTTTCTTGACTAGGTTTAAAAACGCTGTTTCCATAAACACGAAAAGTATAAACACTCCCCGCTTCCCGGCTGGTTCGATGAGAAGCAGCTCGTTTCTTCGCCTATCTGACGAAGCACGCGCGTATTTTTGTTTTTACAACGAACCAGATGGTGATGACGGTAGGCCGGTGGGTTTGTGCAGGGAAGCACACATTTGGTGGGGCTTTTTTTTTTTTTTGACGCCAGAAATTGTTCGATGTTTCTTGGCGCCCACATCAAACGTCACTGGGTCATTCCTATCCCAGTCGCGTAGCTTTTTTCGCTGACGAAGTGGTGTCGCGCTGTGCTTCAGGGTCACTAGCGCATTTCATTTGGGTTCTTGTTTTTCTGGCCTAGTTGCTGGCGCGACATTCCAAAACAACTTTTTCCGAACTCTATTCCACTCACGTAACTCTCAACCGGCTTCCCTCTATTTTTTTTTTTTTCGTACGTCCGTTTGGCTCGTAGCTGGCCACGGCTTCGATAAAGAAACCTCTATTGGGTGGTGAAAAAAAAAAAACAGGAAAACACAAAAGGTAGTCTGCAGCATTCGTTGCCTGTCTGGCGCTGCCAGTAAGTTGGGAAGGCTGGTAGCGGCAGGCGACTGCATCTGCGTTCACACGAGGCAACGCCGAAGCCACATTTCTTAGAGCCTCGTCTCGTTCTCCGCCTGCAACACTGCTTTATCATTTTTGTGTATTTCCTCTTCTGCTTCTTCTTCCCCCATCGTGCTCGCTCTCCTCGCAAAAGCAGCAGGTGTTTCCGGTCGTCCAGACTTGTAGTGCGGCGTCTCGCTAAGTTGCCGGGTAACCTCTTCGCACTCGTCGCGCACACGCATTCACCTGCCTTTGTCTTTGCACCACGTACTACCAGAGAGGAAGGCCATCTCTTTCGCCCATCCACCGTGCGTAGTATATCCTTTCCTTTGTCATACGTCAGGCCGTGCTTTAGTTCTCATCCGGCGACTAAGTTGGTGGGGGTAAAAAAAAAGCGTAACTGGCGTAACCCTCCTGAATAGGACCGAAAACGCGGTCAGCGCGAGTGGCTCTGCCGTGTACCTTTTTCACTTTGCCCAGTTCACGTCTCTCATCTTCCTATTGTTGCGCGGCTTTTTTTTTTTTTTTATCATCGAGTTCTACTACTCCCACTCCGAGTGGCCTGCCTCTCACCATTCCCTTGGTCGTCACAGCCGGGTTGGCATGCGGCGGTGAGCCTATTCTGGACCACCTTACCGCACCGTGCCTTTGATGTGGCACTGCTTGCATTCTAGCGAGCTATGAAAAGTGTATTGCGGCTCGAGCATCTCAAAGCGGTCCGCGCCTTTCGCGCTGGCTGTGCCTGTGTGATTCTAGTTTAAGAAGGGAAGAAGTGTGTGATTCTAGTTTAAGAAGGGAACAAGTTTGCCGACGTGATCGCACGTTCGCCTTTTTTTACATCCAGCACACGCGCTGTCCTGCCATTTGAGTGGCGTACGAACTGCGCAAAGCGTCAAGATCATCTGCACGGTGTTCGCTCAAAGCGTCGAAACTTTTTGGGCCTTTTCAGCGCTTCGTCGGCTTCTCGCGCCAGTGCGACGACGTAAGTGTGTTTATTTTAGATTTTGATTCGTAAGCGCGCCGGGTTTGTTTTCGTCTCTCGAGGGGGGCGAGTGGCGTCGGGAATTCTCGAAAGCACGTATAGGCGAACCGTTTCGTGCCGTTGCCAACTTTCTTGGAGTGAGTGCCCGAGAAATCGCCTCGCGCGACGTATCAGTTTCGGAACAGCTAGAAAGCGCCCGTCAGCTCCACTGGATTCAAGTATGTGGAGCTCGTGTGGCTGGGTGTTCCGTTTCTGCTGGAAAACATCGTCCTTGAAGTCGAGATAGCTGTCGCGGGCGGCGACCGAACGAAAAATCGAAACGACGTTCGGTGTGCTGGCGCGATTGATAAAACTTCCGTGGTCGTACGTCATACGTTTCTTTTTTTTTCTTTCTCGCTCATTTGAGGTCTTGTCCTTAATTGCCTCAGCAATATTACGCAGTCTTTCTCTTCGTCTCGCGATACGCCCCGTTCCACTATCCAGCTCCAAATCTCTCGCGACCTTGTAAGAAATCGCAACCAACGCGAGCACTGCGCGAGTTTTTGAGTGTAGCCGGCGGGCAAACAAGAGCCGTGCCGTTGAGGTTGCCTTCTGTGCGATATTTTTTTTTTTTTCTTTAGAGAGGTGAGGTGAACGACATCGGTCGGGCTGGTGGCAGCGGAGTACGAGAAAAACTGGCGCTTTGCCACTGGCTTCCGGGGGAGCGCAAATAGCAGGAAGGGGTATGCCCTTTTATGCCTGCCTTAATTTTTGCCTGACACCCCCCCCCCCCCCACCTCCCTTCCTCCGTCGTACCTCTTTTGTGCGCGCGATCTTGGAAGAAAGCTAGCTCGCCGCCGCCGCCGTCAGAAAACCCGCTTCAGAGACCTCGTCTACTCCGCTTCCATCTGGCGTGTCGCGTCGACACGTGCCCATCACACCGCCCCGTGGTTTGAATACGATCCTGTCGGTGAAAGCGACTCCAGTACTTACGGAGAGTACTCCGTGTGCAACACGCCACTGTGATGCCTGTGAAACACCAGCCATTGGCCCTTAGTTGCTGTGCCGGATGCAGTGGCCTGTGCTACCCGTAACTTCATGACCTACCGTGACTTCGTCTGTGTGTCCCCCGTGGCCAACCAGTCAGAGTTGTGCAAGGAGTTTCATGCCACTCTGACCCGTGCTGTGAGAGTCGCGTTTAACTAAATACTGGAATCGGTGCAGGCAGTTTGATTCCTACGAAGGATTCGGGATGTTCCTATGCAGGTATGGCACCCGATCAGCCGATTGATGCGAGTAATCAATGCAATCGCCAGTGCTAGAACTTGAGACATCACTTGCAGTTGCCCGTCCGATGTGATAGCTACAGGTGCTTCCAAGGGGTAGTCGCTGTTTGCAACTTTCACGGGTTTTAAAGAAGTGCAGTATCTTGTGCCTGTTTGACACTGCATTACGGTGGACAAAAATACGCTTGGGAAAAATGTTGCAGGAAAGGGCAATCTTGACAGTGCAGTCTCGTGCATTGTGGGAGCACAATATTGTATACTTTATGTGTCTGACTTTTGATGTACACAACACAACCAAATGAACCTGATCCTTAGGACAGGGCAAGCACTAAGAACTTTAATTGTTGCTTTTAACTGTAGTGTATTGTGAAGTAAATTAAATTAATATGAACCAAAGTGGACAAAAAAATCACCCATTCACTTTCAATAACCCGAACCCGCAACATCCGAATGCGTGCTTGTCCATTGCCCAACTATCTCTGCAGGCACTACAACAATGCATTATGCTCTGTGTTGAGGATCATAAGAAATCTTGTCATTCTTCTTCGTTTCACAAATTTTCATGGCATCTTGGGGACCATATACTTCACTCCCATCAATAGCTATGCCTGCACGTTGCGGCAGACTGCAAGTTCATTTTGCCAGATGCGTATTTATAGCAACATGTGTACACATCGACGATGACTGCGTACATCTTTATCACGAACACGTGCCGGAAGACTAGAGAAGCCTTGACTCTGGCTGAATGCCAAGGCTTCATTTGCAAGGGAGATTGTCCTCCTTCGGATGGTAGACCCCCGACCTGCCAGCTCTCTCGTCAAATGATGCGTGACCTCTGAGGAGACAGAGCAGAACAGCAGGGGGGCGGGGACGGCTGTACGACAGTGTCTCTTCTATATTTTGTTCTCCTTGTTTCTACTTTCTTGAGCACTGTTGTCACGCTAGCTGCTCGTGTTTTCGGGTCAGGGTGTCTCTCTGCTTGCTCAATCATTGCAGGCTCCTCTGCCCGAGGAATGAATGTGCCTCGCTGAGGCCACTTCGTACAATTTCTGATGGAACAGTGCCGAAAGTAGCTTGGCGTAGACTTGGCTACTAGTTAGTTGTGATGTGTGTGGTAACCAGACTTATCTCGGATACACATGGCCACCCACACTTGCCGCTGCTGTTTCAGGTGCGTTGTGTTCGTTGGCACCTTGTAAAGGCGCTGGCTCTGGTGCTGCCACATTGGTAGATTGTATGAGGCAGGAGAGTTACTTGACATTTCTTCTCTATAACTTTTGTTTTTCTGACTTTAGGTGGTGCTTACTATGATTCATTTTTTAGTGACGTGTATACTACTTGTAAAATGTTAATGTATAGCTTCACATGTTTTACTGTGTCTGCGGTAATGAGGGATTATTTGACATCTGTTAGGCTTGGACATCTTTTACGGTCGTGTTTTTCAAGTACAAAAAAAATTGAATTGCTGATTGATAGACTAAAATAAGGAAGTGTGCCAAAAGCTCAGACTCTGAGCTTTTGGCTGTAGATGTGTTATGTAACATACTGTTGTTCTCATCCTATGCAGTTTTCTTTGTGTGAATGCATTGTGAGTGTACTGTAAACTTCTCTTATACTGTTAACGCTCCTTTGGGCCACCATGTATTCCCTAATTCAGGTTCTGGAGTTCTTTGCGGTAGCTGAATAGTTCTTAGTCCACACAACTTTATCCGCTATGTTGTCAGGAATAGGGCAATCACCTGAGCAACTGATTTGCATAAACATGTTTACCATATCGGAGAAATTGCAGCTCCTGTATGAAGTCATCGAGGAGGAAAGTCGCATTGTTTGCAGGAGAGGGTTGTTTAGATAAGAAGGGAAGTCCAGAAACTTATAAAAAAAGTTATGTTACTCATAATTACTGATAATTCATTATTGCGAAACACGAGCTTAAGAATATGCTGTTGTCACTCTGCGGGCTTCTTCTGCAGCCCCTCTCACTTTCAAGATCAATTGCGCAATTAAGTCAGGTAGTGGGCGTGAGAACAGCTTACAGATGGCTTTGGTGTCAGGAGTTTTGGCTTTGTGATCAACACTGGTTGTCTTGGCAGGGCATTTAGAAGGTTCCACATTTGCAGGGAAGACTAGCTTTTTGTGAATCGTTAGAGCAATGCCTGCAGCATCACTTGTATGCATGTTCTGGCACAATTACAGTCAGGAATTTTTCGAGGAACTAGGCTTGGCCTTGTAACGAATTCATGGCTTGAATAGTCCTAGTTTCACCATTCAATCAGTGCGCTTTTGTCAAAAGTTACAAGTTGTGTGACTTAACAGTGAAACGATGAGGTTATGAAATTGTGCACATAAATATCCTATAAAATGCATGCAAGGACACTACTATAGCTTAATTAGTGATTCATTTGGAACGTTTATTTGTTGAACAGGGTTATACAAAAAAGAAGACATAATTTAGAAATATGCCACTTATCCCCATTTCTGTCAATTTTTTTAACACGAGACTGGAGACCTTCTTTTTTCTTTTCTTTGTTTAGATTTATGAGAACTGGTTATGTGTATATACATTCTTTATCATGGTTTAATAAATCTCTCGCTCTCACTTTAGTAAGAATCAGTCCAGCGCCCATTTCTTTTGGTTCCCTTTTGCACTGTTGCACTTGGTGCTTTTTTATTTTTTTGGCTGCTTGCATTCAGAGATGCTGACCAGAACAACAGTTGCTGAATCCTTGAAGCCTAGGTTGCAACTATAGTATAGTTTGTCACCTTCCTGGGATAACGCGTTTTTGTTGCCAGTATTGACAGAAATATGTCCTTCAGGTGAGGTGAAAAAGCTTCAAAATGCAGTAGTTTCAGCGTTAAGGGGACACTAATTAACAAAAATGATTTCTCGCATATTTTTAAAGTGCAATTTTACGGTGCCGAAAAGAACACTCTTCCGTGACATGACGCTTGGTAACTGAGAAAACGCACGAAAAGAAAATGCGGTGGGGAGGCCCCGCCGCGGTGGTCTAGTGGCTAAGGTACTCACTCGGCTGCTGACCCGCAGGGCGCGGGTTCAAATCCCGGCTGCGGCGGCTGCATTTCCGATGGAGGCGGAAATGTTGTAGGCCCGTGTGCTCAGATTTGGGTGCACGTTAAAGAACCCCAGGTGGTCGAAATTTCCGGAGCCCTCCACTACGGCGTCTCTCATAATCATATAGTGGTTTTGGGACGTTGATATTCCTGCACCAAACACAGCGACGTAGTAAATTTTGAAGGTGCCTGCTCTGTCCTCCACAGCTTTTGCTCAATCAAAATTAAGCACATTGTCATCTGTGGGTGACCTAGTATCATCTGTGACCTAGCATATGAAGTTTCGCAAGATGTCATGTGTGGGTGACCTAGTATCATCTGTGACTTAGCATATGAAGTTTCGCAAGATTTCATTGAGCCCATGTCGCGAAACTACAAAGAATACATTTTCAAATTTGTTGCATCACATGCAGAGAGTTTGGTGCAAAATTTCGAAAAATAAAACTTCAATCTTGTTTTTTTTTTCACTAATAGTAAACTTATGATAAAGAAACATATGGCTTCACAGTACTCAGAGTGCAGTTCGTCAATCTAAACAGTCATTGTTTCATTTTAGTGTCTCTTTAAGGTTGGCTACAACTTTTGTTCAAGCTTTTAGCAGCAGCAGTAGAACTATCAGCTGTGTGTGCAGTGTCATCATTACAGCACCATAGTGACCATTACCATATTTTTTTTGTAAAAGTAGACAAGCTTTACTTCAAAACTTATATACAGACTTGCATAACTGTAGCAAAAAAAAATGTTCTGTGCAGTTCGTGCAAGGGGAAACATGGGTCAATAGCATAGCCCACTACATATTACATTTTGTAACTTTATTTTTGTTCCCATATAAATGTTACCCTCACTACTATGTATGCCTTTTTCTTTTCATACAGATGTGAAATGGGCAACCTTCTGCGCTTGCTGTCAAGGGACGATGCCCCGAAGTACGACGTCTTCGTTGACTTCGAAAGTAAGTAGAGGCCCCTAGCGTCCACTGATCATTAAGGCCTCAGGGATAATTTTTTTGCAAGATGTTTCATTATAAGCTCAATGATTTGCAGTGGTTTATGCACGCATGTTACCACTCTTCCGAGATTCTGGTACCCTCCCCTTCAGAAGACACCTTGTAAACAGGGTGGCTAGCCTCACCAGCAGCTTTGTTTCTTTGCGTTCCCTCCAAGGCTTTCCTGACCTCTTCTGCCATTACTAGAGGGATGTCGTGTTGTTTGTTGCTAGTTATTACACTATGGCCGTGCTTGTTCCGGCTAGTGTACATATCTCTGTATAACTCCTCCACTACTTTAACTATCCAATCGATATTGATTGTTACTTTGCCTTCTTCGTCTCTTAGGGCATATATCTGGTTCTCGCATATCCCGAGTTTTCTCTTCACTGCTTTGGCGCTGCCTGCATTATTTAGAGCATGTTCAATTCTCTCCAAGTTATACCTTCATACATCGGATACCTTCAGCTAATTAATCAACTTCAAAAGCTCTACCAGTTCTATTTTGTCTGTTGGGCTTGATGCTAACATGCCTTGACGTTCCTAACGAGGTTCTTCGTCTCCTGGGACTGCTTGCCAGTATCCTGCCTAACTACTGTACTTCCAACTTCCACTGCACACTCCATAATGATACTCGCCAGATTATCATTCATTGCGTCAATGCTAAGGCTGGTTTTTTGAATAAAAGCAGGTTCTGGAGCGATATTCTGAATTCCTGTATTTTTCCTCTCAGTACTAGCTCATTGGTAGGCTTCTTTGTGTATCAGTTTCTGTCGTTCCTTCAAGTCTAGGTGGATTCGAGACCTTACCATTCTATGGTCACTACATCATACCTTAACAAGCACTTCAGCATCCTGCACAGTGTCTGGGCGTGCAGTCAGTATAAATTCTATTTCGTTCTTACTTTCTTCGCTAGGACTCTCCATGTCCATTATTTTAATCCATAATGAACATATCATCTTGATCTATAAGAAAGAGGATGACAAGGACCTGAGTAATTACTGGCCGATCAGCTTGCTCTGTCGTATACTGCCACGTTCCATTTTCCAAGTTTTTGTTATCGTCCCAAAAACACGACGCGATTCTCAGCACAAACTGCGCCTGCAATTTTCGAGAATGTTCCGGACTGTAGTAGATCATTTCGATAAGATCACGCCCACTGTGTGAATGGTACAGATTGTTCTGGAACCTACGCCACCGCCAGCGATAACGCTAGGACATTCGACGGCAAGAGTATAAATGCCGACGCGCTTTGCCGCTTGTCAGTTGTTGATCGAAGGCCGACGCTCCGTTCGCCGCTATCAGTCCGAGACTGCTATCTGTGCGAGACTGCTGCTGTAATTGGACTTTCCGTTTACCGGGCACAGGTTCGCCCAAATAAACAGTTAAATCCCAACACGAAGTCTCCTGTCTTCGGCCACGTCACGACCCCGTGACAATACAAGCGATCTACAAAGGTAATTGGTAACAGAATTAAGACAACATTAGAATTCAATCAACCAAATGATCAAGCAGGATTTCGAACAGGCTACTCGGCAATGTACCCCATAGAGAAATGCTCAGAATACACCCAAGCACTATACATAGCCTTTGTAGATTACAAGAAGGCTTTTGATTCTGTAGAGATACTGTTAGCAGTCATGCAGACACTGTGGAATCAGTGCATCAACGAAGCATATATAAACATTCTGGAAGAAATCTAGTGAGGATCAACTGCCACCATAGTGCTCCATAAAGAAAGCGACAGAATACCAATGAAAAAGTGTGTAAGACAAGTCGATGTGATCTCCCCAATGCTATTTACTGCGTTCTTACAGCAGGTTTTCAGAGGCCTTGTATGGGAAGAGTTAGGGATACAAGTTAAAGGAGACTACCTTAGTAGCCTGCGTTTCGCCAATGACATTACATTGCTGAGTAACTCGGGGGACAAATCGCAATTCATGGTTATTGAATTAGACAAGGAGAGCAGAAAGTTAGGCCTTAAAATTAATCTGTAGAAAACGAAAGTAATGTACACTAACCTCGGAAGAGAACAGCGCTTCGAGATAAGTAGCAGTACACTTGAAGTTGTAAAAGAGTACGTGTACTTAGAACAGGTAGTAACCACGGGGCCGAACCAACAGATTGAAGTAACTAGAAGAATAAGCTTGGGGTGGAGCACATTCGGTAAAGCATTCTCAAATCATGAATGGTAATCTACTACTAACCCTCGAGTGGAAGGTATATAGCAGGTAGCATCTCTCCATTACTTACTTACAGAGCTGAAACCTGGATGCTTACGAAGAGGTTTCAGGTTAAATTGAGGACAACGCAGCGAGCGATAAAAAGGAAAATGATAGGTGTAACTGTAAGAGACAAAAGTAGAGCAGAGTTTGTCAGGGAACAACCTGGGGCTAAGGATATCATATTTCAAATCAAGAAGAAATGGACATGGGCCGGGCACGTAGCCTGTAGGTAGGATAACCGCTGGTCGTTAAAGGTAACTGACTGGATTCCCAGAGAAGGCAAGCGGGTGAGGCGAGAGACAGAAAGTTGGGTGGGTAGATGAGAATAATAAGTTCAGGTATCAAGTGGCAGGGGCAAGCACAGGACCAAGTTGACTGGCGGAACATGGAAGAGGCCTTTGCCCTGCAATGGGCGTAAGTCAGGCTGATGATGATGATGATCATGGTTGTGCATTTAGAGCATGCGCTGCGGAATCGGGAACTGCTTGGTAATTATGGCTGACAAAGGCAGATAAGAGCTAGTGCAGTTGCAAGAATCATTAAAGATCAGAGCTGTTCATATACTACCAGTCTTTCCCAAATACATTAAAAATACTACGCCATACAGTACTGTGCTTGAATTCTGACTTACTTGTGATTGAAAAACTTGTATATATTTTTTATCTTTTGCAGCCGAAAGTAAAGAACTGCATTAGCTTTGTCTGTTTGCCTACTGCATTTTTGTTATGTGAAAGCAGTGAGAATTCGCACGGTCTGGAAAAAAAAAAAAGCTTACTGCATGAAAGCTACAGTTATTAATGAGGCATCACTCTGCCTTGCTGTTTGAGGCCCCCCTTATCGCAAAAAGCAACCTTCAGCACATCGAGTCAAGTGCCCTTTATGGTATTTTAGATAATGCATGCTAAACTGCTTGCAAACTGGCAGCTTAGCAGTTTTGCTATGTAGATGCAGCTTCTAAAACTGCAGGCAGCACATTGTTTGGTTTGTATTACAGCCAATATGAATGTTCTAGATGATGGTGTGTTCTCGTTTCGATTTGTTACATGCTTGTGACGTGTGCGTAGTGTCTAGTGGCATTAAATGCGGAGTAATTGATGCCAAGGCATCGGGACTCCGGAAAAGGCTCGCTTGCTTGCTTGAAAGTCAGCGTCTTAACAGATCTGGCTGGAAAGGGAAATAGGCACTCTTCCTTGAACTGCATATGGCCTTTTTTACTTGAAAAGATAGGAAGAGTTCTCTACAGCTGTATCTTTTTTCTTGGACAAATTATGCTTTGCTGTAATTGCAACTAGCTATCCTGGTCTTACTTTTTTTTTGCTGGTATTTTCTTTTCCTTCCAGACGCTGAGCCTTCAGAATCTGAACAGGAGACATACTACGTAGTGCAGGATGTGCTACAGCACTCAAGAGACATACTCCTGGAACTTCAGACGTACAAAGGTGCGGGCAGCGAGATCAGAGAGGTGAGCACGGGCCACTTGTCTGCCACCGTCACAGGCTACATTCAACCATACCAGCAATCGCTACGGTGTCGCGAGTTTGATCTCGGCTGTGGCATTCGCATTTCAGTGGAGGAATACGGTAAAGACCCGTGTACTTTGCGACGTCGAAGCGCGTTAAAGAACACTAGATGACCCAATTTTTTTGAGCCCTCAACTACAGCGTTCCTCATTATTTTGTCGTTTTGGAACATTAAACTCAAGATATTACCTATTGCTATAGCAAACACTGCTGGAAGCGCACCAGCTCAAGTTTAGAAGGTTACAGTGGATACCTAAACACATCCTTAGGAGACGAGAACATCGTAGTGTTTTTGCAAACATAGCCAAAAAATGCTGCCTATGAGGCACGCGGCTGATGCTACAGCTGTTGGTGTTGGTTCCAGTGTGAGGTAATGTGCTTTCCAAATGTGTATTTTGCACATTCTGGCGGGATGCGCTCTTTTCCCCCAACCAAGCCAAGAAATGCTTTCTCATTAATGCGACATCGCACTTAGCAGCTGGATTAAAAGCAAGTTTGAATATGAGACCTCTTTCTGGGTTTTCCCATACAAGTTCACATTAAGGGGGTACATGGGTCTTTGAAGGCCGAATAATGGGAACGAAATAGACTTTCCGAAGCACTCATTCTCAGAATTTGTAACACATTCTTATACTAATCTGTGGTATTTCTTGCTTCAGTGTTCATTATTTTTGTACATGTGTCTCACTTCTTAAGAGTACATTAAATTGCAAAATAAATTTGTTATCCTGTTTTGTACAACACAGTATTTGCCACTCTCCTTGTTTCCTGCATCAATATATTTGGACCTAGTGCAGCTGAAGCTTTAATTTCCGTTGCTGTATACAGCTAAAATATAAGCAGCCTAATGATTGATTGATATGTGGGGTTTAACGTCCCAAATCCACCATATGATTATGAGGGACGCCGTAGTGGAGGGCTCCAGAATTTTCGACCCCCTGGGGTTCTTTAACGTGCACCCAAATCTGAGCACACGGGCCTACAACATTTCCGCCTCAACCTTCCGCCTCCATCGGAAATGCAGCCGCCGCAGCCGGCATTCGATCCCGCGACCTGCGGGACAGCAGCCAAGTACCTTAGCCACTAGAGCACTGCGGCGGGGCTATAGGCAGGCTAGGAAACACAGAGAGTAAATGTCGCTAATTTTAACCTTCATGCTTTTACTGTCATTGAATGCTATTAAACTTGCTTTCAATTTGATGTGGTCGTCAATACTTATGCGTAAACGACTTTTGTTGTGCTGTAAGCAAAGAAATAACCACTCCATTTCATATCCACTGGCAGCATTGCATACCTCATGAATTCTAGTATCTGTGCATGTGTTAATCAGAATGTTCTATTTAGTATTTATGCTTTCAATCTTTCAGCAAACAGTCTAATGTAATTACAAATTGTTTAAAAGTACTTCATCTGCTTAAGATGTAAATCAAGTTAGAATTGGCTAAAGAAACTGAACAAACCTGTGAAATTTCATCTAATGTGGTAAAAAAATAAGTGATTAGGGCTCCTGTTTAAAATGGCCTGAAGTACAAATTTTTCACGGCAAAGCACTGTTAGCTGTCACACCCACAGCCACCGGCTTCATGGTTATGCCACAATACACACATCAGCACCATAATAATTTAAGTGGGATTTTCGTGTACCATGAAAACTGTTCAGCCCAGTGCAGTCCATACACCCATATTGTATCCAACGCATGGGAGTGCTCTAGCAGATGGGAACATTGTGCACATTGCAACGAACAGGGTGTTCTTGCAGAACAGTTGTGCCATACACTATGAGAACCATGTCAGTGTTTAAGTATGGATTTGGAGTTGGTGACATTGTTTAGCTCTCCAAACAGTATGTTACCGTCTAGGGAAGTCTTTTTTCCCTAAAGGTGAAATTACTACAATACACTTGAAGCAGTGCAATTAATGTCCTATATACCTTGCTTGGCTTCATTATGTGCTGGTTTTCATTAAGGCCATGTCAAACAAAAAGAAACGAGCCGACGAAATTTCCTTCCTTCATACATTGATCGCAAGAGTCTCGTTCTGGCGGGCTTGATGCCTTCAGGTGGTATGGGACGGCTTATTCACCAGCTGTCCACGCAATAAAGATCAGATGCTAACACATGCCAGCTTGCAAATACACTCAAACCTCGATATAACAAACCTGGATCTAACGAGTTATCGGTTAAAACTAAGTAAATGAAGAATAGCTTTGTTATAGAGGGCTACAAATATGTCTAGAAGGAATCTTCGGATATAACGAAGTATTTTTTTACACGTGTGACTTTTGTTATAATGAGGCTGTTATAATCACACTTGCTATCATGGCTACAAGCGATGCTGCCTGACCTTCAAGTTTCCATGCGCATAAATACCCCATACAGGGAAAGCTGGAAATGGGATGACTTTCAGCTTAGCTCAGTTGGTGCATAATATAAAAATTTCGCATTCGGTTTCTTCTGGCTTTTGACTTGTATTTTGCAAGTACCCCAATCGACTTGAAACAATAAAATTAATGTTCCCCTAGGTGTTTCCTGGCTTCATTATCTACTGTTTTTTTTTTGTTAGGATGTGTCAAACAAAAAAAAAAACAAGCCCTCGAGATTCTCTTGTTCGTATTCTGACACCCTTTATGCTTACCATTGTGCGTTTCCCAGGCTATAGCCAATCCAAGGAGTGAAGCTCGTCAAATGAAAGCATGGGAGGCCGTGCTGCCCCTGGTGTCCAAGTTGAAGCAGTTTTACATCTTCTCACAAAGTCTTGGTGAGTGCTTGCCACGAATGACGTACAGTAGTCTTCATAGGTCAATGTGCCTGTAGTTGCCATCGGGATATTGCCAGATCCGCTACGCTGCACGACCAATCAGTCAGTTAAATAGTTAACCTTCAGATAGACAGCGTATATAGCCGAGAATTCTGTTACTGAGCAGTTGAAGCTTATTGCAAAAGAGAGCAAGGCGTGCAGAGGCGGTCACAAGAAAAGGTGACCAACACCAATGTTTCTTTCTCTCGCACACATGTGCATGTGTGTGCACACACATGTGTGTGTGTGTGCACACACATGTGTGTAGTGGCAGCCACTAAGGCATGCACTCGTACATGCCTTCGTATTTTTGTGATGAATCCCTGCCATTCTATATAGACAAGTTTTCTTTCATACCAAAGTATAGGTTCTTGCCAGGACTTTGAAATGTGTTCAGGTTAAGCAACAAGCAAGTGGTATTCAATGTGAGACAAACTAATGTGATTCAACTCTAGTAAAGTGGATGCCTGGCTCTCGAAATGCATCCATTCAGTACAGAGAAGACTAGTCGGCATAGCATTTATTTCAAAATACATTTCGCGGATGGTTTGAAACTTTCTGGGCTTTTTCTGTTCAAATGTGTGGAGACCTTGTGGGAGATCTCCAGAAAGACAAAAGATAGGGCAAATATGCTTTCAAAACTGGCCATTTGAATCCTGTACCGGATGAAGTTGCTTCTATATTGAGCTTACCATATTTTTTCTGCTCAGCTTTAGGGTTATTCGTGCTTAAGGTCTATTTTCGTCTTAGAATTCTAAGAGTGGTTCGTGTGCACCCGTCACAGTGGTCTAGTAGTTGTGGCGCTCGACTGCTGACCGGCACGACACGAAATTGAGTCCCTGCCACCGTTGCCGCATTTTCAATGGAACCGAAAATCATTTGGTAGTTTTGGGGCGCTTAAAACTTGACAATTATCAGAATGATATGCAGCATTCTACGCCTTCTGACCGACAAATAGGGTCACAGTCTTCACTTCAGCTTATCACACTGCACATCTGAAACAAGCGCAGCGGATGACATGTGAATATACGAACATAAGTGGTGAAGACTAACACAAGACTAACCATCTGGCCCAACTAACCTCTTCTCACCAACTCTTCTAACCAACTAGTTTTCGTTCCTATTTGCAGAGGAAGTTGTGCCACGCATCCTGTGGGAGCTTTGCTCGGGTCCTCGGACCCCTCGTGAGCACCTGGAAACACAGCAGGCCCTTGTGAAGCAGTTTGCAGAGATTTTGGACTTTGTGCTCAAGTTCGACGACCTCAAGGTGAGGGAGCCGCCAAGGCATAAGTAAGAGGTAGCGCAACTTCCATTTCGTGTATTAAGTAGTTAGTGGCTTGTTGCCACCGTCGCCATCTACGTATAGTGGGGACAAATAAGAGACGGCACAAAATAAAAAAACAAAAATCTTATGTCACAATATTAAATAATAGCGACAAGTCAAACGCCTTTATAAGAGACACTGATAAAAGAGACAAATGGGTATGAGACACCACCATGCTTGCAGCAAAACATGGGTTGATAAGAAAATGCATACGAGGTACCCTGCTTGTAAGAGACGTCTCATATAAAAGACAGGAATCGCTGCCCGGAGCATGCCTCTTATGAAGGGCTCTAATTGTAGTGTACTTGTACATGTACACTACAATTACACTACAGCCTGGCACTACAATGTAATGTACACTACAGCCTGGCACGGTGCGAAATTGAAGTTAATTGAACATTCTTGTTGACCAATCGTGAAAAACCATTGCAGCGAGACAGCAGCCTTGAGAATATCACTTTTGCAACCCTAGAACACAGCGTTTCTTTTGCTTAGTATGTCGCATTCACAATCATGAAAGGCGAGGGTGCACCGGCCGTGTGCTAATGAAGGCAGTCTGCAGTCACAGGAGCGGCTATCTGCATGCTCTGTGAGCTAGTTCAGCGGTGAAATATCACGCCAGTAAGCAGCACGTAAGCAAGTAAATTAACTACAGATGGTAGGCACGGGACCGCCGTGCAAAAGTGAGACTCCTTTTTGATCAGACGAGGCACCGACCTAAACACAAGCTGAGATTGTAGACAGCCCGCATGCGCCCCCCATTTATTGCGCTCGACGAAGAAATGAGGCAATCAACCATTTGGACAAATGTCAGATTAACCTTGAAGTAAATTTCTGCTTTACTTTGGCGTATATAAAATTACATATATTAGATATAAAGTTCTCTTGAGTTTTTTGGTTTTCTTTATTATCGCCTTCTCACTTAGTGGTGCTTCAATCATACGGCGGGCGTTGATGTCACCACTTGTATAAGTTTCACGACCTACTATATAATATGGCCATGGGGCCACTTTGAATCCCTCCTGAAGCTGTCTGAATCTTCTGTCAGCAGTCTTCTCAGCTGTTGTCTTCAAATGCTGTGTTTGTTTGTATGTGACATGTGGTTGTGCTTTGTGATGTTCTAAAAGCTGGTACAGATGTATTAGAAGCTCAAGCACGAGTTTTATTTGAGCCAACTTTGTTTATGTAGGGTATCCACTTTAAGCTGTGGCATCTGTTTAGGTAATCGATGTTATTAAATATTTGCTTGAACAAAAACCCAAGCTAATATCTGCTTTAACAAAAACAGTTGGAGAGTCTTTAAATCTGCAATTATTTAAAAAATAGGCGTGACCGCCTTGTTCGGAACTTCTTGCTCATTTGCCAGTATGTACCGTATTTACTCGCATCTAGGCCGACCCAGATTCTAAGCCGACCCCTAGAGTCCGAACCCTGGGGTAAAAAAAAAAAACTTCGTATGTAGGTCAAACCATACAGTGAAGACAGCGTTCACAAAAATAAAACATTTATTGAACATAAAGATGAAACAAAGCAGTTGGTTCATGATGCAAATAACTCGAAAAACACAGTCGCTGGTTCTGTTGTTTGTTTCTTTGTCGTTTTTTTCACGCTGCTTGTAGTTATTTGCACTACAAAGATGCCGTGCTTGCCAATGCCGCGCTCACTCCAAGTCATCGTTGCTGTCTTCAAACAGTGAACAGTGCGCTATCCTCGTTGCCATCAAGCGCATTGGATGCGCCGCACTTCTTAAGAGCGCACAAAGTTCCTGGGATGTCGTTCCATGCAGCAGCCCTTCCAGCGAAGCACATTTTTTCGTCCACTCCAAAGTCCTGCCCTGGTTGAGCGTTGGACGATGGCTCCATGGCTAGGACAACTTTCCTTTCAGAAACGGCACTATAATGACACCACCTGTTTAGTGCCATTCAGCTACTCCTCAAACGGGCCACCCGAAGTGCGACTCGAGAGGACAAACGTCTCGCCTCAACACTTTCCACAGAGATCCAAATGGAGGCCTCACGTGTGCACTTAAGCCAGGTGTCGGCTCTGCTACTAACGGCTACAATACCGTCTAGGTGGCGCTAGTTGTGCACCACTTTTCTCAATGAAAAATTGCTCTTTTTTTTTTAAATCCACGTATTTTAAGCCGATCCTGAAGTTTGATAGAAAAAGAATTTGAAAAAAAAAAATGTCGGCCTAGATTCAAATCAATACGGTAATCTAAAAAGTGTGGCTTACACTATTTAGTTTCTTGCAGGGCCAATTCGGCGCATTTCTGGCACAAAATTTCACATGACAGCTACTTAGCGCATCTTTTCATGTAATATTCTGATTACAGGTTTCTGAAGCTTTCAGTGGATTTTAAACATGCTGATATTTACTGCTACAGCTTCTTATAGGCTCGCGAATGGCTTCGATATGTTTACACTCGATAACTCAAAAACGTGAACTGGAAAGCTGACAACCTTGCCTTTTGTCGCAGATGACAAACCCAGCAATCCAAAATGACTTCAGCTACTACCGCAGGACGGTTAGCAGGTTACGGCTGGCAAACCAGGTGAGTGTGTCGGTCGTGCGACTGTGAGCTACAGCAAACAAAGGATGTGTGGTCATAAAGTGCTTAGTACACCTAGTGCTTATCTGATGACGCTGATGATTTGCCTTTCTCACCATGGAGAGGTGAGAAGGCACAGAGTACAAATGTGCACATGGCATGTGACTAGGCATTCTGCACTCTGCAAGCCATCTTTGGAGGGGCGGCTTTTTCTCCATCCCTCTTTCCACGTTGTATAAACAGCTGTCTAAACTAAAGAAATGAGCCGATTTATAATTGAAGTCATTGACGTAGTGCACCAATCTTTATACCAGTGCACAATGCCTCTTCGCAAAGCTTTTATATTCACGATATTGCAATCGGGGATGCACACCTGATAAACTTGCAGTGGAAACATGTGGCGTGCTGCGAACGAAAAGCAATTAAATGAAGCTCTTCATTTTATAGAGGTTTTGCTGTAAATGAGATCTTTTAAGCGTGCCAGACGCCACGATAGTTGTCAACCAACTAACCTAGCTTGTTGTTCCATTGGTTTGCAATGTGGAATGATTGTGGATGCTGCCAATCATAAACCCCACCTAGTAAAAAAAAACCATTGACTCTAATTCGAATATTTATAATTAAAACCAATTAGACCTATTAAAAGGCAACCAATTTGTTTTTTTAGGACAGACCAATTGGTAGTCAATGGGTACTAATTTATTGTTGTAACCAATTGGCCAAACAGCCTCGTGGTGGCAGCTCCTTGGCCGCACCAATGAGCAATAGTAATTGGCAACAAAACAGGAAGTTTAAGGGGTATAAAAAAAAGCACAACTTTATTGCACTCTGAAGCTGTAGGTTCTCCAGAAGTCCTCGTGGGGGCAGTTCTTGGCTGCTCTGATAGAAACAGGGAAGTAATAAATGTACAAAATGAATGTGCGTGCAATGTACTTTGTATAACATGGTGGAGAGATGACAAAAGTGTAGACAATTTCCTAACAGATTCTCTAAATACTGAAAAGGTAATTGCAGACAATTTTTGTGGGCTGTTGTACATGAGTAATGCAGGGCATGCACTAGAAGCTACATGCACAGGCAAAATAAATTCTGTGCAAATTTATACCTTAGACCTTAAATGTGACATGGCAATTAAGCAGCTTCCAAACCTTTTGGACATCCTTTCTATGGCACTCAGCTTCTCCACGATGAAGTACTTCATCTGTTTGAAAGCCCGAGGCATCATTTCAGCAACCGGTCATTTTTTTCTCTATTCGCTCCTTTGATCATTCTGTCAAACAAAAGTAAAAATCTACACACAAGCAAATAATATAAAGTTTCATTGGCCAAACTTTCTGAATGCGTATTAGACGTGATCACTTAGTATCTTCACTCGCCGCGCGTGATCGACACTTTTCATAGCAACAGCGGCTTCTTCCTTGGACGGTTGGGAAACCGCACAGACAATGCTTTTCTGCAAAGTGTAAGAAAAGAAAAAAATTGAAAAGGTGCTTATAGAACAGATTAGAACAAGCCACAAAATAATTCTTGACTGTAGTTACCTTGCCGAGACCGTCCAAGCAAGTCTGCCGAACTCTAAACAGCCGTAAATAGGCCCTTTACGAACATAAGTCCTTAGAACTGTTTTGAATCTGCGGCCAAAATATTGAGGGACTTTGCCGGTGCCAGGCCGACATCAATACTTTAAAACCACTCCAAAAGTCGGCCTGTAAAAAAAATAGAAATCACAAACTTACACTAAAACCACCAAGAACTAAATATGCCAGCTCAAGAGTTCAAGCAAAACTTGTGAACTGCAAGTTGCATTCTGTGTCGGGGAGCTTCGGCTCCTGTGCAGATTGCTCCGGTGGTGGAACAGTGACAGGCAGTGGTTTCTGTACTGCAGGGGATGCGTGCAGTGGAGCAGATGTCTATTTTACAAGGTTTTTTTGACACAGAAACAACAGATAGGTGATAAGGGTAATGGCCGTAGATAAAGAAATCAATGAAAATGTTTAGGAGCAAGTTGCAAAGTAAATTGTTTATTAATAGTTTGTTTCGGGTGGTAGCCTAAATTTAACTCAGTTGGGGAGGTATGCAATGTGGGCTTAGTTGATTCGTAATGGCTAACCCGATAGGAGGCAATCTGAACCAATTGGAGATCTGAATTTGTTTCAATTTGGCTCTATTATAATTAATTGGAAGCAAAAAAATTTCCCTATTGGTGCTAATTGGCCCACTTCATTCCAATTGGCAAATCCAGTTGGTTTGTCCTGTGACCCAATTGGGAGTAAAGGGATTCTAATTGGTTCCTATTGGTTCCAATTAATTCCCATTGAAAAACCTGATCGTTGTCAATACTTTTTTGACTGGGCATGCTCCTCACAGCATTAACCAATAGATATAGAGTATGTTGATATCCTGTGTCCTGTGACTTTGACAGCCTTTTTAAGACAATCTCTGACTGATCTTTAACTACACATTTGCCCTCCTGGTTTCATGCTAAGCCTTCCTTCACATATGATGCTGCTTTCTTTATTCGAAACTGTTTTTGAGTAAAAATAAACGAGCACATCTTTGTCATTCATTGGTTCGTCCAACCATGTGTCTTTCTTGCACGTGTTTTGAACGAAATGCAGGAAAACATAGAGGATGGTCTGGAGGTTCCCAACGAGCTCGCGAACCACATGTCGCTGTTCTACGCACACGCGACGCCCATGCTGAAGGTGCTCAGCGATGCAACGACGCGCTTTGTCGCCGAAAACAAGGACCTGCCCATTGAGAACACCACTGAGACCCTGGGGACCATGGCCAAGGTGTGCCAGAGGATGGTCGACAACAGGTGGGTGGTTTCAAAATTGTTGAATGTGAGCTAGCCTCGGCCTTCATCAGAGGCAACAAGGATATGGTAGGCTAAGGAACTGGAGCAATAAACATCCAGAAAAGACCTTTTAAAAGTGACCCGATTCCAGTCCCGCTTCTTAGTGCATTAAGCAAGACATGTTTGTTCTGTGGTTGATTCCCAGCTGCCGTGATGGCATTTTGATGAAAACGAAACACTGGAGGCCCATGTACTGTGGGGCGAATCGGCTTTCTTGTGCAGAAAAATTTGTTCGAGATTCAAGAATCAGGAGACCATCTCGGTGCATGTTGAAAACACCAGATGGTCAGAATTTTTCGGAGCCCTCCACTATGGCATCTTTCATAATCATGTTAGGATTTTGGGACGTACCCTAGATATTATAATTATTACAGTCAAGCCTGCTTATAACGAACCTGAGCGTGACGCAGCATCCGTTCGCTGTATCCTGAAGTTCGTAGTAAATGAAACACAGCTTTTAAAAAAAAGTTGCGAGTGAAAACACACTTTTTTTGCCCCAAAAATGTCTGTGATGCACGTGTTTCGAAGAGCAGAAACGATAAGGGGGGTCTCGAGTTCATTTAAAACGGCAGGCTGCTCGTTCGCCGAGGCCCGTGGCATAAACTGCATGAGGCGCTGACTCCAAAGGTTCGTCGTTCTCGCAATCCGATTCCTCCAAATCGCTCTCGCCACGTACTTCATTCACAATGCTCCAATCCGCGTATGATTCCGCATTGTCGGCATCATCATCAGCCGTAATTAAACCAACGCAACAGATGTCCTACCCGCTCTCCCAGGTCGGAGTCGATGACGCGCTGCCACAAATCGCCGCCGCAGTGGTCTTGTTCCGAAGCTTCAGGCTCGGCATCAGGCCCGACGATCAACGAAATTGGCCTTGCGAAAATAGTTTCGCGCACATGTAGCCGTCACCGCCGCCCACGAAATATTCATCTCCACAGCTGAATACCGGGACACCCGAAGCGGCAAGTTGGCTGCCAGGTGGTCAACAGCTCTGAGCAAGCGCTCCGCAACGCGGCACCTAACACGCGGATTACGCTCAAGCCAAGCGGTCACACTTTTGACGTTTTGTTGAGCGGCACGAAAAGGCGTGCTAGTCCTCCCGTCGGCCATCATGACCACACACGCACACCAAGAGCGAGCAAGACGCGCATACGCGTGAAACAGCTCTGGGCGCACTTTGATATTTTGCGATTCGTTCCGTGCAAACTAACGGCCGTTTTCATGCTTCTGCGCGCACGGAAGGCATGCTGAGTTGAGTGCAAAGTGAGCGAGAACAAGTCCTAAATACGAAACGAATCACAAATTATCAGTCGGTGGGGTAGCATACACGTGTGCACTAGACGCAGAGTATCGGATACAATACAGTCGGTGGCCGACGATGTTGGCGAATGGTCTGGTCACTCCAGGCCGGTGACGCCAACGACGGTACCAGCGATCAAAAACAGGGTACATGGCCGACCGGTCTTCGAAAGATCGGTGGCAATGTGAAAACACGGGCCTCGTCTGGCGATGCGAGGTGCTCAGAGTAGCGGGGGGACAAAGGACGGAGCGGTGCGTAACAAAAAGCGGTAGGGGAGAGCAGCAACTAGAGGGACGCGGAGGCAGAATCAGCGTTTAACAATAAGAATGTATGGGCACCTCGTCGATACCTGATCGGTAGTCGAAATTGGTTTCCCGGGAAGTCGGCAGACCGCTGACTCCGTTCGCTGTAACCGATTAGCGGCGCTCGGAGACATTCGTTGTAAGTGCAATTTTGTGCCATTGAACCAATGTATATTTGACGGTCACGAGGATATTGTTCGTTTTTAGCTAAAGTGCGTTTTAAGTGGGGTTGTTATATGTGGGTTCGACTGTATTATCATTATTGTTGTTGTTGTTGCTTGGAATCTTCTCGTGCAACACCTGCCTGTTCCGTGTGAGCTAATCTTGTTGGTTTTGCCAGCACCTACTAGAAAAGACTTTTTATTCTCCAATGTTACAAAAGCAGTGGCAAGATCAAAAGGCACTAAGGCCAGACAGAAGCTCCTGCTTTGTTCACAGACTGCAGCGAACAGATTATGTGCACGATGAAAGGATGCAGAATGTTACAATATTAGAGCATAATAAAACAGAACAGCAGTGTCAAGTGACATGTCGCAGTAGCACATAAGTATATGGGGGCACAATGTGCAGTTCAAGTAATGATTACACAAAAATATAGGTATATTAACCAGGACTAAATGATAATTGTGCAAATGAAATGTCAAATCAACATTGAAAACATCAGCAGATTTCAGGTCATTAACCTCTATGAATGTTATGCAACATGGCTTGAGTAATAGATAACAAATGCCTGTAACACTTCGTTAATATGAGAACATTATGGGTGTTATATTGATTTGGCCACAAGCATGATCCTAGACCTTGTTACCAACGTCGGAGAACATGCTAAGGCAGCATTTTGTCTCTTGTTGATATTGAGGAGGCAGCCTAGAAAACATTAACATCACAGGAACCTCCGTTGCTGTGGCCTCACTGACGTCAGTTTCATACACAGTCAGGATGGTCACGCTAGGCCAGTGTCTCAACCAAGATTCTTATCCGTGCAAAAGCTGACACTTCATTGTAGCTGGTTGATAGCGGTACTGCAAGCCAGCTAACGCCACAGCCCTGACGGTTCTGATTTCTTGTGCAGAGAAATTTGTTCGAGATTCAAGAATGAGGAGACCATCCTGTTTGTGCTGCGGGTAATGGTGGGCGTGATCATACTGTACGACCACGTTCACCCCCAGGGAGCTTTCACCAAGACGTCTCATATTGATGTGAGTTGCCCGCTCTTTCTTTCCCCGTAATTACAGCATATGGCAATGCACACTGGGTTACACTGATAACTTGGACACAAAGAGAATATGCGAGACACACAGCATTTTACACCGATGGTTCCAAATCGACACGATATGTTGGAAGTGCGGTAATACACAATCACTGGGAACATACAGTTCGGTTACCGCAGTGTGCATCCGTATTTACCGCAGAATGCTACGCTGTATCAATAGCGGTGAAAAAAAAAATCAATAATGAAAACATCGAGAAAAGTATAATATACACAGACTCATTAAGTGTACTAAAAGCCCTTCATCCGAGAAATGCATGTGTACCAATGATAGGCGACATCCTACACAACATAATAACAGTTATAGAACAGGAACACGGCATAAAGCTTTGCTGGGTTCCGAGCCACGTCTGTGGAAACGAGAAAGCAGATGAATGTGCAGCAAAAGCGCGATGTAAAGAAATAAAGAACGTCAGCATTCCCTAGAAAGATGTCGTAAAATTAGTACACCACAAACTCAGAAATGCATGGCAGGCTAGATGGCACTCGGAAACAGGAAACAATCTCCACCTAGTGAAACCCACCTTAGAAAAATGGAAGTCCTGCTCACACCAAGCACGGTTCATAGAAGTAGTTTTATGTCGTTTACACATTGGACACACACACCTCACCCACAATTACTTACTAGCAAAAGAGGACAAACCTCAGTGTCCGAAATGTGGAGGCGAGCTATCTGTAAATCATACTTTAATGTCATGCACTAAACTAGAATTACGGAAAAAACATTTTATCGTATTTCACTATCAACATATACCTCTTCATCCTGCACTGCTTTTAAGTGAAGATGCGCTTGTTGATAACTCAGAAGTTTTTAGCTTCCTAAAAGCAGGATTTTTAGACAAACTCTAAACTTATACAATGCATCGTTTAAATACACAGGAACACCTCGTAGGGCTTCCCACTTTTGAGAAGATCGAGGAGGAGGAAAGAACTTTATTCAGAGTCTGGCAAGTAGATGGGGTGGGCGATTGGCCCCGCCTAGGTTACGGCCAGGAGTCCTTGAATCCTGGCGGCTTCCTCGGACCGCTGGACGGCCCACATTTGGTCTTCGAGGACGGAACAGAGCATTGCGGCTTCCCAGCGCGCGCGAAGGCTGTCAGCAGAGGCCGCATACTTGTTATGAGTAATAATCCCTCTACATTCCCATAACATATGCTCCAGAGTGGCTCTGGAGTCGCAACGCTTGCATCTGTCCGTTTTGTATATATCAGGATATATAATGTGCGATAGTGCAGGATTCGGATATGTCCTAGTTTGTAACTGCCGCCGTTCCGCACTGTCTTTTTGTTAATTTTGGGTGAGGGGGCGGGAATATGCCCCTCTGTAATCTATAATGTTTTGTAATTTCATTGTATCTGGTCATTCTGTCTTCCCACTCCCACTCGTCTGCCACGCCGTAATCACCGGAGGAGGTTGGGGCGGCACTTGAGAGGGCAGCTCGGTCGGTGAGCCCTCTAGCTGCGTCATGTACAGCCCCATTGTTGCTGTCCGCCACGATGGCATGAGCAGGTGTCCATATAATATATGTATTTCTGGGGCTTGTTCGACACCCTCCTTTGAGAATACGTAGTGCCTCCGGGGAGATGCGGCCGTTGGCAAAGTTTCTCACTGCCGTTTGAGAGTCACTGACTATCACGGTTGCGTTTGTCTGAGCTACAGCGAGCGCTATGGCTACCTCTTCTGCTGTCTCGGTACTTGTGGTGCGTATCGTTGCGCATGTTGTACAGCGTTTGTTGCTATCGATTACGGCTGCGGTAAACCCTCGTTTGCGCTTGTATCGAGCAGCGTCTACGAAAACTGCGTCCTTGTCATTACCAAACTTTTTTTGTATTTGTTTTGCTCTTGTCTCTCGTCTAGCTTTATCGTGTTCGGGGTGCATGTTTTTTGGCAAGGGTGGTATCATCATTGTTTCCCTGGTCTCTTTTGGAATGTCCACCTCAACGCCATGTTGCGTGTGATACGTTATGCCTAGTCGCTCTAGAATGTCTTCTTGCTCGTGTCTTAGAGAGACGTTCATATTGCGCTGTACGCTGCGCCTCAATAAGCTCATCTATTGTATTGTGCAGGCCTAGCTGTAACAGTTTGTCGGTGCTTGTGCTAATCGGTAGCCCTATAGCTAGTTTGAATATTTTTCGAATGAGGCAGTCTAACGTGATCTTTTCCGCGACTTGCCATTTTAAGTATGGCGCTACGTATACTATTCTGCTTATCACGAATGCCTGTATCAACCTTATCGTGTTTTCCTCCCTCATGCCACTGTGCTTAGTTGCTATCCTTTTTATGAGTCTCATTATTTGGGCTACA